>NC_034410.1:6562283-6862283 GCF_002078875.1 Numida meleagris
TCACTGGATGGTGCAGCGTTCCCGTGGCCTGTGGTGTTTGGGCTCGACTGCGTTTGGTTATTTGTTTCTCTCCTCTCCCCCCGGCGCTCACCTCTCCCCGCTCTCCCAATCCCCCCGATCTCTGCGGGCGCTGAGGAGGAGCCCTCGCTCTCTCTGCCACTGATGTAGGACTGAGCCTCCCCCGCGTGTAGCATGCTGTAGCCAAAGAGGAAGAGAGGAGGGGGAAAAGAAGAGAAAGAGGGAGAAGCGGCTCTCTTTCCCTCCCTCCCCCTCGCTTCCCGCGGATTGACTTCATGGCTTCGCTTTACCAACGCTTCAGTGGGAAGATCAACACCTCCCGCTCCTTCCCCGTCCCCCCTGAAGCCAGTCACCTCCTGGGCACCCAGTGCAGCGAGGAGGACGGCTCTGCCGGCAAGACCCCGCGTCCATTGCAACAGGAAGGCAGCCGGCCCCGCTTCCAGTACCAGCCGCGAAGTGACTGCGAGGAGGAGGATGTAAGCGCCGAGTCGCTCGCGTTCGGCTCCGTTCGGTTTCGGTTGTCCCCCATCGGGTGTGTGTGTGTACCCCTTTAGGTTTGCTGAGGTCTCCTCTCTCCCAAGCAGGTTTTGTGCTTCTCTTCTTCCCCCAAAGTGCCGGGGACGGAACGGGACAGGGCCAGAGCAGAGCGGGGCTCACCCTCCCCATGCTGCCCCCATTCCTCTCTCCTTGAGTGGAGCGGGGCTGGGGACCACGAGGTCAGCACGTTTGAGAACAACGAGAGCGAGTTCTGGCCATCTCCTTCCCAGCGAGCTGACACTTTCTTTCCTTCTGTCCTTTTTTTTTTTCTTTTTTTCCTCTTTTTTTTTTTTTAAATTGTTATTCCATTTTTTACCCTTTATCACTCTCAGGGCAGAAGTCTTTACCTCGTTCCTCCCTCCCGTCAGCCTACCCCCGCCTCCAGCAGCCTGGCTGTGGGGAAACTTTTTAACCCCTTCGTAGCCGTCTCTGGAGCTCTCCCCTTTCCCTCCCCACTGCCCCCAGGTGAGCCCCCACGGGAAGAAGCAAACTTCAGCTGTGCACTTTCTGCTTCTGTGCTGCCTTGAGAGCAAAGACTTCAAAGGGTGCATCTGCATATCGCCTTAGTAATGAGTGACTCATCCAGGCTGCTGCTGTGCCTGATGGAGTTAAACCAGCTCGGGTTGATTGCGCCGAGTTCTCTCCGGAGGGGAAAAGAGGGGATTTAGAGAGTGGGGAAGTGCTGGCCATTGGTCACTCCAAAACTGGTGTAGCTCGAGTGATGGTAGGTTTGCAGTAATGTTTGGGGTGTTTCGCCGCTGTGGAAGCACACAGGAGGGGATGCAGATGTCCACAGTTGGGAATTTTGTGTTGGTTACAAATTCTTGCATGAGTGGGAGTTTGTGGCAGGGTCCAGCTCTGGCTCTCTGAGCATTCCTAGGAAAGGCACTGCCTCAAGCTGACGTAGCACTTCTGGCTCTCTTGTAGGAAAAGTTACATGGTTTGTCCATTAAGTCTCTGAACACTTTCCCACCCCTTCAGTAAAACTTTTGCGCCCTGAAGATCAAGTGCACTTTTAGCAGTGAAAAGGCAAGTTGGCCTCAACCACCCCGAGACGATTGCTGCTCTGATAGCACTGATAGTAATAGGAACTTGAATTTACTATTCCCTGTGAGCCACTAACTGGCAACAGTCTTGGCAATTCTGCTTCTAGGCCCCGGCTGTGTGAAACCTGCCTCAGTGCCAGGGCCCGGGCACCCACCCATGGCCCTTCCCGGTGCGGCTGGAGATGCGGGGCCCTTCCTGGCGACAGGGCTGGGCTCTAGGTGTCGCTGCGAGCCAGCTGAGTGCTGCTGCCAGGGCTGGGCTGAGACACATTTTCCTCATTATTTGTCTGTTTTAATTTTGCTTTCCTGAGTTTGGAGACGGCAGATGTCTGGAGCCGCTTCTCTGATCACCAGAAGCGCTGAGTCGAGAAGGAAAGGAACTGCATCGTTTAGCATGTGCAAATGATTTGTGCTGACAGGCTCCCAAATAATGTTTAGAACAATAGAATTAAAGTACTATAAGACTAAAAGGGGAGTTGCTTTTCCTTCTTTTTTTTTTTTTTCCCCTCGGCGTTTGGGAGTGGGTGGAGGGTATATAATGTGATCTGTAGAGGGATGGGTGCTTTCCTAGGAGTTCTCTGCCATGAAATGCAAAAGACATAGCCAGAAACAGAGATTTGGGTGACTTGTAAATAGATGTGAGAAACTTTTGTGGATTATATTTCAAGGGGGCAGCACGTCTGAGAAAGTTCAGTAGATCAGATTGGGCAGTTCAATGATACTTCCGTCCAGCAGAAACTGGGCAGCCTAGGCTTGGGTTCTTTCGGGTCAGAAGGATGCAGAGGGGACAAAGCAAGTGGACGTGGCCTTAGTGTGTGCTGCAGGAGCAATCGACGTAGCTGTCCCTTAGCGCTGAACTCGGCCAGTCCCGGGGTAAGGGAGCTGTCAGTGGTGCTGAACCGGCTGGGTTTGTCACCTGCGAGGTCGCGGCAGAGAGAAGGGTTTCTCTACGCCTTCCGGAGGCAGCAGGCAGGATTCTCTTCTTCCCGTGAAGAAGACAACTAATGTAACGCTGAACATGAAATCCCCGAGGCAAAGGGAGATGCGAGGCAGGTACCATGGAAGGACTGTGGGAGAAGTGCAAAGAGGGCAGTCACTTTGGGCAGGGTAGCAGATGCATGTGATGTTGCTTATCATGGTAGAGGGTTTAACAAGATGGCATGGGAAATTTCTTTCTAAGATGATTAAACTTCAGATTTCAGTTTTACACAAAAATAATAAGGACACATTCATATTGTTGTTCATCCATCAAGACTGTTTTAGTGAAAAAAAAAAACTCAGAGCTTAGAAATACAGAAAGTTTTGTTGCTTGGCCACACTTGAAAATACCAAAACAAACTGGAGAACTAGACTGTTCTGTTCCTAACATTGTAATGTGATTAATAATCAGAAGATGACTGAGATTGTTTTATGTGTTAATGATGGCAACTTTCCATATTGATACGTGTGTGCTGCGTTCAGTACTCTGTATTTAAGCACCGAGAAAAACCTTAATGCAGTGCAAAAGACAGAATCTTGCCTTTGAAGGTCACAGTATTGTTAGTAAGCATTTTGTCTACAGAAAGTACTGCTAGTGGAAAAATACTAGACAAAACCTACATATAGCTAAAGAGGAAACAGTAATTATATATATATAATTATAATAATATATTTAATAAGATAAAAGATAAATATATATAAGGTAATTACAGTATGAGAGCTGCTCACTTCACTTTACAGCCACCATTAAGATGGACGTGAGAACTTAGTTTTTGTAACATGGAAGTATAGCAAAGCAGAAGTCACAGCATTCTTTAGTATTTTCACTATGTTTTACAGTATTTCAAATCATAGTAGGTATGTAAGAAAAAATATATGGTGAAACTAACATATAAACAAAATTTGATTAAAGAATTGTACTTTTTAAAGGTTAAATATTAGCCTGATCAGAAAACTGGGTTATCAGTGGTGAACTATACAGGCCCTGTATGAGTAACTCCCCCCCAAAACAAACAAACAAAAACCACCACCAATAAAAAATGCTTCCCAGTTGGCTTTGTGGCAGTATTGATACTGAAGTTAATTACTGCAACAGCAGTAGACAAAATTATGATGATATTTTTGTTTAGCTATAGAATTACTTTTTCACTACCTTCATTTAGGAATGAGGAATATCTCTGAAGACTGTGTAAAACTTACTATGGTGGTTGAGTAACAGAATATTAAGAATTTTGGTAATGTTATTCTTCTTTTACACTGATTAGCTTAATGTGTTCCACATTATATTGCGGAAGGGATCTTATCCTAGAAGTTGACTTGAGATTTTGTTCCCATAAAATAGAGCTTTTTCATTTTTTCCAAGCTTATTCTTCTTTGGCAACACAGTGATTAATGAGTTTAATTTTTGCAGGCAACTGCCAGGAGGTGCTGAGTAAGATGTATCATGCCGATTGTGTATAACTCTGCTCCTTTTAATTATTGGGATGATAACAATGCATTAATCAAGTTCGTATGAAATTCAGCACTTTTCTCACACAGAATATTGATCTATTTTATAGGGCGCTGACTATAAAATGATGATCATGAAAGTTCTTTTTAAATTAAATTTTGTATGATAAGTTATGTGTTAAAAATATGAAACTCTCCGCTGGAACATAAAACTTTTCTATATAAAGACACATATGCTGCATTCTCACAGGTCCATAACTTAGCCAAAAATCCTACTGGATTCAGTGGGAGATCTAATCATAAATAAAAGCAGCTAGACCTACTGCACAAAATATTAGTGTGAATATTCTTTCCATTACTCAATTTTGAATAATTCTTAATTTCTTGCATTTGCTTAAAACTACATTTGATCATATATTACACATTACTAATTTTCAGTTTGGTTATTACACTTTACTAACTTTCAGATTGGTTATTCAGACTGATTCACATTGAGAAGTTTTTCCATTCAGATATAAACAGTGATAATTTTGAAATGCTTCAGTAAAACTGTGTTTCCTGTTAGCATAAATTAAGGATTAAGTATATAAAATATCAGTTGTTAATAGAATGAGTCTGAGAAAGTGAGCATCACAGCTATTATTGTAAAAAATTGTAACTTGGTATGTCAGACTTGCTGATGCATGTAATTGAAAGTGTTAATTTTCCATTCATTATTTGTCTAATATGAAGAGGTATTATTTTCTGAAAATGTATGTCAAGGACAGTGTTTCAGAAAGTCTGAGGGCTGATTAGCAGACAACAGGCATTTTTGTCCTTTCCCAAAGAGATGAGAGATTTGATTTAATGGAAACTTTGATTGGACTGTAGGAATCATACCATTATGCTAAAACAGTTTGAATGGTAGCCATAACGGTAACCATGTCTACAGATGTGTGCTACGTTTTTATGTACAGAAACCACTGTTAAAGTTTAAGTTTGGAAGGGTCTCTTCTTCTGCCTCTTCTTGATGTTTTTTTTTTAGTGCTGTACTCAATTATCTTGCAGTCACTAAGATTTAAAGGGCTGAGACTTGTCTTTTCAAAGGAAATGGAGTCATGCTGACAATCTGTAAGCTCACCTTTTGAAATTAATAAAAATTACTACCTACTCCCCCAGAGAGAAATTGTTATAAGACTTTATAGTTTTTTTTGTTTGTGTGTTTGTGTTTTTTAATTTGCATCAAAGCTTGTCATAGATTTTCAGTCCTTAGTAATGGAGACTGATTTGGAGATGATATGATTTCTATATTTTGCAGGTTAGCTGTATTTATAATTAAACCATCTTATGATGTTTGTTGCTAGTTTTAAATTAGCTTTTACTGCAGGTTTTACTAGGCATGATGACAAAGATGATGCTTGCATGAAAAAATTGTCAGAATGTATTTTTAAGTATTCGTGAATAATTGTGTGAGCAGGTTGAATCATCTGTCTGATAGTAGTGAGCTGTGCAATAAGTTGGGATGCCTCATTTAGACTACATAGCTCACGTTATTTCTCTTGAGTTCATAGAAGTTGGGATGAACTCAGAATAAAGACACTGAGCTCAGAGTCAGAGCAGCTTGTGTGGTTTTCCAAAGGCCTTTCCAAGGTATGAGGTGAAAAGAGTCAAAAACGTGCACTACTCTCCATTCCTCTGTATGTTTTGTTTTCAGAAAAGGCGAGAAAAGTTGTAGTTCTCAGGGTGTTCATCTCAGCTTTGAAAACGCTCTTTGGGAGTCAGGAGATTTTGTGCCTTTAAATGAAAACATTTAAATTCATGTGGGGTAATAATTTTATGCTTGTGATCTTTCAAATAATCCTTCATTGAATATTCAGTAACTTCAAATTGATTTTACTGGGATTTTTGCCTCATTAGTGGGACGATTCCCAGGGCGTTGCAGTGATGAACATGCATTTTCATTCTGTGACCAAGGGGTGGCAGTGTCTCTTGATTACGTTGTTCCTGTAGAGCTCTTGGCATCTCATTGCTTTTATAGTACATCAGCGACCTACCATTTCCTTACGTCGTCATACCTACACGTGAGAGTTATTTTAAACTCCTCATTGGTTTCTTTAGGTTTGATTGACTTGCTGAAAAATTAGTAACTCTGTCTTTCACCATCAGGGAGCAGTGCTTGTTTTTAAAGCTCAGGAAAAAAAAAGTGATTTAGCAACGGTTTTAAACGATCCCAAATTCAAGTGTAGGGGGAAGAAGGGAGAAACAAATCTTTCTTCTAGAGAAATACTTATCTCTTTTTTCCTAAAGGAAAATGAAAAACAGCCTTCTCCCAAAGCCTCTTGCGTTCGTATTCAGCTGCGATTCTGTGTACATTACCCACAGTACATGTAGATTATATAGGTTTGTAAATCCTGTTTCTTTTAAGAGTGGTTCATAATGAAATCCACATACAGATATTGGAATCTAATTCTTACTTAGGTATAGAAGTACTTATTTTGGATCAGGTTCCTACTTATTCACCTTTGAAAATGTTATCTGAGTTGATTACGTTATAAGTGTTTTCATGTGTTTGGTAGTGGCAACATGCAGTGAATACGAGTTGCATTAAACCGTATTTTGACTCTGTGCACTAGACTATGTGAAGAGGTCTATTGTCCCATAGTATTTTCTTCCATTAAGTACCTAAAATTGAGAATAAGAGTAGGTCTGACTTGAACACTGTACACGTGCATGTTTTGCAACACAGAGCAATGTAGAAGGGAACAGATGAAGAGTGGAGTGATACACTCCAGTGAGGTGTTTTATAGGATCAACAGGCTGTGGTTTTGCATGAGCTCTTCCCAACTTTTCCACCTGCAGAGCATTTAGAAACCTTCATTTCCTCCATTCAAGGTTTATTCCTCATCTCTTTGGCACTTTAGGCTAGAGGTCTTTCATACTTTGGTTTGTTAAAATAGCATTTGAATGTCTCACTGAAGATGACAGCAAAAATTAACATAGTTTTTAAGTTCCAGGGAACTTGCTAAGTAGATCCAGACAGAGAGGAGAGGAAGGAAATACTTGTACATGTTGCAGGTAGTCAGTTAAAGTAAAGACAATCAAGTATGTGTGGTAGTGTGAAAAAGGCCAATACTGTGAATCTCTGCTGAGAAATCTTAATAGATTTCCATTGAGAATATTTTCAAATTGCTTAGCACTTGCATAGTGTAAATTGTTTTCCTCTAAACTGGGTGCTGGATAGTATAGCTCTGCTATTACATAGACTATTTCACCAGTTGTTGTCTCTGTGCCTTTTAAAACTGGATTTAACATTATTATCTTCACTTTGCAGATGGAAAGTCTGAGACTGAGTTGACACATCACCTCAGAGACGGCGCGTCTCAGCTCAACAGCAGTGACAGCTTGCTGTGGCTCAGCCCTGTGAGCCATTGCACTTTCTGGTCCTGGGCTACAGGGTCTTTAAGACCAGAAATAGTTCCAGTTATCATTAAAGATGTTCTTACAGGTGTAACACTAATTGTTAAGTCCTGCACATCTAAGTCTGTTTTGCGTCTAGCTGTCATTAGGACGGTTTTCATGTGTCATTTCACATCTCTGATGTTTTCCTCTAGCTGTTCTAGGTTTTGGATGCTTTCTTTGTCAGAAAGGAGATTTAAAGCATCCAAAAGGAAGGATAGGAGTATCTTAATACTTTCATTATATAATATTGGGCAGGGTTGAGGATGTTCCTTCTATATTTGTCAAAATCATCAGCTCCAGCATTTCAAGTAGATTTCACTCTAGACAGACCTCAAAAGCAAATGCAAATTTCTTTTCAAGCTTGCTATCTTGGACATGCAGAGACAGATGAAATGGGAAAGCTGCAGTGGGAAATGCCTAGTAACCTTAATTCTAGTTATGCCACAGTCATTAATTTTAGCGTGTTTATGACAAAAATATGTCTGTGTTCCTTATTTTGCATTGAAATGAGCTCCAATTCTCTATAATAGAAAGAAGCTGTAGTATTTTAGTCAGAGGAGAAATGAAACCCACAGCGACTGAGCAATTACAGATGTTATTGCAGTCTCCAAGCTGTAGATCTGAAGACACTTGGTGAGTGGAGCCAGCAGCAGGTTTATGCAGGATCCCGATGCCTGCTGCTTTCCTCCCGTTCTGGCAGAGAGGTAATAATGCCCAGCATCTGGGCAGCAGCAGGAGGCCTATTACTGCTTGTTTGCCCTTCTCAAGGGTATACCCAGTGGTATGCAGAGCCCAGCCGTGTAGGGCTTGTGTCTGTAGAGATGAACTCAAGCGTTCTGCAGTGCCTCCTGCTACTGTGGAGTGAAAAAGGACCTGTATCTGTAAGGCCAGCTTCCAGAAAAAGTAATAGTGTGGACTGTTGT
The DNA here is from genome assembly GCF_002078875.1 of Numida meleagris. Taxonomy (NCBI): domain Eukaryota; kingdom Metazoa; phylum Chordata; class Aves; order Galliformes; family Numididae; genus Numida; species Numida meleagris. The sequence continues at coordinate 6,570,673 of NC_034410.1, forward strand.
CAGTAGCAAAACAGATGTTGATATCTGTGCCAGGGTAGACAAGTAATCTGATAGCTGCTGCTGCTGAAAAAGTGTGATGGTATAGGATGTGGCTCTACAGTCTGTAGGTCTTCTCACTTGTTCCCAAGTCTCACCAGTGCCTTAACAGCAACAGAAGCTGCAAGCACAGCTCAGCATTTCCTCTCTCCTCTACCTCAGCCCTGCCTTGGCCCCTTCATCATCATAGAAGCAGAACTCAGTTTTGCTTGAACTGCCAGGAGGCTGTGAACCAGTTCTTCTTCCCTATCTATCAGGTGTCTGCTGGCAACGTTATCTCTCTGTCCTGGCGCCTAGAGATGATCTCCCAGCACGAGCTCAGATGGCTCCTCTCCAACTGCTTTGCAGTGACCTGCCCTCTGGCACTGCAAAATTCAAGTCTCATTTGCAGCTTGTCTCTCCTGGACTGCTCCTGGGGTAGGCAAGTCAAGTTATCTCATATTCCAGAGGAACACAAGGAGCCTTGAGCAGAGAGGAAAGAGGATATTGGGATCTGCTTTAAATAGTGCTTGACCCCTTGCATAAGAAAGTGATTGACTTAAGATAAGTTTATTGCATACACAGCTCTGAGATTTGCACAGATTGTTCATGGGATTATGTTTCATGTGACTGTAGAATCCTTTATTTGTTTGTTTGTCATTTATTGCTAAATCCTTCCTCATGTTCCTGGGTAATCTATATAAAATAGGGTTTGTCGTTGGTTTTGTTTTTCCTATTTCTATTAGGTGCCAGAAGAAGTAAGGTAATATTTAAAAGACCCAACGTCTATCACATCTTTGATAGAATTGCTGTAGAAATCAACAATGCTGTTGCCATAGATACATAAATGGTTTATAGTGAACCAAAGATTTCCACTTTTACTAGTCTTGCTGCTGGCTTAATGAGTGCAAGTAGTTTATTGATGTAGATAATCTCTTTGTTTTATATGATTTTATTTTATTTTAGCAGTTGTATTTCCAGATACGGAGGGAGCATCTGTAGAAAACACTGGAATTACTGCACTGTTTCACAATGGTGTCTCTAATAAAGTGGGGATGCTGAAGCAGCTGTTCCCTTCTACTGTGAACTGCAGCGCAAACAGCACTTGTCGAAACACATACAGTGATTCATTGCAAACAAGACTAATTAATAAGGATTGACATAACCAATGTTTTGGATCACAGGAACACAATCTATTTTGCTTGCCTTGTTTACACCCTGTGTTTGAGTTCTGCATACTTGGAAGAGGCTTGTTTAGGGAGTAGATTTCACTGATTTCTGGGTACATTCCTAAACTTTCTGTTTGAGGTGGCATGGATTTGTGTTAGATCATTGGAATGGCCACTAGGGAGATCTTGCCATTCTTAGGTCTGCCTGCTGAATGAATTTCAGGTAGTTATTTATCCCTGTGGGGCAGGATCTGCATCTGTTGGATACCATAAAGAAATCAAGGTCGTGACTTCATTCATGTCTTCATTGTGGTGGTATAGAGTTTAAATAATTTCTGCTTCTGGCCTAAAGCTTTGGGCTAAAAAGAACCCAGAGTAACACGAGATTATTAAAAATTAGCAGTGTGATCATTAATTCTGACAGTGGCAGCATTTGTAGAAGCATTGATAATAAACAAACCAGGCCTGATTTTGCTTGTTTATGGTGGGCTAGAGGTCTCTCTCATTATAATGTATCACAAGCAGTGCCAGAAGCTGATAATCACTATAATGCACATTTTTCTTTTAGCTAAGAAAAGCTAATAAATCTGTAGTTTTGAAAATGTCAGATTGAGCCAAAGTGCATGCAATTAGATAAGGATAATGTAGCAGATAATAAGAAGATACATAACACTGGATGGGCAGTTATCATACTATTGTGCTTTGGCTGCTGAACTGCCGTGTGTCATATAAAAGAAAGTTGTTGTTGGTTGAGGGAAAACATGTCAGAGATGGAAACGTAAGCTAACATGATGAAGTGACAAGGTTAGCCCTGGGGGGGTATCTACATGCGTGTCAGGCTCTTGATAGATAGAAGGGTTGTCTGGGTTAAAGGTTGTGTCCATCGGAAGGTGGGAAAGGCCACTCAGGAAAAAATATGGAAAGGAAGATGGCTAGAATGAAGTTATTTATAGTTGCCATCTCTAAGGCTTCTTTATGTCCTGTTGTCAAAGACTCTGTCTTGTGTGTGTCTTATCTGGGCTATTCTGTCTGCTGTAGCATGTTAAAACTTTTCTAAGATAAATTCCTTTCCCAAAAGCAGATACAGCAGTGATACGCTGATGAAGAGTCTGAATGTAAATTTTCAGGCAGTGCCCTCTGTTTAATTTGTCACTGGGGGAAACAGTGAGGCAGACTCCAAAAGCAAAAGAAAACAGCAAAAGGAGGAGAACCAGACAAGGGACATTGGAGGGAAAGGAGAGAAAGGAAAGCTATGATGCACAGATTTGGTTTCCAGCTCTGATCCTGGAACTACCTTGTATGGAAAATAGGAATTTTACTTAAAACTTACTGAGTCAAAATTTTCCACATTTTCCCTTTGATCCTACTTAGCCGAATCTAGGACCTGGCTCCAGGCAGGAGGGCAGGCTCTCCCTAGCCTGGGAGAATAGGATTCTTTGTCTCATACATTCTTTTTCTGAAATGTCTTTCCCACCCCTATCCTACCATTACTTAAGTATTCTGACTTCTCCAGAGAGAAGACATTGGAAGCCATTGCTCCCACACTTTTCTTCTATGATAACTTCTTTTTTTCTTGTTATTTGCTTTTGTATTTAGAACACACCACATATTTTGTATTGTTATAAAATATCTGACAAAAGCTAGTTGTGTGTACTTCTCATCCTATTTCCTTTTGCAATTCTTTACGAAGGTATTCTGTAAGTATTTAATTAGTGACCAATTATGTAATGTTATAGCGGCAATCTCATAATTTTCATGGTGAAATATTTGCATTGCAGATACAAGCATATTGTAGCACTTACAAAACACTCCCCATTTTTTTCCTACATCAGAATGTGTCTCTTTTTGGTATAGCATCTAGCTAGATTAATAGTGCATATATTACAGGATTGTGCAGAAGCGTGTGTTTAGGCATGTGGTTGATACATACATTTGGAACGGACCCAAAGAGAATCTCCTTATATCCTCAGGCTTTCACATATGGACGGGAGCTTCCCATGCTGTCACCATCCGGTGCAGTCTGCATTGCTACACTGTGTGACATGATTGCAGATACATGTCTTTTCAGACTGTGTTTTCATCTTTCCTGACCCTTCACCATTATGTATGGCTGCTCAGCTGTAACTGAAAGGCACATTTTCTATACCCCTTTCTTCTTGCATTCAGTCATTCTGGGAGACTCTGTCTAGGTCTATCAATGTCGGTTTGCAAGAATGGAGCTCATGGCATGAGATTGGATCAGGTTTCTGGTAAGAAAGCTTACAGAAAGCATCACTGAACGGTTCTCTGTCTATAAGTCTTTGAGCTCAGTATGAGTTGAAATTCTCTTCCTGTGAATGTTGAAGGAAGGTTGCTCAGCACATTCACAGGACACAAACTCAGAGGTTGTGTAAGTGTGGCCAAAAGGATTATTTCTGTGGGTATTGTTTTGTTATTACAGTTCTGTCAATAGCAAATGATCTGCTTCCCAAAAAGCTGTTCCTCTCCAGGTGGAAGGGCAAGACTGGTTTTAGAGAACCAGTCTCAGAGGAAATAAGCCCTCTTCTCTCTTGTTGGATTATGATGGACTACAGTCTTTTACAGACACCACGATGCTTATAGAGATTGTCCAACTCTGTATGGCTCTGTCCTCTTCGGAGGAGCAACAGAGAAATTCCCCATGGCACTAGAAAGAAAAACAGAAGGTTAAGAGCAAGGTGAAGACCGGTTTAATCTCACCCTGTAAATCTATATGTGAAATCCCTTGAGTTACAACTGCATCCCTGTCTGTGCTAAGCTGAAGCTCTTCAGCAACTGGGCTTTTGGCAGATAGCACAACACAAGTGGAGTGGAACGATACGTGAGAATGCTATAGTCAGCTTTTTAACTGCGCAACTTAGTATGAAATGCAGAGAGCAGCAGTGTGAATAAGAGGTTTGAATTTGCTCTGAAAGTTCCACAAAAGGCTCCCCTTTTGCTAAAGACAGATTGTGCCAGTCCAACCCAAAAAGCTGTAATTTAATTTGAAAGTAGTGTTCCGCATTCCTTTCGCCTGGTTTTGATTGGTGACGAGCTATAGAATTTCTCTGTGGTCCGCTAGAGTTCAGCAGATGAGAATTTCCTAACTCCACAACATGATTAAAAGCACTCTGAATTGACATTATTAGCAAGGCTTCTGTGAGATGACTCAATCAACAGGCTTCGGGTGCCTTTATGAAAGGTTTGCTGAGCACTGTTGGAATGTGAGATTGCTGAGATAGTTATGAATTGTGGGGAAGAATAATAAAATACAAGGCTTTATGTTTAAAGTAACTTAACAAATGACAGCATGTGTAATAGAGGTTTTCCCAGTTTGCCACAATGCCATGTAGATGAATTGTTAGAAGTATCAAAGTCTCTAGCAGTGATAATGAGAGCTGTGTGGCTGATTTTGACAGCAGCCCACTCTCTGTTTTTCTTTACCCCAGTGCCTTGGACAGAACTGGAAAAGAAAAAAGTAGATCAGTTTTACATGTACTGTCTGTATCTCATCCAGAAAACTCATCTCCTCTAGCATGCTGTATCATAAACCAAAAACTGAATCCACTTTCATCAAACGCTTGTGAGTGATGAACCGTTGCAGGACTATTCTGTTCAAGGCATTTTTACAAACAGCAGAGGAATGATTGATGGACTCATTGCAAAATAAATGTTGGACATTAGGGATTGCTTTTCCTATTCCCTTCTTCTGTCTTTCATACAAGCTGGCCATGACTTCCCAAACAGACAATATTGCTACTTCTATTTTATTTTTCTACTCCAGTTGCTTTCATGAATAACAGGCAGAGGCTTACTGAGGTGTGAATGGGCTACTAGATTTCTGGAAACCTGGCCTTTTAACATCAGTTTAGGTACTCAAAATTTCTAAGATACGGTGAAGAAATGTGGCTGCTACTTTTTGTTGAATTGTTTATTCCTGGCTGAGAGTTTGGCTACTGATGTTGCTAAACCTTCTGAAGAAATCTTGGAATAAATACCTACCATAGTTAGCGCTTGTTTTGCTTTTGTTCCCAATGGATCTTGGAGCACTTCAGCAAGGTATGGCACCAAAACTTATTCCTTATGGCAGTGACATAATCTTCAAAGAACCAAAGTGGAAATGACTGTGTTTGCTACGAGGCAAAGAGTTGCTGGGTTTGTTTTTTGTTGCTGTTGTTTTGTTTTGTTTTTTGGATTTTTTTTTTTTTTAATTAAAGAATCTTCTTAACAAAGCAGGAGATTAGAATTTTCTATGACTTGGTCTCTCCCCTTTGCTGCTAATGGTGGAAATGAAGAACTTATCCATCCCTAGGATATATCTATCTAGGAGAAACTTTCACTGTCAGACCCCAGCATTCCCAGCATTTTTCTTGCTCAGCTTCAGTAATCACTGCTTCTCATTTATTCAGGTCAATGGGCCCTTTGCCAGGGGGAAAGTACAGTTTTTTAAGATGAAGGATAATGTTTGAATAAGAACAGATGGCTGTAATCTGGCCATAAATTCCTTCAGACTGGAAATTATGAGATCTCTAAGATCTTGAGCATTGAAGTATTGGAAGAACCTTCCAGTAAGGCTAGGCAAAGATAAGTCATATCTGGCTTTAAGATGGTCTCAATAACTCTATTTTTATGGGATTCTATGCTTACTTTTGGAAGCAGAAAAACCACACTATCCTCTTCTACAACAAAATCCACTGAATTTTTCCATGGAACCATTGGAGAGATCCTTTCCTTCATTTGGGTGACAGGAACTTCAGTTTTAATCATGCAGGCTAAATATCTTTTAGAATAATCTTCTGAAGGGTTAAAGGTTATTACACAGAATATTTGTGAAAAAAATAGTGCAGTAAAATGTGTTATCCAGGGTGGATTCCATCCTTCAAAGACATTTTTAAGGTTACTTGGTCAAGCTTGTTAAAGAGTCCCTGAATTGCTGCATCAGATGTACTGGCTGTATTTATGGACTTCTAGCCACCTCCCTTGCAAGCCAAACATTTTTCCAGTTTAAGAGAAAAAATGTTAAAAGGTCTGTCACTGCACTGTCTACAGGCCATCTACATGGCTTTTAGTTGCAGGTGATCTGCATGGGCAAATCTAATTCAGAGTGGTTATCGTTCTCTTATTGTTGTAAATGTGTATGTTCTTGTTCCTCCAAAGTGCTTTGCTCTAGCGTTTCTACACAGTGTACCAGAGTATTCTCATGGTAATCTAGTCCATGATAACTTTGTCTATCTCAGTAATGATGGCAGAAACCTCAATAGAGCTCTCCTCTCTCTTGTCCTTAGTGAATCCAAATTCCAACAAGTAGTTGGAAAGGAAACTGAGGGGAAGCAAGCATGTCTACGTGGCTCAGTGGGAACAGCTCTCAGATGTAGGGCTCTACTCCTCAGCTGGTAGGTGTAAAAAATGGACAAGTGGTATCACATACACCAGCCTATTCCCATTAGCTTCTTACCCCAATGCTGATATTTTCAAGGTCACAGTGGGCTCAAAATGTTGACAATGTAGGAATGACAGTGCCTGACTTGTAATCAACCGTGACCTTCATTGCATCTGGCTCTGAGCACTTTTTAAACTTGACCTATGACATAGACTTGTTTAAAATGAATATAGAGACTTTTTCAAATAAAGTGATGAGAGGCATAGGTGTGAAGATATTTAGTGTAACAAGACTACTCTAACACAGCAAATTTCTTGCCAATTATTCCAGCACTGATAGAAGAAAAGGGCCTGCTCCCTTTCTGAGCTATGCAGGAGGGAAACAGCCGAAGCAGTACTTTCTGAAATGACTGAAGAGGGAGAGGTGGTGATGCTATATCCATGCAGTTAGAGGCGAGGGATGCAGATGACAGCTTCCTGTAAGGTGAAGAAGTGGTTTGGGTGCACAGGACAGTGGGTGTATTGTTGTGGCAATGGGTGATCTCCAGTTGTCTCATCCCAGCAGCAAAAGGAAAGTGTGCTGCATGTGAGTGAGGTTGTGGATGCCCCCTCCCTGGAAGTGTTCAAGGCCAGGGTAGATGGGGCGTTGAGCAACCTGGTTTAGTGAGAGGTGTCCGTGCCCATAGCAGGGGGGTTGGAACAAGATCATCTCTAAGGTCCCTTCCAGTCCAATCCATTCTGTGATAAAGCAGCGAACATAAGGGCCAGGAATTAGACAGCTGGCATCTATTGCTGCATGCCACATAGTTTTTCAGAAGCTTTTAAAGGTATTGGACAGAATTTCCAGAAGATTTTTGTTTTGCAATAAAAGCCATCTAATGTTGTTTCTACTCTGCTGTGAAGATGGAGCATTCTTATTATACCCTGTAATCTTACTCGTACTTTCTATTCTTGATGGTTTTTCTAAGCCGTGGGCTAAAAGACATTGCAATAGAAATGATTCATCCAACAAAATGTACGAACTGTGAAGCCCTAAAACTCCTGCCTTTTTTTGTACTTCTCGAGACAGTAAACAAAGAGCAAGCAGTACAGTTTATACTACTTGAAAGCGCTAATATATGTCAAACACTCAGGATTTCCACGGTTATTTGAGCTGGAATTTCACATGCCGTGAAACACAGAGTGGCTCTAAATCTGTGCCTCCCCAGGGCCATGTGTTCCCAAGGGAAGAGCTTGCTTAACATCAAGTGTATGTGCACAAGGCCTAATGCGGAACTTTGGATGAAGAACTAACGTTGCCGCAAGTGCTGCATGGCACTGGTGCAGTGCCAGCTGTTATCTGCTGCTCATTCATATTAGTCAGAACTAATTTATCTACCAATTACTCACATAGCTGTAAACTTTCAGTCACTGGTATAGGTGGTTCAGAGCTCCTTTGGATGTCTCTGCATGACATTACAAACACATTAGAGAAATCATCACCATGTTAGGCAATCAAAAATGTAGGTAATGGCAGCCCTAATACTACTGGTGAATCCTCTCATTCAGTTCTCTCTTGTACTCATTAGTCTAGTTTTTCTTTGTGACTTCTGTTGGTCTTCAATTAAATTATTCCATGTCATTGTGATTTCTTTGCACAGGACCCCTTTTCTCATGCTCACAGGGAGTTAATGAAAAGCTCTTCAATATTCCATTTCCCTTTGTTTTTAATGTGTGGCCCTAGGCCTTAATCTGTGCACTCTCTTAAGATGCTGTTTCATTTCCTCATGGGTTCTTTTTTAGTGTTCACTGTCACAGATTTTGAATGTGTCTCACCTTCTGGTGAATTTGTTTCCATAGGACAGCTGCTGAATGTGAGGAGGGGTTTATTGCTGTTCTATAGAGAGAAAATTGAGGAACATACATTAATGTATATGGAATACCTTGATGGGGAGGCTATTTTCATGGGAGCCCATAGCACAAGTTTTTTACCCCAGTGACAATGCTGATCTTCAGCATTTCTACAAATAGTGTCCGAAGTCCTCAAAGTGGCCATTCGAAAAGCAATAAATGCTCTAATCCTCACTTAGCAGAACTCATCATCACAGGATCTGACTGTATGAGAGGGAAATCGTTGTGTGTTCAGGCTGTCAGTCCACTTGCTTCATCGTGAAACTGTCTCTTCTCTTTCTCTCCATCTCAGTGCTTCATTTACTGCATGCTGTTTCTTTTCGGCTGTGCATGTCAGCGTGGGCCCTACAGATACCTTTCTTTGGCTTTCTAATTCTCTTGTGAGGCAATGGTCTTTGTGGTTGAAGGTCCCTGTGTGCTTAAAGACAGGACGGGTAAATCAAGGTTACATTAGACCATGTGAATTCTATGTAGACCTGAATATTGCACCATACTTTGTTTTAAAGCAAGACCTGTGGGAAGAAGGAGTGTTTTCTATTGTGGTAACTACTAGGTTCTGTAGTAGGGTACAGTACAGTAGGGTAGACAAATTTTAAGTGCATGAGCCCTTCCGATTTGAACCCTTTCCTCTCACTTCAGTTGACTTAAGTTGTGCAGGAACAAGCAACGTTATCTCTGTTATGTCCTTATTGTCTACTAACACAATGCCACATTAAAAAAAAAAAACAAGCAGAAACACATTATGTGACAGCAAATGTCGTCCCCCCGTGATTCACTATTGGATTAGAAGCAGGAGAATGTTACCACAGATCATTGAATTAAGGGAAAAATTAAAAGATAATATTTTTTCATTCTCTTTAAGAATCATCCATTGTTGGGCAATAGGTCCTTCTCTTGTCTGTTGTTTCATAGCTGTTAGGGCACGATGGAAATAAAGTGACTTGGGAATCCTGAATTCTTTTCTGATAGCAAAGCGTATAGCATGGTAATTTCTACCTGACGCATTAGGAAGTTATATCAACTTTCTCATTAGGGAATTAAATGAACCAACTCCACTCCATGTTCCCTGTGCACATGCATCTGCCTGTCTCTGTATCATGTTTTAATAAATTATTTTTGGTAGAACCTATGTTTCTGTTGATACCCATACTAGACCTGGCACAGAGTTGATGTGGTTCTTCTGGGATAATTAGATAAACTTAGCTGAGTTATTTTCCAAATCAAATGTATTTTTTTTCCTATTTTTTTTAAGCAATGTAATTTCAGTTTTCATAAAACTGGCAAGGTTGTTCTGTCTTTATGGATAGATATTCAAGGATGAAATTCCAGGAGTCCCAGCAGTAGAAAACAAACAATTGAGCTGAAAGAAACAGTGTCCCCCAACACAACTATTTTTTTCATAATCATTCTTGTTCTCATGCATTCTTCGCTATAATTTTATATTACTTTAGTTGTGTTTGCAGACATTTTATTTCTATTGTAGCATTTCAAGAGATGTTTCTATTTTGTATTTTCAGTGGGTTTATTCCTGAGAAAGACTAATTGAAATCTGTCTCCAGTTCATCTCGCTGCTCTGTAGGATATCACATCTGAGTTAGTTTAAGCAGAACTTCAGAGCTGATGTAAACCTAGAGGATTTTCCAACTTTTAATAAAACAGAGCATCCTTTGGGTTTTAGAATAGCTCTGGAGGAGTCGGCAGGAAGAAATGTTCATCGATGCTTAATGGAAAACCATCGTCCTCCTGCTAAGAGAGAAATGCAGCACCACAGGATTTCTTTTTTTTACTGCTTTATATGACAAAAGATATGCTTCCAAATTCTAAGAGGCAGATGAAACTTCATGTACCTGGAAAATTGAAATTTTTCTGTGTTCTCAGTGACTCAAAAGCTAAATTTGAGGAGGAAAATTAAAAGAAACAAAGGCAGGTTTATGAATGAATGCAGAAGAAATTGTTTCTTTGTGTACTCAAATATATAAATGTCTTTTGGGAAAAATATTTACATAGAGTTGACTACAAGATTAAAGTGTGATCTGTTCACAAAATGCTTCCTAAGGGTGGGGTTTCTGAGGCTTTTGAGAAGTCTTTCTGGAAAAAAAGTTCACTTTCAGTTTGTGGCCTGTAGATATTTAGTAGCTGGCATTCAGGATCAGTCAGTGATGGAACAGAGGTCAAACGGAGCAGAATTTGGTGCTGTGTTATATGCTAAAATGAATAGTTCTGGACTACCTGGAGAAATAAAGCAGATCTATTTGCTGCTTTCCATACTTATATTCAGTGATCTTTGCTGTGTTGAAACTGCAGTTTGGGGTGTGGGTTCTGAACCAGCAAAGAACTTGTTGCTCTGAAAGTTCCCCCAAACATCCTCAGGTCGTATGTCAGAACAGGAGTTTGCTGCATTACCTCAGAAGTGCATATTTAATGTAGACAACAGCAGCTTGCTTGCTTGCCTGATGTATGCAATGAGCTTACGTCTACCTGGTAAAAGATCAATCCCTGAGTTCAGGAACATCAGCTGTTAAAGTGGCAACACAGAGATAGAAAGTGCCCTGTTAAGGGCTGTAGTTATCTGAACTACCTTGCATTTGCCATGGGCTGAGTATGCACAAAGAAAGTTAACGTAAATATGCCTCAGTGACAGAGAATACATCCAAGTGTTTAAGTCATGCAGTGGTTAATTACTCTGCTTCATTTTTCACATGAATTTGCCTATATTTGTTTGGCTTCAGATTTCAAGCACTGATCTCTGCTAGGAGGCTGGAAAACTTTCTGCCAATCAAATGTAATGGTAGGGGAGGAAACTAGTGCTTTATAAGTACAGCTCTGTGCTAATGTCCCTTCCATTTTTTCACTTCTTTTCTTACCTTTGCCATTCAATATCAGAAGAAAAAAAAAAAAAAACTTTCCTTGCTTCTACAAGGGTTTATAATGGAATTACTGCAACTGTGTGAAGATTGAATAGCAACTCCTGTAGGTGCAGTCATGTCTAATAAAAGGCTATTTTGACTGGCTGCCTATTAGGAGTTTAGTCCTGGCAGCACAAATCTCACTGTGAGCTCCTTATGGCTGCTAGATATAAAAGTTTGTGTTTGCTTGGTTGACCTTGCTGAACTTGCTGCTGGGACTTAACTGCTCCAGGGACCTGAAGGAGCTAGAACAAAGAGAGTGTGTGCTGCAGTCTCCTATCACTGGCTATGAAGATATACAGTGTTTCTTAATTTATTTCTCACAGATCTGTATCTCTTGTCATGAAATTAAAATTAATTCTTACTACTTAGAAGTCAGCATATTGCCTGTTTATTGCCTATGAGAATGATCCGAATGGAAATTCTGTGCAATTATATTACTGACGTTTGAATAAACAAGCTCTCCTTTGGCAGTGTCTATCTGAGTTGTAACAGGAAACAAAGGTCTTAGAATGAATTGTTCTTTCAAACCATGATGAAACATGTTACAAATAATAAGAATGGTTTGCTCACACATAAGTCTGGTTACGTGAGAGAAGTGAGATCAGCAGGGCTTTGGCATTTAAGTATCCCCGTGGAGCTGGCCTGGCTTCCTGCACTTTGGGCACCAAAATAGTGGACTCATGGCATCTGTGTGCTGATCCCTAATGAAATTTAAGAATAAAAGAACGAAAAAGGGAGTGAAGAATGAGTAAGGAGAGGAACAGCCAATTCTCTTCCCCAAATTACACTGTAGGTGTATGATGAAACTCAACGGCATGCTGAGAGAAAAGAAAGCAGATGCAAAATGCAGTAGTGGTGGCAAAAGGACAAAAAGAATAGACAGGAAATATGGGCAGATAAACCTTCAACAGGAACAACTGCTGATGCAGATGGAGAGGCAAACGTCTCTGTTTGGAGTGTATGAAGGCACATGGTAAAATAACATGGAGAAATTTGAGTTTGCTTTAATTGAAATTTGTGGATTCTTGACAATAGCAACAGGAGAAGGCGGTTTTGAGAGAACCGATGCTTCACCAGACATACCTGAAGGTCCTCAGCACTGCAGCTACATATGGTTTTCCTGGTTTACTTAGATGCTTTTTAAGTGGGTGTACTTAAGCCTTCATAGCATAGCCCTAGGTTTACTCCACTGGGCAAAATGGTTTCCTGTTAAGTTCTTAACACAGTTAAAGTGATGAGAAGAGAGATGAAACCAAAGAGGATATCTTCAGTCCTTCCAGTGCAGGGTTTTCTCCACAACGCGTTCTTGTGTTTGTCCAGTATGGGCATCCCTGAAGTAGCTTATTTCATAACTAGAGTCTCAACGAGTCCCTCCGTTCACAGAGCAAACTCTTCTGCGTGCCTCCGAGAGCTGTGTGCACTGATTTGGGATGGGTAGTGTGTCACGCAGCAGGACATGGGTGTGCTGTCCTATTGCACGTACCCCAAACACACAGGCTGAGAGGGGGGACCAGAGCAATGTGTAGGCTGACTCCTCTATTGCTGCTGCTCTCAAAAATTTTTCCTGGCATGGGACAGTTGGAGAAAACGTCTCTAAGCTGAGCAATGCACAGTCAGGGAGAAATGTAGCATTTGAGCACAGAAATGGAATATGTGCAGCATCAATGCTGCTGACACCCAGCATCTGTAAACATAAGCTTCCACAGTTTGAGATTTGCTGAGGATAATCAGAAGATTAAACAATTCTAAGTCTTCTTAAGGCCTTTTACGATTTGCTTTTATAATTTCAGGCATTGTGCTTCTAAAAAAAACAACCTGATGTCACCAAAGAAATGCGACTCTAAAACACAGCAGAAGGCTTAAGAACAGACATACTGAATCAGACCAAAGGTCAAAATAGTTTCGTTTTCCATCTCTTTGACAATTGTCAATAGTGGTTGCCTAGAGAAAGGATATGAAATGAGAACAAGCTGACTGTGTAGCTCCCTCGGCATGTCCTCCTGGCAGCATATGGCTGAGAACATTACTGTGCCCGAGGTTGTGTCGCTAGAATGTTTGTATAAAAACATATAAACATCCTGGGGCAATGAGCTTTACAGTTTAGCTTTCCACTGTTGGTAAGGAAAAGAGAGAAATAGAGGCTTTTTGTAAGAAGAGGAGAAAATGCTCATTGCTTTGCTGTTCCTGCACACCCACACCCTGATATTCTTCTTCCCCACTCCTATAATAAAGCCATCACTCCTGTGTTTCTACATATAAACTGGTTGGCCTTCATTCCCTTTCTTTCTGAGACATAAGTGAGGTAATTCTTATGTTTTGGAACACAGTGGGGGTAATTCCCCTTATGTCCTATCTCAGTTTATCAAGGTACAGGGTTTACCTCTGCAATTTAAACTACTGCTTAAGCAAGGTGAAAGAAGCTGGGACAGACGGAGGTTGATCTTGTGTCCAGTCAAAGCAATACCAATTTACCACATTATTCTAAGCAAGAAGTGTATTATTATATGTATTATACCCATGAGAAGATGAGCTTTGCTGTCTTGTGCTGGAGTGAAGAGAGAAACCACCAGCAGGGGAAAGCCTTTAAAATAAATGAAGGGAGGTTGAGATTAGATGTTAGGAGGAAATTCTTTACTCAGAGGGCAGTGAGGCACTGGCACAGGCTGCTCAGAGAGGTTGCAGATGACCCATCCCTGGTGGTGCTGATTTGGTGGGGGCAACCCTGTCCATGGCAAGGTGTTGGAACTAGATAATCTTTTAAGTCTTCTACAACCTAAGTCATTCTGTGGCTCTCCTAAGTAGAGTGACACAGAGCAAATTTTGATTTTTGCCTCCCAGGTGAGAATTGTGTAAAACTCAGAATGGGTTTCAAACGGCTATGGAAGTTCTCTGCACTTCAAGAAAAAGAGAGGAAGATAAAAGAGGGGGAAGACACACTGAGAAAGAGAGATCAGGCAAAGGAGAAATGAATAGATCTGTGTCATCCAAATGGCTTTGCTACCAGGATGGCATGCTTGTGCGTTGTAATGCATTTTTCAGGCTATATGGTGATTTAAAACCATGTCTGGTATCAGAGACCGGAATGAAAGGAAAACGCTGTCTGCCTTCTGCCCCGCAATTTACTCCTTTCCTTGGCTATATGCCACTAAAACACAATTAAAATACCATGAACAGGATGTGTCAGTGGAATGAAGATCACAGCGTTCCATCAACCCTTCTGGTTGTGCCCTCTGGAGACCCTGCGACAGAAGGTAAGTCCTGTGCATGGCGCACATCCCTTGGGCACTGATGTACAGGCAAAAGGCCTTACAGGCACAGCCAAATTTATGGCAAGAGCAGATGAGGAGAAAAGAAAAAACAAGAATATAAAGCAAATGACAGAACTGGTGATAAGACAGTTGCAAGTAAACTCTCTCTTCATGTTTCCCCCGTCCTTTTTCAGTACTTTAGAACAAAGAACAGGGCTCAACATTGTCAGCAGCACAGAAGCATGCTCTGTGTCTCCAAGCCATTCAGTCTGTTTTCAGTAAATCAGCAATTTGATGATCCTTGCAGCAACAGAAGCCCTTCTTCAAGACAGCACTGCTGTCTGCTGTAGCAGATTACATGAACGGATGAGGTTTTGCAGCCTCTGACGACTGCAAATTCAGGGCCTATACTACAGTCTACATGGGCTGTTGTGGCCCTTTTACTGTACAGTTTGGGTCCTAACATTTAGGAGATTGGTGCCAAGCATAAAATATTTTAGAAAATTGCTTTTTGAGTTGCCTCCTGATGTTTCATTATTCACAAGGCACTTAACGGTGACAGAGCCCATCTCCCTGGCTAGGCAAGATGATTTGTGCTCCTGCTATGGCATCTTTATGTAGAAAACTACACTGAATTCAATTGCCCAAGCTTATATTAAAGACTACTTGGATGGCAGCATGCTCTGACTTCTCCCACTGCTCTGCTTGTAATAATATACACCCCACATTTGCTAATTCTCTGGCCCATTACTTGATGGCATCTCTTCAGCTTCATGGCAGATCTGAGCCCCTTCAGAGTCACACTGACTTATTTTGAGACTGTAGGTGCTCACATCTTCCTCAAACTTGTATCTGCCTCTGGAAACACACATGACCCTGTTTGTTCTTGTCACAGCTGTGTGAAGGCAATGTGGAGGGGCCTTTTGAACACATGTGGTCTCCCAGCAGCTCTAGTCATTTTCCATGAGGTGTTGGAAGTAAAACAACCCTTCATTTCCAGGTCTCCCTGTTCCCACCAAATAAATACCCATCTACTGGATGAGCAAACTGTTTGATTCCTGCTATTTCTAAGAAGGATGCTGTTTCTCCAGAGCTGGAGAGAGAGAATGATCAACTGTTGAGAGTTGGGCAGGTCTAGTATGATACCTAAGCCTCTGGCATAGAAGTCAAAATCACTTTGTTTCTGAGAGCTACTGATAAAAGTCCTTATTCAGAGGAGCACTAAGGGCATGACTGAGTTTTGAGTCTGACTTTGCATCCTCTTGGCTCAGCAGAAGACCCATGTTCTTGTCACACACTGGTTTTAGCATGTGCTTGGAATAGCTCACATAAGAGCTTTGCTGAGTTAGGGTAAGCAAGAGCAACCTGTAATGCCATGAATAGCAATGAGAGCCAGAAAAACTTTTTTAAGGACACCATCAACTTGAAAATCACACTTTTCTCTGAGAATTGCATCTGTTCTAATTAGCAGTAGCCCTATGACTGTGAGAAAGTAGCAAGGCATAAAACATCTCTTCTCTTAGGTTGATGATTATTCTCCTGATTGTGCTTTGAGCTCTGTTGTTCTTACTGCTTTGTTTGTGGGTTTTTTGTGTGCCTGCTTTGAGTTCACCTCATTCATTAGCAGGATGTCTGTGCACTGGCACATTGCACACTCTTTGCCTTAGGCTGTCCAGAGCCATCCTCGGAGCAGCAGCAGGAAGACTCGTGCTGCTGTGGTGGATTTGGATCTCCACAGGTGTCTCCATTTCTTGGTGAATCCTCTGAGGGCAGAGAAGCAGTCTGTCTGACTTGCGTGGTAGAGCTGGGGACTCTTAATGAGTTAACTTTCAGTTCCAGTGCTGAGCTGGGAGCAGAGGGGATTTGTGGTGCAAAGTAAAACTTATCCATTTTTTTTTTTTTCTTTTCCCTTTCCTGGACTAGTTTTAGCTTGTTTTTAGCTGTGTGTAATCATGTGGCCATACAGGTATGGTGTGTGTCCTGGTCAGGGAGGTGATGGCAGAATTTGGCCATTATGCCATCTTAACTCCTCAGTAAGTCTTTGTAGCTTCAATGTTAGTGTCATGGGCTTGTGAGGGCAAATGGATCTTACTGTAATGTGAGAAATGTAAAAGCAGTTAGACAGTACTCCTAGCTGTTTCCAGACTTCCAGTAATCGTAGAATCACAGAATATTCGGAGTTGGAAGGGACCCACAAGGATCATTGATTCCAACCCCCAGCTCCGCACAGCACCACCCAAACCCAACCCTGTGTCTTGAGAGCGGTGTCCCAATGCTCTGTGAGCTCCAGCGCTCGGGGCCGTGCCCGCTGCCCTGAGCAGCCCGTTCCATGCCCACCGCCCTGGGAGCCTTTCCCTCACCCCCAGCTGCCCCTCCCCTGACAGCTCCATGCTGTTCCCTTGGGCCTTGTCGCTGCCCCTGCGCTCCCTGTGAGGAGCTCTATGGCCATGAGGCCTCCCCTCAGCCTCCTCTGCCCTGTGCCCAGCAAACCCTGGGCCCTCAGCCACTCACCATATGTCTTGTTCTCCAGACCTTTCACCACCTTCATAGCCCTCCTTGTCCCAGCCCAGTGCTCTGTGGGTCACCTGGAACCTGTATTCAAAAGTTCTCCACAAATTGACACCCACCTCCTCCTCCACAATGCAGATCCCAGCCAGTAACCAGAAGGGCACGGCATGGGTAGGAGCTGGACTTTGTGTTCCTTTCCCTGGCTTTTCTACCTACCCATCCAGATGTATCCCAGCATGACAAGCCCTGTGCCAGGCCCCACTGCCTCATAACAATCTGCAGAAAAAAAGACCCAAGACACTGAAAATTCTGGTATCTCCTCAGTTTTCAAATTAAAACAAAGCACATGTGCCTGCTTTTATCAGCCCATCAGCAAACTCTGCTTCTGTAAAAATCCAACGACCTGCTGATCTCTGCCGTTCAGATGCTATTCAGATTCTAATGGCTGCTCCTGTGCTGGGATTTTGATTCTTAGCAGTCGTGAAGGGATATTTGTTATAACCACATAAATTTTTGCACAATGGGAGGGATATACTGTTGATATGGTTCAGATAGAAATATATTTTGTGCTAACCTTATACTTACTCGAGAAAGTAATTTAGCAAATGGCTTTGAACATTGCTGTTGAATATAAGGTCTGAAAAAAGGCTTACACTGAGGATGATGTACATACCCTGATTTCACAGTCTTCCCATTGTCTGGGGAAGGCTTAAAGTTCTGATTGTGCCAATGTGACAAGTTTCTGAGCGTGATTATGCCAACAGTGTTTTGCATTCTAACTTAGTTTTGCCATTGCATGATGTTGTAGTGACTTCAGAGTAGCAACTCGGCAGGTGTGGGCCTCCAGCAGCCTAATTCACAGAGACGTTCGCTCTTTCAGTCACAGGAGGCTGAGGCTGGAAGAAAATCTAGTAGTGCTGTGTGACCTTGTGATCATTCTGGGAGAAGTGGTTGTTTTCAAGGGGTGAACATGACACATTTTTTTTAATGTACATAATGTTCAGTGCTCCTTTGGGTGGGTAACAGGAACATTTCTCTGGAACAGGTCTTTAAAAAAATATTATTGATGGAGCTTGTACAAGAGAATGAACGAAATCTAGAGCTTGTTATTGAATGGCCTTTTGCTTGCATTTGTCATTGCAATGTATGTACAAGTAGGCGAAAAGCCAGCTGTGTGTATAGATGGCAGTAGCGGCATTTAGTCAGCAGAGGGCAGGGTTTGCTGAGTAGAAATTCTTTCAGCGAAAGGAGGCTCAGGAAACAGTTACAGAATGTGGGGAGCAAGAATTCTAAAGATGTCGGCGTATTAATTCTTATCCCCTCCACTTCCCCTTTTGGCAAGTTCAGCTGTACTCAGTTTCTGCTTCAGCTTTGTTACTTAAATCTGTTTGAAAATTTCTTGTATTTCTGGGTTTCTACCTCCAACATACCTCTAATGCTTCGGTTCAGTTAAATTATTTGGGATACATTTATGAGCCTTGCAACTTTGAGGACCACGTCTTGAGGTTTGTGAATCTGTTTTTTGAAAATAATTTCTGGCCATATTCTCTCTATTTGGAAACATTAAAACCATAGCAGTGTTCAGCGAAGTAAAAATGCAATAGAGAAAGAGCTGTGAGGAATTTTTTTCTGAGCTGAGGTCGGAAGAAGGACAAAAACTTAGAGAAATAAGTTCCAGTTGCTGAGAAGAGGAACAAATTGACCTTTTCATCCTACCCTGGATAAATACAAGACAAAAAGATTGGGGACTGTGTGAAATCTGTTGGCTGCCTTTTACCTGAACGGTAAAGCATTTGAAGTTTTATATTTTTCAGGGTGTGTGTGGAACATTACTGAGCTACTTATGATATCTAATGTGCGTGAGCTGTGCAATAATCAGAAGTTTTTGAATTATAAAAAAACATAAAGTTTTCCCTTCTTTATTATAATGAAATTAAATGGCAGAGCGTAAGAGCGCATGGAGCATAAATAAGAAAACTGATTCCTTTTAAAACTGTCAGAAGGAAAAATTGATTATGTACAGGAATACTTAGATCTAGATTTGTCCCTGTAGCTTCTCTCATCTGTGGCTGAATTTAGATCAGGTTTACATGTGATTTCACATATGAAATGTATATACAGTTATATAGAATCACAGAATATCCCAAGTTGGAAGGGACGCATAAGGATCACCAAGTCCAACTCCTAAAGAAGAAAACATCACTGTGAAAAACAGGAGTCACAGTGACAACAAAGAAAATATTTCTAGTTTCTGAAATGCTTAGGTTGATAGTGTATGTGCATATGAAACCAATTCTACTTTTGTTAAACTGCAAAGGGTTCCTCTGGTTGGTCAGTGTATGTTATTGGATGAGTTCTGTCACTGACTTTAGTGAAACAGTTAAACTCTGCGGTAATCTTAAGGAGGTGCTGTAGATACTTCAGATGTGCCTAAAACAGAAGGGATGAGAGATTCACTATTTCAGCTCTTTGGGTTTTCCGTTTTCTTCTGCTGAGATTTGGTGAAGTGCTACTGCTCTGCTTAAAATAAGTACTAAGAAATGTGATAATAGTCAGATCCTTGGGGAGTGGGGAGTGTATGAATATTTTGGAATAGTCAGATCCTTGGAGGGATGAAAATTTTAGCTGGTAGAGATTAGTCCTTTTTAGGAGCCTCTTATAGGCACAAGCGGATGTTCTTAAACTGGAATGGCCAACAACATGCTCATACTTTATCTAATACTGTAGAATGATAGGAGGGTTGGAAAAGGTTAACTGATTCATAACTAATAGTTACTTCATTTGATTCTTAAAAGGGATGGAAAAAAAAAAGGAAGGATGATTAGATGTCTAAGCAGAGGAGCAGTAAGATGTGCCACATGGTGACAGTCTGGAGTTCTGGAAAGTTCCATGACTGCTACCACCAACTGTATTGATGTGTTTTGCTACCTTAATGCTTGAGAGAATTGCTAGTACCTTCAGTCTGTTAAACAGGGTGGTCTCCATATATCTTTTTGGAGTTTGAAGAGGAGATCAAGAACATCGTTTGTGTTGGCCAAGGAATCCTGTGGAGCTTTTAGAAGTTAACTGTGGATTCCAGGCTAACACTTCTGACCACTGCCAAGCCTCTCATCCCTCACCTCTTGTCATTTATTATAGATAAGGGATTTATTTATGTGAGACTCTTACGCAGATCTGCTCTGGTTTTGCTGTTCATATCCACAGTCTTTCAGAGAAATGTAAGCAGGGAAAAGCCAAGCCAAAAAAGAAAAAACTTTTTTAGAACCCAACTTTGCCGGAAAGTTGTTTTCAGAAGTTGGTTTCAGAAGTTGTGGATTTGTTAGACATGTTCAGATTAATGTGCTCTGCAGTGCAGTGAATATTAAAGGAACTGTCAAGAAGGAAAGTCTGTGTACGGGATAAATTAGGACTCTCCAGGGATTAAAAAGATGTAGGATTTTTTTTTAAGTAGCTAGCCTACTATTGAAAAATAATGAGTAGTTTCCATAGCAACCTCCCTTTCACATTGTGCACACATACTGTAGCAACATAAAAAAAGAATGGTATAAAAGAAGGAATAAAACTGAGCTGTGCTATTTGGATTTTTAAAAAAATATTCCTCCATCCTGAATTCTCTGTTTGTAATGCAAAGATCAGTAAATCACTGAGGATATATATGTATTTTTTCGGAATAAATAATTATATGGATTTTCATCCAAATGTTTGGGAAAAGGAAGCAAAGTAAGAAGTATTGCTCAGAAGAGGACTGGAAAAGGTTTCTCCTGTCCATGCTGTAGCTTGAGGAAAAGCAAGAGTATTTCAAGTTACCAGCATCTTCTCATCATCCTGTACCACTACTTGAGTTCAGGATAATAAAGAGACTACTGCTGTTATTTCCTGAATGCACATCAAGATGTTTGACAGCTTGTGGTATGCACAGTTTGGGCATCATTTGACCTGTGCAGAATATTTGTGAGAAAGACCACAGGAAAATCAAACTCTCCTGGCTATAAGTTCTTAAAATTAAGAATAGACTTCTCTAAGGTTGGCCAAAGGTTGAAATTTCTTTAAGCAAGGCTGAAGTTGCTTACCATTTCACAGAGAAATCAAACAGAGAAGACAATCTCAAAACAGAAAGTCCAGCCAACAACTTTGAGTCTTACTGTGGTTGTTGAATATCAGTTGAATCCAGAATTCCCAACAACTGTTGAAGGAACTGAAGCTTAGGAAACTTTCAGACACTCTTAACTGTTGCAAGCTGAAATCTCACTATTTATTCTCTTCAGGGACATTCCTCTAAGTGACTTGACTCCACAGTCTAGAAAGAAAACTATGATTTTTCTTTTCAAACATAAACATTTTAGAGAAAAAGCGAGAGGAGAATTTTAAATACTAAGAGAGGAAGGGATTATAAATATAAAAATACTAAGTCAAGTGGGAGAAAAGTGAAAATGAGAAATAGTTATTCATTACAATAAATTAGAAGATGGAGTTTCTAGAACTTTGGTAAGGAAAGGCAAAGATGATGACTTCCTAAGGATCAAGTTTCATCAGATATAGCCTTTCTTCCCCCAAGGACATAGTTTGTTTGTTAACGTAACACCTGAGAGTTGTCTGGCTCTGTACCACAGCCCTGCATGGCACTTAGGGAACTCCAAATGTGGTCGGTGACTGTATCACAGTGCAATTTTAAATCAAATTTAATCATCGTTGAGGAAATATGGTTCTCAGTCCCACAAGAGTTGGTTCTTGGTGTCAAGTGAAGGACAAGCTCTGTGTACACTGACATGTACAAACGTGTTTATGTGCACTGAATTCTTCAATAATAAGAAGAAAGTGATAGGTTTTTGGACTTGTTGTGAACCTTAATTAGAATCTATGTGAGGGACTCATACCTGTGTTTCAAGAGGACCATTCAATACAGTGAAGAGGATCCAGAGAAAATCTCTGGCATTGAATAAAGGAAGGAAAAATATGCCTTGCTGAGAAGGTGGGTGAGTTTGATATGTTTAGTGTGGTAAAGTGATAGCTCATAGCTCTACTGTGTCATTCTGATCTGCTTGAAAAAGGGATAAGCAGAGCATGGTAAACAAAAGTGAAGGTAGGAGAAGGTTTCAAAATGAGGCAGAAAGACGTAGCCTAATAGTGGAAAAGCTTGCCAGGAGTTATTCATAATGATCCTGGGAAATTTTTTAGTCAGGACTAATCAGTTTTCTACAAAGCACTCTAATTCAATCAGAATTCAAAATCAGTGAAGACCTATCCCCATCAGAATTTCTGGAAAAATGACTGTAAATGTTCTTTAAAATTGATGAATGTGTTAATCACTATGGCTTTTGAAAGCTTTGCCTTTTGATGCCTGTTGTTGCACTATATCTGTCTTACTCCATCATCAGCTCCTCCACATAGCTTGTCCTCCTTTTAAAGAAGATATCATTCAATTGATCCAGGTTTGATAAACTCAGTGTACCTTACATTCACCACAGAGCGCCGGGTCACGAAAGTGGATACGTGCATAGGTATTGCAGAGAGACTGATATCTAGTAATTTCCTGGGCTGAAGTCCTTTAGAAATGCCAGCAAGTAGTGTACTATAAGCTGTTCTTTCTATCTTTTTATCTTTTTTTTTTTTTTTTTGCTCCTAGCTTTCAAAAATAGAAAGGAATCATTAAATGCAAACAGGTGAAAAAGACATGAATGCAATTTTGCTTTTGCAGGAAAAGTTCTCACAGATAAGAAAATGTGATAACATCTATCCTTTAAAATATAGAGATTCTGAAGCATCAAGCAAGATACCAGAAGGTTTCTTTCCTTCAAGTCAAGAATTTCCTTATGTAATTTCCTGAACTGAGCTATTCATTTACAAGGAATAGTGCCTATAGTCAGGCTGTGGCACATAGTTGTTTTTCTTCGTGATATTTTCCATCTGTTTTTCTTATTCCTTGTATAGGACTTTTCGTATGGCTTTAGCCTTATTAATATGAAATCAAATTTGACAAAAACAAAAAGGTACTGCCTATCACTCCACGAAGGCATATTAATATGTAAGACTAGCAGTCACCCTAACCTTTTCCTTAACGCCATCCAGCACTTCTGGTTGTGCTACTCAGAGCTATGACAGATTTCTTGATAAAATACTTCTTAATGCCAAATGCTAATTTTTCATGGGAATATGCTTTACTATAGCCCCGGGTTGTTCCAGAAAAAATGACAGCTTTTGATATTACTAAATAAAATAATATATTGTGTTTTCCTGAGGTATTTTAGCGCATACAACTTTTAATGTAATATAGATCTTTAAGATCATTTCATTAGTAAAGAACTCAACAGGGTTCTTTCTTTGTGTCTGGTTATACTGTCGTAGTTTTTAAAACAAGTTCCTGAGGGAACTTGTAGGGAGTTCACTGTAGGATTTCTTGAACTCTGAAAGTCTATTTCCTCTACTAACATTAGAAAAAGAAGTCTTATATGACTGCTAGGATGAAGGCTGTGATGTGGTAACTTGAGAAAGATTCCAGCTCATTTTGTTTCTGTGAAGATGTTAAACACATTTCCCCTTCATCAGCTCACCATCCCATACCACTTACTTTTCAATTAATTTTTTTTTTTTCCAAGTCCTTGCTCTTTGGGGAACATATTTTTATTACTTCAGGAATCCTCTTCTGCTTTCTACAGCTGTTTGGATTATTTTACATACCTCCCATGTGGATTGTGAAAACCTCTAGTTTCTATTGCTTGCTGTTCACTGGAGAGTTGTTTTAACCTACATCTTCAGACCTGATCCTGGCCCCTATCAATCAGCAGGGGATTTTGCCAGTAATGCCACGGAGAAGATGCATCCCAGCCACATGGGTGCAGCCTGCAGTGTTTTTGCAGGTGGAGGCAGGGCAGTGCCTGACCTGTGGTCCTGGCAGGAATTTTCTCTCTTTGGAATCACTCAAATTCATGTGACTTACGCAGGGCCAGAACTGTTGACATGAGATCATCCTTTGCAGAGCCTGTACCTATTCAGCGTACTCTTCCAGGATGCCTCTGTCCTGCTTTTCCTATCTGCCATTGCTCTGAATGGACTCTTGCTTTCCCAAACTCTTCTAAAGCCACCATGGCACTGAAATGGTTAAATAACAGAACCTTTTTAGTTACCATCACTGCTAGAAAGCACATCCTGGGGTTGTTTGACCTTCACGCCAAGACATAATGCTGACTGCTGGTGGTGTTTCTTCCTCAAAGGATGGCTTCCATCCTTGCTTCTCTGCAGAGAGCAGAAAACCTTTGAAAGTACCTTCTGCCTCATCAGAGTAATGAGCGCTTAAAAAAATAAAAAAGAGTCAGCTCAGTAGTTCAGAATTTTGCTGGATTCTGTGTAATTAATTAAGATTTTTTTAAACATTGGTTGCTCTGCCAGTCTGTGTATCTAGGTTGTGCCAGTTTCCAGGATTCCCCTCCACCCCCATCCCCGCCCCTCGCCCCGGTTCCTCGCGCAGACGTGAGCAGCTGCAGCAATGGAAGACTTCTTTGTAGAGGAGGCAGCTCCAGTGGAACAGGTAGGCGGGCTGGGGTGGGTGCTCACACTCCGATGTGCAGTTATGGCCAGCAGTATTTAAAGCCAACAGCCTAAGACTCCAACCAGCATGCAAACTCTTTCTACTCATGAAGGAGCAGGGCTGATGGTGCCTCTGGAAGACACCCCAGGTGTAGCTCAGAGCAGCCTCTAACGCTGGATGAAAATGGTGTAACATCTGCGAGGAGAAGGTTAAAAACTACCTCATGTTTTGCTCACCGAGCAGGTGTTGCCGTGAGCAGAGAGCTCTCTTCTGGGAGGAGGGAATTCAGCGGGAACGGAGCTGAGCAGAGCAGGTCTGAGGTCTTGTGGGGAGCAGGGAAGGAGCAGAGCGGGCTGGAGGCTTGCCAATCCGGCCTGGTTGTCATGGCTTTTCACTGCTCCCTGCTCAGGTGGATTCGTCGGCATTGCGTCTCTGCCTTTTCCGTTTCATGTGGTGTTGAAGCTGGGTAACTGACATCACTCAATCAAGACCAAATTTGCCCCTTATTCCCTGTGCTGACCCATAGCATCTTCTTCTTATGTGACTTTTTGGTTTTCTCTTTTTGGATGTTGGTTACTTTTCAGTTATTTACGCCTCTTGCCTCAGCCATACCCTAAACAAGCATGTTTCTGGACAAGCATCACCCTTGGACAAGATGACTTACAGTGATCATTGAGTGGGGAAGAGATTTGAAGCTAGTTAATGCCATGGAGTTTGAGCAAAAGGATGCAGAGCAGTGCTAATATCTCAGGACCTTTAGACCAAACCTGGTTTGTGGACCGTTTTCTTTGGTAGGACAAATGACAACTGCAAAAGTTGTTTTTTTCTTAATACTTCTGTTTTTCCACTATACTGATGCTATAGTGTTTGAAGTAGAATTTTATGTTTGAGTTAATTTGGATTTCCTAAGGTGTAGTACTGCACAAATTGAGATTTTCAAAGTGGAAAATAATGTGTAAATTGTAATTATTCAAACTTATTTTTCGAATAGTAGATATACTTCAAAGTGAGTTATCCTCTTTTATCACATCAGGAACGTGTGCTGAGTTTTGCTGCTGTTTGAATAACTCCTAAAAAAGCTGTGCTGCATTAGCAGTATCAGAACTTGCTGCATTTTTCCAGTGATCCTAATCCAGAGATAGCATACAAGAAATAACAGCTGAGAGGAAATAACTGCCAATGGATAAACCTGTGAGCACAAGAGAAGCCCATACTGCAGATGGGAACTGCTGGGTCCAGTGCTGCCAGTGATGCTCAAGCATGCTGTGTCAGTGCGAGGCCTACTTGCTCAATGAGGACGGGGTGTTCATGAAATCTTGCACCCAAAAATACGTTTCTTAGCTGGTTCACGGGCAGATCTAGGATAGACCAACTCAGGAACTTGCTATCCTGAGCTCTACTAAATGGATGGGTGGTTATTTGTCTATTGGGCCTTTTGTTCATCATGGTGAAAGGGGAATAATAGCCCTTCCTTGCTTTCTGGGGATATGTGTGGATAAATACTTAATGAATCTCATGGGACCATAGCCACATTAAAGGGATGTGAAGAGGTGGATCATGTTCGCTTCGTGCCTGATATGGAGTTTTGAACCCAGTGATGATATCTGTGTCTCTGATGAGAGATGATGTAGAGTTTGAGTCTGCTAAGTACTTTCAAAAAAACAACATCCAGAACGTTCAGCTGATATTTTGAAGTGAAAGTTTAACATTTTGCCAAGTCACATCATGTTTCCTGACTCTTCTTTCAAATGAAAACCTATTGTTTCTGAACTGTTTTGGTGAGTAAACCTATGTTGCAGTTGGTGATTTCTCTTTATAGATAACTGAAAATATCTGTTGGAAGAGTGAGGAGTTTTGGTCCTGGGTTAAAATAAAGTAGGCACATCAGTAATAAGCTACCACTTCTTTAAGCGTATGTCTTTGAATGATTGAGATATAAGCTCATAATTCAATCTGTATGGGCAATCCTCTTGTGCTGGATAGCTCATTTCCATTTGCATTGATGCAGATGTTTGGCTACTAAGCAGAACAGGACTCCAGCTTGATGTTGCTGCTGGTCTGGAATTTATGACTTTGAAAGTGCCCTGCTTAATTGCTTGTTTCTCCTGGGAGTGGTGTGCCAGAGTGTAAAGAGCACTCTTAAACTCCTACGAAGGATCCTGTTCAGCCATTTCTTTCAGAAGTGCTTCTGAAAGGAGTGCTTCCTGTCTTTGAATTGGTCAAATTCTGAACTGGGGAATTTTCTGTGTTTTTATTGTTTTTTTTTTTTGTTTTAAGGGGAAGTTCTTACTTGCAGTGATTATATCTTACTATAGATTTCCTCATGCTTGCAGTCTTTTTACGAATGCTGATGCTTGAATATGAGGAGGAGAGAGAGTGCACTATAGCTACATAATTGTTATGTAAGCATTTTGGATAATGGAAGAAGGAATACAATTAAAGCTTGCAAAACTGATAATTGCAAGCACTCTTGCAGATTATAGGCTTAGAACTTCAGATGTTCGTGATAAATTTGAGTGACAGTGTGAAATCAATGATAAAATTCAATAAAAACAAATACTAAATATTGTAGTTAGGAAGGAAAGCCATAAGACACCGGGACAAAAAGGGAAATAAGTGGCTAAGCAGAAAAGGGGTTTTGTGGCTTATATATATACTGGATGACAGGTTAAATATAAATCCAAAATGCATGCAATTGCAGAAGTAGTAGAGCTCATACCAGGATATATTGATAGATATGTTGTATTCAAGTTATAGGAAGTAATTATTCTGCTCTATTTGGTATTGGAGAAGCTTGAAATTGACTATTAGGCCTAACACTTGGAGGGAAGTATAAGGAAAATGGAAAGAATCCAGGTGAACTCAGAAGGATTTGAGAAAGAAAAAAAAAAGTGAAAACTGAGAAAGAACTCTAACAGTCTTAGTTATGCAAAAACTTTTTTTAATGATAAAGATTTCCTCTGGGAAATCTTAATTTGCACCATAAGGAATTTGCTTAGATTTTAGGAGAATGTTGATAATAATGGATGGCATTTTTTCTGAAGGGAAGAATGCAGAACAGAGTAGACAAACATCTGTCAGTGGTAGTTGGGAAACTGTGCTGGAAGGGACTTGGAATTCTCCTGGGCTTTCTTCAGCAGTATGTTTCTGTCCATTTTATGAAAGGTAGATGGGGAAAAAAAAAGAGAATCGGTGTTGTTTGCTTCAGAAGAGTTTTGCACTGGCACAGAAGAGAGGTGCAGAAACAAGACTTACGTATGTGGTAATGATAAGGTCATGTAGAGTCAGTCACAGTGCATGGCCTCCTCAGCAATTGTCTCAGAATCATAGAACAGCTTGAGTTGGAAAGGACCGCGAAGATCATCCAGTTCCAACACCCTGCCATGGGCAGGGCTGCCACCCACCAGCTCAGGCTGCCCAGGGCCCCATCCAGTCTGGCCTTGAGCACCTCCAGGGATGGGGCATCCGCATCTTCTCTGGGCAGCCTGTGCCAGCGCCTCATCACTCTGAGTGAAGAATTTCTTCCTAACATCTAACCTAAATTCTGATTCTTTAAATTGTACAAGTGATTGATTCTACATTGATTGACATCATTCTCTATCATCAAATAGCACACTGTCTATACCCCAGAATTACCTACTGAAAGGTTTGCTTTCAGAGATAATCATTATTTTAAAGCTTTCCCAGATTTTGGCTAAAAACAGGATGTTTCACTGTGTTTTATGTTGAGATGGGGGGCACAGGAGTAGGAGGATGAGTCAGAGAAAGCTTTCGGCGTACCCCAGTGATTCCTTTACTGGAAAAGGTCCCATTTTACTGTTTGGCTAGCAGAGTAAAAACTAAACAGAAAATGTTTCCCCCATGGATTCCAGTAAACAGAATTACAGATCCAGAGTTGTCATCCACCCAGCCAATTTTAGGAGGAGATCTATAACTCTTGTGTAGTAGGCAAAGAATTTTTCCAGTCATTCAGTGTCTAGCAAAATCCTAAAATAAAAATAAGTAAATGAGGACGCTGCTGATTTAATATTCTTGGATTTATAAGTCTAGTGATAGTTACCACGGTTATATTGCAAGATATAAAAACTCTTATTGCTTTCTGCTGGAAAGGCAGGTTTTCACAGCTTAAGCTTGATCTAACAAAGCAAACAGACATTTTAAGAAACACATGGATATGTCATGCATATTTGGATCCCTCTGAAGTTCTTCTGAGTTATCTGTTGATTGCTGTGACAATCCAAAACTCTAGTATAAAGCATCACAGGGGTTAAAATCATTAGAATATAACTGATTATTTTCCTGCAGGAATAAATAAGTAAATACATAAATAAATCTACCAACAGCCTGTCTTCTGGATGATCAAAACAGTACATCAGACTTTGAGTTTCCATGATAAAGTAAGAGGAAATAGAGAATGCTGTGCTATGGTATTGTTAGAGCGGGTTCAATGAGCTGAGTTCAATTAAAGGAAATGTATGCAGTTAACTTGGCCCTTTCATCTATTTTTGCAGATCGGCCTTGTCTGCAAGGCAAGTACAAAAAGATTTCAGGATCTAAATCCTCTACAAGATATGATCACAGTGTATTTTATCACAGTGGCTGAGTAACTGAGCATTTTTTAAAAAAGATTTTGGCTACCTAACCTGGATTTTTCTGGTTTGGCTGTTCAGATAACTAATCACCTTGAAATTCAGGATTCAGAAGCATGCTCTTAGATTGTCCCCAAAATGCTTTTGTAGCCTCCAGCAATTTCATGAGCCAGAGCTCTCCATGCATTTAGTAATTCTAAATGAAATTTTCTTCTATGATTTTTTCCAATACTTTTGAATCCATGGAACCTGTTAGGCAATCTGGTTTTATCAGATATTGCATGGTTATGGTACTGAAATATAGAGTGAACCAGCATTCCCTGCCAACCTTCTCCTTTCCACACATTTTAATAGACCCCTATCCTCTTGTTCCTTTCTACCTTAAGATACTTGACAGTCACCTGGGAAAATCTTGATGTTATTCCCTTTCAAACCCATTTACTGTCCGTACCTTGTCGGCCCTTCTGCCTTTACTTGTTATTAGAGCCAGTTATTGGCATTAATCGTAGTTCCACCGATGGATACATTCACAGGGATGTCACTGGAAGAGACATGGACCCTCCACTTAACATGCTAAATTCCCTTCCCCTGCAGACACCAGTGTGCTGGCTTGATTTGATGTTTTCTGGTATTGTTTTCCTTCCTCATGGTATGATTAGAAATAGATCATAAAACAAGCACGTATTTTGAGGTTTTTCTTATGGTTCTTCCAGCTTCAACACTAGGCCTTGTGCAGCAACACTATTTTGAGAAATTTAGTCACTTTATGGAGATAATTTGTCAGTAGTTTAAAATTGGATGTGCTAGATTTATGGTTCTGGCAAACTAATGATCTCTTTTTCCTGTGCTTTGTCAAAGCCTGGAGTGCTGCCCATCAGCCAGTCTAAGCACTGGTGTCTTTTGGGGAACGTGTTTCTGGTGATTAATGAAGTATTGTTTTCATCATAAAATTATTGCACTGAATCTTGACAGAACACTTCTGATTCCAGAACATTTATTAGATTATATATGTTCATGCCACTGATGCCACTGTAATAATTTCCTGTATTTGGTTGCAGAAAAGTTAAAAAAAAAAAACAAAACAAAGAGCAATGTATATATTTGCATAGATTGCTGAAAAAGGTGTCAGATAAAATAGTGCTGTGTTTTTATGTTCTGAGAATGACTTGAATTGCAGCCTTCCACCAGCTGATAAATTCCCGGGGTCAGGTGTGGTTGAATGAGTTTTTGCCTTGGTGAGTCAATATAAAGATGTGTGTGTGAATGGTTGTTTGAAAGGAATATGAAAGTTAACAGCTTTAGGAAATGCAATGAAGGTGGGAGAGTGCACATGCTTTCAAAGCCTGGAACTGATTCACACTTGTTTGGGTTGCATCTATGATGCGATGCAAGCACAGGTTTATTTCTGGATAGGAAGAAACCAGAGAAACTCCCTTTCATTTAACAGTGCCTTTATTTTTCAGCTGCCCAGTAACTTACCAGATATCTAACCCTTCTCTATGCATTTAATGTGTGTTGCATTTACACTATCCTTCACTAAATCTTGCCGTTAAATGATACTATAACTCCGTATAATGCCTTGCAGTGATTTAAAATACTTCAAGAGAGATGTTTTAGAAGCACAGGAGCCAGTCACGTGTCTAATGGTCTTTAAAAGTCTGCAGGAACAGTAGTAGTTTTTGCCCCTCATGATCCCACACCAAGAAAAACTTGATAGTTCTGTGCCTGTTTCTGGGTTTGTTCCACTGTGCTTTGGGAGTAGCGTCTAGAGGGAAACGTGAAACTACATTCCTTCTGGCTGCAAAGGAAAGGTTCATTTCCTTCTTTGAGCATTAGTGCCCCATATTGTGCTATATCTGCTAGGACACTGATTGGTGAGCATGTGACACTGCTTGTTTCTAAGTTAGTAGGATAGTATTGTAGTGGGAAAGAAGCCACAATGTAATAGTGTTACAGAGAGAGAATGTTATTAATGGCAAGAGGATGATCAGCTTCATTTTCTTTTCTTTTACCTTATTTTCTTTTTGCTGTAGATTCAAGTTGGAGCTGCTAAAAAAATACTGTTAATATTCCCCCAAAATAATATGTTTTGCATTTGATGTTTTAAATACTTTCAAAATAATCTGACACACACTACACTGTGTCGGTTAATGCTAGTAAAAGCAGCTTCAGTAATGTAGTTAATACCCGTGCTTTTCTGTCATGTCCTGACCAGCCTTTTTGCTAGCTAGATTTTCTTCTCATCCTTTGCTGCGTCTGATGAATGTGTCACAAAAATTTTTGTCGTTCTGGGTCTCCAGTTACTTTCAGGCTGCAGGTTTATTTAGCTGTTAAACAGAGTCCCAGTATACGCTTGCTGAGTGGATTGGAAGAAGCCTCTAGCATAAGAAGCAGCTTAAAATGCAGCAAAAACTTGGTTTTGGCAGTGCAGTTAAATGATCTTTCCTGTAACAGAGCATACACCAAGTCCTTACAGAAGGCATGGGGAATAGGATGTCAGTAGGAGGGATGTGAAAGCTTGGGGGGAAAGGCGTTAAGTCCCCCACCTCGCCTTGCCGTGCAAATGACATTTCACAGTGATGCAATGAACACAAAGGTGGTTATGCCATTTATTTAACTTTTCTTCCATGCATGTGAAGGATGTGGGAATGTTTGAGGCACAAAACAGATTTCTGCATGGTGGGAGGCTGCAGGAGGATGTGTCTCAGCAGGGGCACGTACACCTGCTGTAATCAAATCCAGGCATCTGACATCAGTTCTCCCCGCTATTTTGTGCTGTCCCTGATGTGACACTCCTTCTCTTTCATGTCTCGGGGTAATCCTAAGAACTGGTGCTTATTAATATTCCTCAAACCAAAGGTTTTCTTTGAAGAGACTTTGTCTTGAAGAGTTTTGAAGACTAATGCAGTCTTCAAACATTTCTCCTGCAGTCATCTCCTTGCCAGTGACCTCTCCTGTCTCTTCCCCAGAAAGGCTTTGTGTCCTCCATCAGCCTTGCACGCAGTGTAACACATGGCCTGACTGAATCCCACATCAGTGTGTGGGAACTGAGCTGGGTGTTGGGTGCCTGGAGCAGCGAATACTTTACTCAGGAAAACGTAAGATTAGTTGGAGAGGTGTTTCCGGAGATAACATGTGCTATGTAGGCATATCTTAAGAGATATGATTCGTGCAGTCAAAATTCATATGGGAATGAGGTTACAGTTAGGCGCACAGCAAATACTGACCTGGTGTGTTTACTCATGGTATGTTTTTCAGCTTCTGGATGCCCGTATATCATTTCAGAAAACATCTGATCGTTATTAAATAGCAGAAACCAAGCAAGCTTTTGAGCTAGGTAGGTGTCTGTGTTTCTGTAGGGTTCATATCATTTGCTTGTAAGGGTTGTGACTGTAGGTATCGAGATAGACTTTGTGCGTAGTTTTAAAAGTATAGCTACATTTAGTTATTCATTCATTCAGCCTTGCAAAACTGTCATGGAAATTTATCAGCTTGGCCACAAAGACTAATCATCCTTCTTTAGCAGAGTGGAAATACTAATGACATTTTACTCGTCCATCAAAAATAATTACTTATCCCAGCTGAGCGGGCAGTGGAATTTGTAAGACTCAATTAAATACCTTCATTTAGGAGAGTTTATATCATGTTCTTGTTGTAAAGCACTTTGATTCTTATCAGGGCCGTATAAATTAACTACTTCAGTGCTTTCCAAGAAACCCCCTCTGGGGCAGAAGTGAGATGCACTGGCACTTTTTTTTCCTCTTAAGAGTGGCTTATACTGAGCAGCAGGTAATAGAAAATATCTACAGTAGCAAAGTGATTTCTACCAAACGCACCAGTGGTAAATACATAATAATAAATGTTGAGTAATAATAAATGAAGTAACACACACAAAAATAAAAAGCATCATTGTTTTCTCAAGTTTTTTTTACAAGACTTTTAGCTAATAAGGAGCCACACATCAAATCAGAGTCCTTCTGAAAGGAAGCACAGTGCTGTAGATCAGTGTAAAAAACAATATAGAGATGCTTGCAAAGAGGTTTGGTTCATGGAGAAATTGGGCTTCTCAGGTGTGCACATCCTGGTCATCCCTGCTGTTCTGCAGAGGGCCAGTCTTGGGGAAGTAGGTGACAGTACCTGTGCTTTGAGCACTCACATTGCATATCCCTTGGGGAGAGCTGAAGAGGAGGCACCACGCTGTTCTGAGCAGTGGTTGGAGGACTTCTTATCTTTACCATGCAATCTTACCATTGTCAGGGCTGTGATAAGAGAAGAGCTGGTTTACAAAATAGCTTATATTTCCTTTGAATGACTCACCAGGTAAGAAGTTTATCCACATCCACATGAGTCTTCCTTACAGCTGCTGCAAGTCAGCTGGTGATGTTTCTGAGAAACAGGGGACCAGTAATCATCACCTGCAGGGACACTACCTCTGATGCACTTGTGCTTTACTTTTTGAGGGAGAGATATTCTTGAAGCTATTTTCTACTATTTCCTTCTGTGTGCCTTAGCAGCTAAAATATTTCTTCCAAACAGCCAGTTTCCACTGCTGCAAAAGCCAGTGTTCTCCGGGAAGGTATTTCCAGGTCTAATTTCTGATAAAGAGAAGATTAGCTCAGGATTTATGTAAAGAAGTCCTGGATGTAGAATAAACTGAATAGCTCAATTTATTCTGACATAATTCACAATCTGAGTGACTGTCCCTTAAATGTCACAGAGACATGGGTCATCGTGGAAATACTACAGGTTTGAGTCACACACTTAAAATGAAACATGGAAATTGGAAATCAAAGAGTTGTCAACCCATCAGGCTCATCACCTCACTTGTACTGAATATACCCTAGGAGCCATCCAGAGCAGAGTCTCTTGGCTGGACCTATACTCCTCTGTTAAATCAGTTCAGTGTGAATCTTACCAGCTAAATATAAATGGTAAAAGGCTCTGATTACATAAATACATTCAAAAATTCATTTTTTAAAAAAATATGCGTGGGCAGGGCGTTGGCTGGAATATTTCTGAATAGTTAAAGAAAATGAATTGACCACTAACAAAAAAAGAACATGACCGGAAGATTTCAGAGTGCGTTCTGACATATTTTATAGTCAGTACTGAAATAGTATGCATAAAAAAGGGAAACAATAAACCATTTCCTTTTATAACACTAAAAAGCTTCCATCCATACCAAAACCACTAAAACTATAGACCACCCACCAACCAATTAAGCCTACAGTAACATAATGACCATTCAGCACCATTAAGCACTCATAAATAGGTAACAAATTTGCTCAGTCAGCCAGTGGCATTAAATAATCACACATACATAACTTCAACTAGTCTATAAATCAAAGCTACACAAAATGTTTATCCCCTTGCATGTCTTTTCTTCATAATATTTCTGCTTTCCTTCCAACAACCATTCACATTAAAGGCTCTTCCAGAGTGCCTGCTGGAAGGGCATCCAGTTGAGATGGACAAGGAGAGGAAGTTCTGAGCCTTGAAAGCATGCTCTGCTAAGGACTTCTCCCTGTAAGAAGGGACTTACACAAAGAAGAGGCATTTGAGCTGTAAGTGAGGACAGGTACTCCTGGAGAGCAGACAACTACTAGTGAAATCTCTTATGAATAGATTCATCCTTGTGCTCAACTTCTGTGTGTTTTTTTTTTTTAATAACTGTTCGTCAGTGCAATGCACTTGGTTTAATGATGCTTTGGTTTCCACCCTGTAAAGGGTATTTCCTTCCATCAGAGGGAGAGTAAATATGTTGCAAACTGCAAGGCAGTCAAATACCAAAGAACTTGAACCAAATAACTGCCTTAAATTATAGGGCGTACCAGGTCATGATCTGTGTGTTAAAATCTTTACTCAAGGGCCAGTCTGCAGAGAGCTTGAGTTCATCTGTCATGTTCACCATAAAACGCACCACATTTATCGCTTCACCCCTGAGCAGGTACAAGTTGAATCCTGTGGGAGAGTGCTTCATGTTGGGCTCATCTTAAAGTTGTACGTTTTTCTGTGCCTGAAAGCCTAGAAGTTGCCTTGTGTTTTCAACAGTTATGTGATATCTCTCTCGTTTGAGCACGGTTATCAGGATGTGACTTGCTGGGTCATCCCAGCCCATCAGACTGAGCAGTGAAGTTCCCACCATGGGAAATGGGATTACTGGTCAGATAAGCTGCTGGAGGACAAGTCATGGCCTGAACGATTGTCCTTGCCATCAGGTTTTTCATTCTTCATAAAGCCAACATTTATTCCTAAGCCTTTTGTAGAGCAGATATCACTGGAGGCTGTATGTCAATATATGGAGTGCAATGTGACAGTAAGTTAAAATTTTCTCAGGAAAACGTCTGAAAATTTCCAAATAGCTCTGTTGAAACTGTGAAATAAGCTTCTAAAACTTCTACTGCTTTCTATGTGAATCTAAGATGCTAAGACAAACAAAGAGCTGAGTTCTGAAGGTTACATTTAAAGAATGAAAGCAATAAAGATATATAGATGGGATTGAAAGGCAGGTAGGGACCAAGTCAGTGTGCAAGACGAGATGAAAGAGCTGTAAAAAAACAGTCAGAAAGTTACCCTGCCTGCTACAGATAGATAACTGACATCAAACGTGGAAATATTTAGAGATAAACTCTTTATGAATATTGATCTGTATTATTCACAGTTTCGAAAATGTGCTGGGAAAAATAGCAGGCTGTGCTTGTGATATAAGACTGAGGATAAGTGCTTGCTGTACATACAGTTGTGTGTCCTGAACACCATTAGGGAAACAAAACTTGTTTCAAATTATTTCTCCCCCTTACAATTATCAGCTTTTAATCATGATGATGTTTGGTTTAGAAAAAAGTGGCATAATGAAGAATCCAAATGCAAAAGCAGGTACCTGTAAAACCAAACACTCCAGGAAACCAGAAGTTACAATTCCTGTAAACTCTTCATAGCAGCTTTTTCAAATCAGACAAAATGTAGCAGTTCAAGACTGGCAGTGTATAAGGTCAGTCAAAAAGTACATTACTCACCCAAGCTGGATTTGAGTCTCTGGCATATCTATTTAGACGGTAGTGGTGTGTGAACAAAACCCCAACTGATCAGGTTTGCAGCATGAACCCAAAATGAGTTTGTCACTCTTTTAAACTCCCCCATACACTGGTGGAAAATTGATGGAAAAATGAAAAGAAGAAATGGCAGAAGCAGTTTAGTTTCTTGTCAGCTATCAGGACAACCGTGCATGAATATGATACATCAGTGAGCTCTTGTCAGTATAATCTGGGATGGCACAACAGCACAAAGGAGAAGGTGTTCAGATACTAATGGTCTCAGTCTGGACTTCTGTTCTTGGGTCTCTAAGGTCTAATCACACCTGTGGACCTATCTGTTGGCCTTCCTACCCTTTGCCTTATAGATTCGTTGTGCGCACTTTCAAAGTGAGAAGCTGTTACTGAAACATATTTTCTAAGTAATAAAACTGTGCCCACATCAAGTAATTTGGAATAGTATCATAGAATCATAGAATTAGCTAGGCTGGAAAAGACCTACAAGGTCATCCAGTCCAACCATTCACCTACCACCAATAACCCTACTAAACCATGTCTCAACGCCACATCTAAATGTTTCTTGAACACCTCCAGGGACGGTGACTCAACCACCTCCCTGGGCAGCCCATTCCAGTGCCTGACCACTCTTTCACAAAAGTAGTATTTCCTAATGTCCAGCCTAAATCTCCCCTGGCGCAACTTGAGGCCATTCCCCCTTGTCCTGTCACTAGTTACAAGAGAGAAGAGGCCGACCCCCAGCTCACTACAACCTCCCTTCAGGTAGTTTTAGAGAACGACAAGGTCTCCCCTGAGCCTCCTCTTCTCCAGAATAGCTGCTCTTCAATAGCCACTACTGGGTTAATTTATGTTTTAAGCAAACCCTAGTGACTTGACTTTCTTCTTCTGCCCTCCTTCTAGAAGCCAGCTACAATTGCGTATGTTGCATAGGATGTAGAGTCCAAAGAACTGGCAATTCAAATATTTAGTTTTGGGTGATAAATGATTTACATTTAAGTCAAGCTTCAGCTGCTCTCTCTCAGATTTGTGCTCAGGTCTTGTGTATTGGAAATAAATAGAGAAACAGAAAGTGTACAGTCTGTGTTTGTGCAGCTGTAGCGGAAATGCTAAGTCACGGCTTGAACCAGTGATTGAGCACCTGGTGGGAAGGCAGGACCAACCCAGGGGAGCTCAGGTGCATGCAATGCAGCTGAGTGACCAGATGGGTGGAGCCAGGATCCACCCCTTCCCAGACCTCATTTAAGGGTTGGCAGTGGCATTGAGGATATTTTGCTGGAGAGATATTTTGCTGCCTCTACTTGAGGCCTTCTAAACGTAAGCAGCTTCTTTTCTTTGTTTCTGTGCTCATGGTTGTTGCATTTGGGCAAGTCCTCACTTGCTGTAGCCTAAGACCTTGCTGCTTTGCTGTTGTTGCTGTGCTTTCCATTGCATTACAGCAGCAGATAATTTATTCTGTGAAGTTTAACTGCAATAGATGTATCAAAGATGCAATGTCTTGCAAATGATTAGGTTCTTAATAAGCAGTGGTAACATCAGTGTACTATCCAAACTGGAACGGTGCCTGGGGTCATGCCTGTCTTGTGGAGTGAGTGACTTACATAAGGAAACCCCTGTGATTACAAACAGGTGTCATATCACTTTTTCTATTAAACTGATCAAATGGGTTGAAATCCCCAGTGACTCTGAATTATTAAGGTTCACACTGTGGGCTGTGTGGCACAGTTGTCTGGAGTCTCAGGGGAGGGGGAGCTTTGCACAGGAAACGAACTCTGGCCAGTTTAATTTTCTTTTTTTATTAATAATTGCCTCAGTGTCATTTATATGTGCGCCACATAAAATAATTACAGGTGTTCCACCCTCCCCCCCTTTTTTTTTTAAGCTGTTACCTAGGACAGTTTGGCTTGAAAAATGAAGCTCAGTTATTGAACTGATTCTTACTTTACTGTGTTTAAGGATTTATGGCTGGATTGAGTAAAATGCTGTGGAGGAAAAGTAGTCTTGAAAGTATGGCAATATGTGAATTAACCAAGCAAGGTAAAGAGTACTGAAATCAGGCTGTTGTTTCCTGTAGTTTTACCTAAAGGAGTTTGTAGCAAGGTGGGGGTTGGCCTCTTCTCCCAGGTGACAGGGATAGGTTGAGAGGTAATGGCCTAATCTTGCACCAGGCAGAGTTCACGTTGGATATGAGGAAAAATTGGATATGAAGGTTGATGGTTGGGCTAGATGATCTTAGAGGTCTTGTGTAGCCTTAATGATTCCATGATTCTATGACTGGGGAGCATAGATGGAATGAACCAATTTTTGGTGTTCACAGTTATGACAGACTCTTCCATTGAACCATTTTCAGGTTTGTTTTGTGTAGTTCAATAGTGTTTTGTTGTTTTTTATGTTTTTAATAAAGATTTTGTTTCAGTGTTGAGTTGTCAGACTTTGAGTTTGTCCTTTGTCCAATAGATGTTTGGATTCTTTAGAAACCCTCTTCTTTGTGTTGGTCCCCTAGACTTCTCTATGAATGGGTTTCCATCTTTCTTCTTGTGGATAGAGATACTGAGTATGTGGTCATTTCTTCTTCTAACCTGGCCTTGAGCACTCCAGGGATGGGGCATCCACAACCTATCTGGGTAGTCTGTGCCAGTGCATCATCACTCTCTCAGTGAAATTTGAATTTCTGTTCTGGGATGGTTTATTTATTTCAAGTGTAATGTTGGTGTGATACTGTGGAAGCCACCATGGTGAGAGTTTGGAATGAGTTCTTCACATTTGAAATGGCAGCATTAGCCTTTTTGTGTCAAATGACATCCCTGATTCCAGTTCCCTTGTAATTAAGATGTTCAAACTCAGCTACAAATAGTGCTTTGTAGTATGGTATTTTTTAGCACTGCAGCAGTCCCCGACTGCAGTCCTTCTGCAGGTGTGCTGCAGGAAGCTGTGAAATGCAGCTGCCACAGCAGTCTGTGGGAGAGCTGGGCCCAAATTCCTCCAGCTGCCTTGCAATCAGGCTAAATTGCTGCTGGTTTGATCGAAAGGACAAATAGGTTGGCAATAATACATGACTGTATTGACAGGCAGCCCTTCACAACAGCCATAGAAGCTGAATAGAAAAAAGGTAGGACAGGACTTCAGTGCATAGCCTAGCAATTAGATTGCCTGTTTCTGTTTTACTTCTCCGCTAAATGCTACTCTACTTGACGTTTATGTTTGTTCACCACTATAATTTTAAATTGAATTATTGAAATAAAGATGATATGTGAAAGCCACAAATAATGCTCATTCAGTGCATTCCTTGTGGTTTTCACTTGTAATGCCTTTGGCTTGCAAAAGATTTGGCAATTGCGTATACAGTGTGTCCACAAACACATGATTGGGATTGTTTTTTTATTAGTTGAATCTTCTTTGCCATGTATGCGTGTTGTCTGGTGGGGCAGGTTTATGGAAGGCATTTCTGTGGTTACAGGTCTACACGCAGCCAAGCAAACTGCTAGCAATGTGGGGGTAATGATGTGAAATGATGGTTTTCTGATTATTTTCTACTGTGGGGAGCAAGTTGCATAAGGTTCAGCTTTCACAGGCTGGGCTGCTTCAAAAGGCAAATTAGAACTTTAAGGAATAGCACAAGGATTTGGAAGGAGAGGAAAATGACTTGAGGTACAGAAAAACTTGCAGAACGTAAGTGCTCTAAAAGACAATAAGAAAAGAGACTGTAGGAACTAGGTACTACTAGGAACATGTGGAAGACAAAAGAAAGTTCAAAGCAATTACTTAATGTGGGAAGAAAGTAAAACTACTATGACTCAGAAAAGGTGGCGAGTTTTGATGTCCTCTGTTTTATTTTCTAAAATAAATTTACTTATGATTTTAAAGTGATTAATCTTAGCAAGGAGATGACCAGGTGAAATCAGGAGAAGAGGAAAGGCTTCAAAATATGCAAATAAGACAAATGCATTTTTGTCTGGGAGTGCCCGATTAACATTGTCTGTGAATGCTTGGAGAAGGAGCCGCAAGGAGGGAGAAAAGAAGTTTGAGGCAGTAGTAGACCAGTCAACCTCATACTGACAGCCCAAAGGAAAAAACACCTGTCTATTAATAACCCCATAGAGGATAATAAGGTGATAAAAATAGACCGGGTGGATTTATCATGTATAAATTGTGACATTCCTGTAGCAGGATAAGAACTGGCAAGTGGATAAAAAGTGGCAGATCTGATTTATTGTGAGTGTAGTAGAGCTTCTGACACCACCCTGAATGACATGGATATGTTTTCCAAAAAGCTCAAAACCAGTAAAATGAAGTTAAAACAAATGCTAATTATAAGGCTGAAGGAAGAGAAATGCAGAAATACGAAATAGGGAATATTTCCCTGCAGCAGCACACATAGAGACCTGCAGTTAGAGTGGATCGTAAACTAGAAAGGCATTGTGGATGTTGTTGTAAAGATATAAGGGAATGTTGTTGTGGGGTTGTGCTAGCAGGAATAATGTGAGCAGGATATGGAACATATACATTCTGATATATAGCCTTTTCCTGTGGTTAACTGTGCTTTAAGAATGATGTGCAAAATTTGGGCAAGTCCCAAGGTTTGGGACAAGAATGATAAGATTTGAAACTCTAAAATAACAAGAATTAAAAAGTTTAAAAAAAAATTAGGCGTTTCTTATTATTGTTAAAATGGGAGGATCTGAATGTGTCTCCACAGAAGAGCTTCTTAGAAAATGGGGAACAGAATAGGATTGAATTGACTTAATTTTCAGTAAGAAAGATTTAGGTATATTGGCAGGAAAAAAATTGATTCTAACAATTTAGTGTTGAAAAAAGCTTGAACTGCTTGATAACGAATCTGACCCTGTCTGATTGAGGATATTATGCCCAAAATGGTGACATTCCTCAATAGCACTTGGAGAAGCTTAGCAGTTGTTTTCACTATCCATTACTCCTGGGTTCTTAGAATCATCAGGGATGTGGAATAAGAGCAAGTCATTGAGCAAGGCAGCTTCCACTTCTTGTGACTCACTCTCTGCAGGTCTAGGGCAACACTGCAATTATTCAGATGCATTCTGGCAAGGAAGTCAGGCTCTTCCTCACTTCTCTTTGCTGCTTATTCTCATACAGCATCTCAAACTCAATATACAGCAAACCTACAGTTCTTGATTCCTGATGCTCAGTGATAGTTTAATTACAGATTCCAGATAATACGTAGGGTTACATTATGATTGTTTTACAAAGCATGTAGTATTTAGATATAATTCTATAGCTTAGTTCAAAGTATTACACCCAACTCTAAAATTGACTTAAATAATTTAATGGTGGTGATTTCAAGATTTTTTTGAGCTGATATTTTGCTGTCCTTTTGCCATGTGGTGCCAAGAGGTGCTGGGTGAAAACGTGGTCCTACTAAAATAGTGATAACAATGCCTGTGACTTTAACGAAGTGAGGATTGTACCAAAGAGAACTGAGGAAAGAAATGCAGCCGATTTAGAACTTAGAAATAATAGTATGTAACAGAAGTTATGTTTGAAGACCCAAAAATAGATGCTCAGATCTGAGCACTCATGTTTGCCTAGCCTGCATGCAGGGAAGTATTGTGCTGAGCCGATAGAAGTTTGCTGCTTTTTTCCACCAGACCTTGACTGGATAAGTTAACTGTCCTTTGTAGTAGGATATGTGAAGAGTGTTGGAGAATGATCAGCACTTGCATTTTTTGTGTGATGAAATGTGTATAGGTTGCAGGCAATATTTCATTGAAACCAAAGCTCCGACATCATACTCACAACAGGGACAGAAGTCTCTCTTTATTTCTCCCTGTGTATATAAGGAAGGTATAGGGATAAATCTAAAGAACTTTATAGTATGTTTATGCTCTTAGTCGATAATATGCTATTAATAATTGTCAGGGACAAATACAATTTGCCAAATGCTGTTAAAATACCTTACAGAAATCTTACAGGGAGAGATTTTCTGTGAGATGTATCATTGTCACCTGGTACGCTTAGCACACTGTGAAACAGGTAAATTGTTAGTAACCAAAGTTGCTTCAGAAATATTTTGTTTGATCTGTAAATTAAACAACAAATCAGCTCTCACCTTCTTTTGGTTCAAGCTGTTTGACTATATTGACTGAACTTTGAGAAAGTGAGGGTTCTTTAATGACATTTCAAAGAAATGAAACTAATTCCATTTGTGCAGTGCCCCCTTTTAACAGTTATAAGGAAAAAATACATAACACAGTAACAGATCTTTGCATGGTGCAAATTCTGATTCAGCTGAAATACATTCCATTTCAGAAATTGTATTATGTTCTGAAAAGTTAAATATGAGCTTGAAAATGTGGAAATAAATAAGGTCCTTTCATTCTCTCACTGGTAAACTTTAGCAAATAAAATTTAATATCTTTGAAGGACAAATGATTCAGAGTGCTGAAAATGGAAAGATCCTATGGATTTGGCTCACACACTCAATCATTTCTTCTCAACTTAAGCATAGCTGTGGGAAACAACCTTAGTTCCATATACATTAAAGCCTGGGTCTTAACTCTGTTCTTTTGTCACAACTTGATATTGGGATATAAATCACTAAACAGAAATCTCCGGAAGCCTCATTATAGAAGAAGCTTCTGTTAGTACTGTTGATTGATTTGCTGATTTACTGCATGCTGGCCTCTGATCAGATGAAGTTATCAGCTTGCTAAAAGTATTCGATGCTGCTATTTATGAAAGTGTGAGCACACTGACACCTGTGCCTTTCCCAAGCCTAGCTTGAGCTTGGTACAACATACATTTGTAACATACCTTTGTAATTTTAAATCTAATTAAGGAAATCACTATTTCTGAAAGTGGGCTTTCATCCCATTGAAATCCACAGTATTTAAGCTACTTGTGTTAAACTTGTGCTTTAATTTTGCTGAATTCTAGCCATGATTTAATATCTATATTTTGGTACCTAACAGAAAAGGTGCTTGGTTGTCTCCAGTGTGCACAGGTGAGTGTTTAGATTCCTATTTCTGAAAATAAAACCAAATAGAAAAAAAAGCCTTTACATTTTGTTGCTTTGAGGCTTTTTTTAAATAAAACCTCTGAGCCTGACAGATATGTTATGCAGACTTCATCTATAAATATTAGGGAATTTGTAGGTGGAGGTGTCCAAAACAGGCTCTGAGATACTGAGGTCACAATCTCCTTTGGTGGAGCAAGTCGTAAAAGACATTATTTCATGGCTCCTTCAAAGAGGAAAGTGTTTACTCCTTTATTACATTTTCTTCTTTCAAGGGCAGGCTCAGATTAAAGAAGGATTTTATAAGGCTTCTTGGTGCTATTGATCAAAATAAATGCAGGCGTTGGCATTTTTCCCCATTTGCAACTAGTCAGAAAAATATACCCATCAAATTGAAGACATTTCGGTCACGGTGATGTATTTATTTCTACTCAAGTCTGACTGTCATACCTCATACTTTCCTTTGGAAACTAAGTGGAGAAAGCTTAAAAGATAGAGGAGGAAAAGAATTTTCTTTGTTCAGGCTTGCAAGTTCTTAGTCCCAACACAAACTTATTGTGGTTTAGACAAGGTGAGTTGTTTGTGCCTCTAAAATGAGGAGTGATTTTCTTAATTCTTTTGTGCTTTTAATTCTGTTTAGTCACTACAATTGTCACTCTTTGTAGAGGACATTTCTAGACTGCTTTTTAGTAACACTTGAAATTAAAGATGCTGAAATAGTTGTAGTGCTAATATAAACCAGTGGATCTGCGTTCTGATGTTTGTGTTAGACTGTGAGCCCAATAAAAAGAACCTGTATCTAAACACAGATTATGGCAGATACTTAATTTGGAGAGCTGTGTTTCCTGCTTCATAGTTCCATGATGAGGAAATACATTTCATAAAAAAAATTAATGTAGAATCATAGAATATCCTGAGTTCGAAGGGACCCATAAGGATTACTGAGTCTTTATTCCAAGCAGGAATTCCTACTGGAAGAGAAACAAACAACAGGCAAAACTGTGTCAAGCCACACCAGGTTCCACTTCAGAGAAGCTGGCATTTGGAAAAGCTTTGAAACTCATCCAACAGACATTTATATGGGTAAAATTGTGATAGAAATATTGTGTGGTAGGCTCATCTTCATGCACTGCATGCCTTTCAGCTCAGTTAGCCTCCCTCTGTCTGATGAAATAATTACATTGAGAGCATGATGATGCACTGTTTAAATCCTGCCATTACTGATAGCTTGTTTTGTCTACTTCAACTTAAAAAGGTGCAAAGAATGTGAAACTAAAATGCACAAACCTCCACTTGCGCCAGCAGAAAGTCTGACTTAACCAGATTTCCTGCAACAGCATGACTGCTGAATATTGAATAGGAAGAGTGAGTTTGTCCTGGAGGCAGAAAATGGACACCTGGCTTCACCCT
The DNA here is from genome assembly GCF_002078875.1 of Numida meleagris. Taxonomy (NCBI): domain Eukaryota; kingdom Metazoa; phylum Chordata; class Aves; order Galliformes; family Numididae; genus Numida; species Numida meleagris. Next base: position 6,615,343 of record NC_034410.1, read on the forward strand.
GTGCAGGCAGCCTTTTTGAAGTATCGAGTACTTTTGTGTGTCTACCAGAGGAACCTGGGCTGTCCCTGAGCAGCTGCTCAGAGGATTGTTGTCTTCTGCTCCATATTTGGTCTTCTGACAAATATTCTGAATACTGGACTTCTCAGCATTTGTATCTGCTTTCCCTTGGTAGCTCCACTGTACTGCAGTCTGACATACAGCGCTCTGCGAAACACTCTTTCCACTGTGCCAGCGAATATCAAGCATTTAAGTTGACTTGTCTACCAGAATGGATTTAATCCTCTTGAATTACAATTGTAGGATCACTAAGATTGGAAAAGACCTCAAAGATAATCTAGTCTAACCATCCACCTATCACCAATATTTCCCCACTAAACTATGTGGGATGTGCCCTTAGTACAAATCAAAATGTATCTTGAACACCTCCAGGGACAATGATTCCACTATCTCCTAGGGCAGCTCATTCCAGCACCTGACTGCTCTTTCAGAGACAACATTTTTCCTAACATCCAACCTGAATCTCCCCTGGTGCAATTTAAGGCCATTCTCTCTCATCCATGTTAGTTACATGGAAGAAGAGGTCCACCCCACCTTGCTACACCCTCCTTTCAGGGAGCTGTAGAGAGCTACATGGTCTCCCCTGGGCCTCCTATTCTCCAGGCTAAACAATCACAGTTCCCTTGGCTATTTCTCATAGGACTTGTGCTCCAGACCCCTCCCAGCTTTGTTGCCCTCCTCTGGATGTACTCGAGGGCCTCAATGTCTTTCTTGTAGTGAGGGGCCTGAAACTGAGCACAGTACTTGAGGTATGGCTTCACCTGTGCTGAGTACGGGGAGAGATCACTTTCTGCCCCTGCTGGCTGCACTATCTCTAACACATGCCAGGATGCCATTGGCCTTCTTGGCCACCTGAGCACACTGCTGGCTCATGTTCAGCTGAGTGTCTACCAACATCCCCAGATCCATTTCTTCCACGCAATCTTCCAGCCACTCTGCCCCAAGCCTGTACCATTGCCTGGGGTTGTTGTGGTCAAAGTGCAGCACCCGGCACTTGGTCTCATTGAAGCTTATCCCATTGGCCTCAGCTCAGTGATCCAGCCTGTCCAGATCCATCTGCAGGGCCTTGCTACCCTCAGGCGGATCAGCGCTTTCTCCCAACTAGGTGTCATCTGCAAACTTACTGAGGGTGCACTCAATCTCTTTATCCAGATCATCAATAAAAATATCAAACAGGACAGATCCCAGTACCAACCCCTGGGAAGCACTGCTCATGACCAGTCACCAGCTGGATTTAACTCCATTCACCACCACTCTGGGCCCAGCCCTCCAGCCAGTTCTTTACACAGAAAAGAGTGTACCTGTCTGAGCCATGGGCTGCCAGCTTCTCCAGGAGGATATTGCGGGAGACAGCGTCAGAATTCAGCTGATCCTTTCTGTTAGAATTGTTTGTCCTTAAAACAGTAAATGCATTTTAAGAAGGAAATTTCATGGGACCGCTCAGTATCTTTCAGTGTAATTATCTGTCCAGACAAATTCACCCTGCTGTCTTTTTCCATGTTAAATTGCTGATCAATATGTTTTCAGCTTCATGACTTCCAAAGTTCTGAAGGTGCTTGATCATATTCAAAATCAAAACTGTTCATTTAACAGCAGAAAGAAGAGCTGTTCCTTATTTGGAGATTTTAATTATATTCCAAGTCTAATATAGTACATGTCATTGAATTTTTGATGTCTTTGAATACATTCAGTGAAATGGTCAGGTTCTGTCACTATGGGCGGAGAATAAGATAAATTTTAAAGCATTTCTTGCAGTTGTAAGCTGAAGATGAACAATGTTACTTAAATTCAGATTGGGACAGTGAGAGTTTTTCCCTTTCTTCCCTCTTCTTTTGGTGAGGCCCTGGCATGGGCTGCACAGAGAAGCTGTGGATGCCCCATCCCTGGAGGTGCTCAAGGCCAGGTTGGATGGGGCTCTGGGCAGCCTGAGCTGTTGGATCTAGGTGATCTTTAACTTCTCTTATAACGTAAGTTTTTCTATGATTGATTTACAGATGAATGTATCCTACATACAACAGTGCCCAAGTGGTTGCTGAATGTTTGGACTGCACTGAGAAAATCTTCTTTTAATGAAGGGGGTACTTAAGAAACAAAACCATCAGTCCCCATTCTGTGTAAATGCGAGTGAGTTCACAGAAGAAGAAGTTGGCAGTTAGGTAGAAGCATCTCAAACTATACAACTTTTTAGTTTTATTTTATTTTTCCCTGTAGTTCATAGATGTCAGTTGTGTCTCTTTGTTAATTTTTTTATAGTTCTTTCCATCTCAGGTAGTAACATCTGAGAAGCCTTATATGTGCAGTTTGTTTGTGGGTAAGCAAGGAACTTAAGCAGTGAATATTAAATGACAATTAGAAAAGAAAATAACATGATTTTGCTTTAGGTTGTTTTCCTAGAACGTTAAAACTCTGGTACTATGGTTTGTTCTTTGGTTATATGCAGATGTTTCTAGAACAGAATAATCTTGGCTGCCAGAACAATTAATGCATGGACATACTAATTTAATAAAGTAGTCTAAGTCATTGCCTGTTTATCTACATTCCCAAAATACATCTCCTTAATTCCCTTCAATCAAAACACCAACGTTATTCATTTTTTTTAACAAAAACTTCATCTTGTTTGGTTCTGTACAAGCACAGGGCAGACAGATGGTCCCCGCCCTGGAGAGCTGGACTCTGTGACTTTGCGTTTCTCCTGATAACTCTGTGTTTTCTCTAATTTGGACATAAGCACTGGCAAGTCAGAACAGCTTACTAGCTCCTTCTCCCAATTTCTTCCATGTATATACTTCATTCAGCAGAGATTTGCACTTTTGATATTTCTTTTTCTATTCTTTCACAACAGAGTACTACTTTATAAACTCTTTCAGAGCCTGAATGGTGCCCAGTCAATGCAATCTTTCCTTATTATTCCATTCTCTAAAAGCTCCATCATTCTGGTAATTGTCTGGCACATTATTCCTCATCAGTAAGGAAAGTGGCCTTATGGATGGAGGTAGAAACATTCAATATGTAATCAATATGGAAAATTACTCTTCAATACTGAGTAAATTGTAAGAATTACAATTGAACAATTTCACAATAATACACTGATTGCTCTGAAAGTAATGCCTCCTATTTATTTCCATGGAAGCTACAAGAGTTACAAAGAGCACAATAACACTTCATTTTGAATAAGAACTACTTACCCTGGAAAAGCTTTTTTTCCTGAGCTCTCGTTTTTTGACTTTTTTTTTTCAGATATTCTGTTTTTATTTGTTGATGGCTAACAGGAATAGTCTGATATTTTTCTTTTTAGTGGGCACTAGTGAGAGTCCTAGTTCCCTACATGCTCTTGTTAGGCTGTAGAGCACCAAACTGCAGGAGATGCTTCCCATGCTGATGTCAGAATTGTTTGTGTCTGAATTAAGTGCAGTCTGTAATTTAATTTAGGAGTGAACTGTATCATCTGCTTTGGATGATTGTGCTGCACCCAAGCCAGTGTGGGATTTGTCAAAACCAAAATTGTGTCTGTCAGATCTTTTGTTTACTGCCCAGTTGCTCCTAACTTTTGCATCTCCTCTGTCTTTCCCTAGTTTGTCCCTGTTTCTCCAACGCTGCTTGGCTTACTATGGCTTAGTCTTCCTCTGTACCTGCTACACTCCTCTGCTCTTCTTGTGCCTGTTACCTGCTTTGTTTCATCTGTTCCCAGAAGCCAAGTTCCCTTCCTCCAGCTTTTCCAAGTCACAGATTTCCCTGCTCTGTGGTGGCTTCCCCAGGGAGCAGCATGATGCATGATCATGGTGTTCCAGTCATCGGCATTCATACACACTGATAAATAAAGGGTTAGTAAAATAATGCAGTGTGAATCTAAAGGATGTCAGATTAAACGTTATGTAATGAATTCAATTAAATTGGCAGTAGAGAGCTGGTGAGGCAGGGTTTCAATTTCTTATCCCAACTGGCAGTTATTTTACTTCCCTAGCTGTCATTAAAGAGAGAAAAAGGCTGAACCCTAGAGACATCCCTGACTGCAAGTGCAAATAGTCTCATGGAAGTACAGTAAAATCCTTAGCCCATAGATAGGACTTATACCTTCTAAGCAATGCTCTTGACAGTCCTTAATCCTGTTGATTTTTAGTCATTCTCTCAGTGTTCTTTTTACATTTCTGTAAAAATGTCTGAGAAGTAGGACAGGAGATTTTCCATCAAAAATGGTACGTAAGCATCAAATCCATTTCACAGCACATAGATGCAAATGGTCCTGGAAGTATACAGAGGCTTTGTTTGAAGATAAGAGGAAATGCTTTAGATCCAATTACAAATAAGAGAAATAACCTCGAAGTCAGCCTGTTTTCTAAGTCCCAGCTCTTGGTCTCCCCATGCTGTATAGCTAACCATAAGATTCAGCATGAATATAATCACATTTGTAGATGTTATGGTCAGAAAAGAATATCCCATCTGAATTTCAGTTTGCAAAGTTCTTTAAACTTCCATTAAATCCTGATAAAGGCAGGGATTTAAAAACATACTGAGAAGAAAAATACAGATAAAGCTAAGTCCTTTGCTATTGTCTAAGCACTAATATTTTAGAAAAAGAAATGCTTAATAGGTGTTTCTGTTTTGTGATTGAACTAAACATGACTGTGTATACTTTTTGTGTGATGATGTGGATGGAGCAAAAGATGCACAGTCTTTTTATACAAATGTGTTTTAAACAAGCCCCCCTCTCCTCCTCCCCAGTAACCAGGCACAGATTTCCTGGAGGTGCTGTGGGAGTTTCAACCTTGTCTGCACCCCTGTGTACCCACCTATGTCTCCAAGCATTTTTCCCTGTCTGTGACTCAGAAGCCACATTTAGGTAACTACAGAGAAGCTATGGCTCTGCAAACAGTTTCCCAATCACATAAGGGTTAAAGAGACGTGGAGAGCTGCTGCTTCATCAGTTGAAGAGTCATTTCCAGCTCTGATATTCAAGATCATTAATTATTTCTGCTTTAACTAGTGAATCTGACACAATGGCCACCTCCTGTTCCTGTTTAGAAGTATATTATTATTAAAAGAAACTTTGCTCCCCACCCCAGAAAAGATGGAGTAGCATAAATGACATTGCCATGATATAAGGAACAGTGTCCTCTTAGTAAAGTGGGAACTCACTGTTGGTGCAGTAGAAGAAAGGAAAGGTGGAAACATACTGCCCTTTGCAGTAGTTTCAACATCATTTTATAGTCCTCTGGAGTGTCCCAGGCACTTTCCAGATGTGAAAGTTTCAGTTTTCAGCAGCTTCCCATGTGCTTCTAAGCATGGCAGCTCATAGTGTGGCAGGCTGGTGAATATTTCCTGCTGGTTGAAGACCGTGGAATCAGAACCTCTTTGTTGTGTCACAGCTTCAGGTCCTCAATCTGTCTGCTCACAGTAATCTTGAAAGCCAAAAAGACTAAAATTGCCGTTCATCGGGGCTGAGATTGAAGAGAAGTAGCTGTTAGTTCAGTTGCCCACTCTTAAGGAGCTGCCAACTCAATTGAACCATAGGGAAAAATAATCTCCCACTACGCCTTTTATTTGTACTGCCTCTATTTTGATTCAGTTGCTTTTCAGCTGTTAGACACTTAGCTTAATTCTTTTTGCATGTGAATTAAGTTTTCTTTACAGAAAAAGTACCGAAGTTACTAGTTACATTAAGAATATTTTACATATCTGAGAGGTATGGTAAAAATCAGTATCATTAACAATTACTCTTTCTTATACAAAGCCAATGTATTTCACATACTGTCCAGGACTAGACAGCTACTTTTTTCAATTATGTGAGGCATGTAATTAAACTGAATGGAAATAATAGTTTTATAAAATACTTCGGTTACATTTCTGGCCCTTTAGCATGTATAAAGAAATCTTGTAGTAAGTGGAAGCTATTTGACTGCTTTTGAGTGATGCCTTTCTTCTTGTTGGGTTCCATGGTCTTGCTTCTTAGTATGTACAAAAGCACTACTGTCAAGGTCATGGCTACATTTTGATATTTTTATTATTTATCAAATCCTATAGCACTTTCCTCTGGGTTCTTTTTCAAACTTATAACTCGGAAACAAACCAAAGCAAACCATGCTATTTGAGCTACTAGAGATGGAATATATTTTTGCGGCTTAACTGCTGATTTAGGAGATGCCACCATCTTCTATATTCTGTCCTGGTTTCAGCTGAGGTAGTTAATTTTCTGCATGTTGGCTGGTACGATGTATTTGTAATGCAATAATAAGGCAGAACTCACTGAAGCTACTATGGGCCCTATCAATTACTAGAGATTTGAGTTTGAGTCTGCTTCCATCCAGGATGTGCTTCCCAGCCTGGAAATATTACAGAAGAGATAAGGCACTGCTCAGGAGAAGAAAATAATATATAGGCAGCAGGCACTGACCGTAGGACTGTAAACATAAATCAACCTCTTTGCTGGGAAATTTACATTCTCTTTCATTTTTGTTCAAGTGTTTATTTTTCCTTCCAGCATTACTAGTAAGAAATAGATGTCTTTCTGTTCATCAGTGTACTTGATCTTGAAACTCTTGATTAAGCCAACAAAGGAAGGCGCACACAAGAACAAGTGGTTTCTAAAATAAGGTCTGGTTCTGAAGCTCAGTGGGAGATAGTGAAGGTCAGTTTTTCAGAAGTAACAAGCTCTGTTAAAGCAGTGGTATATCCAATAAAAAGTACTTGTTTTCCAAAAGCACGGTAACTGACTTTGCTGTTTCTTCTAGGAGTATGTAATGACGGAATATACTATTGTAAAGGATAGGCTTCAAGACGCTCAAGATTATGTGACTCATGTATCATTGCAAATGATGCAGTGGCATGTCTTGGGCACATCTCCAGACAAAGCAGAGACAGCAGAAATGTCATTTCAGTGGATAAGATGTGTTTTATCTACAGATGTTTCAAGAACAACAGCATCTGACTAGAGCGTTACCTAGAGTTGGGTTAAAACAACAGAACAGAATAAACTCATCATTCTGTGAGATCTGTATCTGTTGATAACCTTCCTTATAGTCCTTCAATAGGACTACCCTGTCAGTCAGTGACCTTTTATTATACAGATTATCCTTGACCACTGAGGTTACCATACTGCCTAATTCTGACATAGAACAGTATTTATAGATGCCTGGATCTTTAAGAAAGGTTATTTTCCTCAATTTTGTGACAAAATTGCAAGGAATTTTAATGTGTTTGTTCTTCTTTAAGGATTAGGAAAGAGCACTGGTTTCAAAAGCTGAGGATCTTTGACAACTATACCTCTTTGGAAGGTCCTTATCAGCAAACTGTAATCTGACAGATTCTGAGATTTTACTGTAAACCACGTAGCATTGCTTGGCAGATAAGTTGTATGCTTCAGGTGATAGTTCAGAAGTCGCTTACATAGCACGTTATTATAATTAATAAATGGTTTAATTATGGTTGGACTGGATGACCTTGTAGGTCTTTTCCAACCTAGCTAATTCTATGATTCTATGATAACAATTCCGTAACTCATACAAGCAAAACAGTACAGATGATACGCAAAATGCAAACAGTACAATGTGTAATACAAACCCAAAACCAATGCACCAGAAAATAATACTGCAACACACCTTGCTGTTGCCTCAGTCAGAGAATTCTGTCATTGACCTCCCCTGGAATCAGCTTCACAGTGAAGGCAGACTTAAAATTTGAGGGAAGAAGTTTGGATTTTACTCCACCTTGGCAAAGAACATCTGGCCGCAGCTCCAAGAGCACTGAAAAATACTAAATAAGCAGAAAAATAAATAGCAAACAGGCTTTTTTACTAGTTTAATACTAGCACCAGTAATGTCATAGGGTATTTAAACAGTCCCAGTGAGTAGAAAAGGATGTCAGGAAAACAAGCTCTTCATAAGAGACATCAGGGAACCTTCTGGTACCTTATGGTTTGTTGCATGGCACCATTGCCTGTGTTTCAGCAACTGAAAAAAACCCTAAGGATGGGTCTAAACTGTAAGACCACAAGGTAAGCCAAGCAGCTGAGCTCCTGTGGTAGAGAGGGGAGTCAATGAAAATAGTGGAGTCAGAAGTGTTCAGATCACACTGAGATGCTTCATCAATTGAACTGTGCCCAGAACTCCATTAGCTGCATTGACTGGATCTGCATGATCTGCAGTGGGACCTCAGAGATGTGGCTCACGTGGTCCCTCTCAGGCATCAGTGTGCCAGCCCAATCCCACCCCAAATGCTGTGTGATACTCATTATCTTTTTAATTTTTAGCATTGCAGGGGTCTTGGCATTCAGAATTCATTACAGCGTTGGAGGTTGTTGTAGTGGAAGCTGTGAGTTTTGACAGCAAATAAATAGAGCATTTGGTAAAAAAGAAAAACTGGGAGAGATTTGGGTACTGTGTGATAATTATACTTGCTGTTCTCAAGTAAAAATCATCAAAAGGAAAACAGTTAATGAATGATTGTCCCAGTTCAGAGTTTATTTAAAGTTCATAGCTGAGAATCTGATGACACCAGAAGAGATACTGCTCTTCCCTCTGCTCCTCTGCTGTTCCACAGCCATCTATACATTGAGGGGGAGTTCAGTGCTTTTTGCTTAGCTCACACATTTTTGGGTTTTCTTCACAGCCCTTGCAGCAAGAAACAGCACTTCCAAGTGAAAGATGCAATACTATTTCATGTTAATGAAATGAATGTGACAGCAACCTGAAGACATCGCTAATCACAGCTCTGCTTAGGGATGTGTGACAGAAAAACATTATTCCTGCCCTGTTTAGTAGTGTATTAAATACTGATTAGACTCCAGTGAAAGTAACAAGTGTAAGTGTGAAAATGAGCTTCCTGTGTTTCAGCTTAGTTTTGTCACAGTGGGTAGTTTAGCCTGTTCAGGATCTATTTTTCTAGCTATAAAGATGTCTCCAGATGATGGGGAGTTACTGACTACAGCACAACTTGGCCCTTATGTTGCCCTGGGAAGCAGTAAGTGGCTTTCTACTGTGTCCTGCACTATCCACTGCCCCTCTTGCATGCTCAGCTCAGCCTGAAGACAAGTGAATGAGTAGCAAGATGCTTTTCAAGCCGTGGTTAATAAAAATATGAATTAAAACAGGGAAGGATGAATCTGTCTTTCTCACATCCTTTTTAGTCGCTCAGATAGAATTTGTGTTTAACATCATTGAACTACATCCCCCTCTCGTTTTTACTTTCAGCAATCTGTTAAGACTACATCTAGTGACAATTAGGAAAAGTTCAGAGGGAACACACTGGGCTCTGGCCTTACCAAGCAATTGTCAAGAATGACATTAGAGTGAAAGAAACACTCAGAATCCATAATTGGTCATTTTTTTTTAAGAAAGGGTTCAAGGAATTCTGTGGAATTTGAGCTGCAGAAGGCATTTCCTTTGCAGCCTCTACCTTTGGGAGGTCAATTAATTCTTCACGTTTTGTTTTCCTCTAGTTCTCTGCATGAATTTTTATTTATTCATTTATTTATTTTTGAATGATAGTACTTAATGGTAAGGAAATACTGTTGGTAGATGGGTGGTTGGACTAGATAATCTTGGAGATCTTTTCCTACCTTGGTGAATCTATGATTCTATGGCTGCTTCCTGATAGATGTTTATGACAGCTAGTCCATGGGCTCTGCTTCCAGAAAGGGCTGTGACCAAAGACTGTCAGGATCATTAATTATCCCTTGTGTAAGTAATTGCATTTTTTGGATGAGTAGCTTGTCTGCAGAACTATCAACCTGCTAAATGATAGGATCTTTGCCTATTAAAGAATGTAAGGAACAACAGAATTCTCTGTCCTGGAGCATCTGAACGATACAGTGGCTAATGAAAGATTCTACTAGCTCTGTATTGCTAATTCTACTTTTTCTAGACTCTGCTGACTCAGGTGAAAATGCAATAACACATCCATATCTTGGCTCAGTCCGGAAGCAGTGGCTTTTTCTGGGATACTAATGGTGATGCTGAATCCCCTCATCTCAACTTCATTACAACCCTTTACTGAAGTGGTCACTGGGTCTAGTGAGCTGTAAGGACACTGGGGATGCCAAGCTGCTGATGAATACTTCTAACATTTCCCACTCAAGGAACTTAAAATCTAATGACCAAAGCACTTAGGTGAATTTAAGTATCACTTTATGTATCAAAGACTTCTGAATTACATGTGACCATTATGAAAAAAAGTTCATTGTTACACTTTTTAGGTTCTTTGTTGTTCATCTGTTTGCTTTCAGGTCTGTGATTACTCTCTTCAGCCTTTGAGGGCTGAGGTCAGCGAGGGACCAAGCTGTTTCTAGTTGTCCTTGAAATGCAGGCAGGAGGAGTAAATGCAATGTCACATTGGCACACTCCTTCCTCTTGAGCCTATTGTTTCTTTTGAAATGGGATTTGAGGTGAAAACTCCAGTATAAATACAACATTTAAACCTGTGGGATTGTTTTCTTTGAATTTGAGGTAGGCAGGTGAATTTCTAAAGCCTCTGAGCTAGTTCTGAATGCAGGAAACAAATGTAAGTGGCTTTATGCTACACTACCATGTTCTTTTAAATAAGTAGCTGTTTGAATTGCTAGGCGTTTGGGAATTCTATAAATGCAGTTTTGAGGTACAGAAGCTATTTTTATATATTTTGCAAAGTAATTCCTGAATCTGTCCTCAAGGGGAGCCTCCCTTTTAAGCAGAGGATTGCTGTGGGATCATCTTAGAGGAGGTATACTGGGGTGCAACCAGAGAGGGGCAAGGGCAAGCCAGCCCTTGGAGGGAAGTGTTGCCAGTTAGTGGGTATGGTGAAGGTGGGTTGATCGTTGGACTGGATAATCATAGAGGTCTTTTCCAACCTTAGTGATTCTATGATTCTACAACTGGGAGCAGTCCCACTGTACTGAAGCAGGGCAAGCAGAACAGGTCCAGGGACGGCAGCCAGGGGCTACCAACACGTCAGAGTCTCTGGACACACATGTAGGGTGGGACAGGTCCACACCCAAGTCAAGATGTCAGGAGCAGCAAGGTAGGTGACTGGGCTCAGACAGAGCTACAGCATTGCTCAGGCTAGGGCCTGGGCTGAAGGCTGGAGCGAAGACAGCAGCAGCCAGGCCCCAATGGGAGAACAAGACTCTGCGAAGGCTGCCCAGGATCTGAACCCGCTGGCACCAGATGCTGACTGACCCAGATCCCAGAGGGTCTGGGAAGGGAGACTTGCCTTTCTTTGCTGCATAACCCCCTGTTACTCACAGAACTTACTGTGAGCAATGACCCTGCTTCTCAGTGCTGGATTTTACATCCACTCCTGAAGCTTTGAGTGCCCCTCACAGCGTCCTTTTTTCAGCTATGACATTCAGGTGTAGCATGAAACTGATGTCTTGGATGCGCTCTGAATGCACCTAAATAAAAGATTTCTCACTTGTTTCAGTGCAGAGAATTTAAGCAAGGAGAAACAAATCTCTCCTGTACTTTTCATGCAGAATGTAGTCTTTTTGGTATCTTCACCTTGCTGCTCTAATGTGTGAGTTAGAGATGATAATGTGACCTCCTCTGTGGCCAAGCCATCCACTTGAGCTTGTTGAAGTGTGCTCTCTTACATGGAAAGCATTCATTAACTCAGGTTCCAGGTCTGGGGTTTTGCTATTCAAGTCTCCAGTGCAGGTCTGAATGGCCTTTGATTTCTTGTATGTGCACGCTGAAGTCCATTTGACCAAAAAGTCAGACTGGTGCTTGTGCTGTGCCAGTCTGGAAATGCAGCCTTTTGCTCCAAATGCAGATGCTTGGTAAGAGAAGAAAAAAAAAAAATCAACTATAAACGTAACTGTCAGGTACAAAATGTGGTACTTATTTTTATTAGCCACACTACACAGTGCTTTTTTCTATGTATATCAGAAAGTATTCAGAGCTCAGTTTTACTCTCAGCTTTTGCAAAGCCACTGTGCAGTTATGAAGGAAAAGTGAAACTGAACCACACCAGTATCTTGTAATGTTTTGCTATATCCACTCAGGGATAAAGCTAGCGGAACAGATGGTACAAAGCATCACATAATGTCTTTATTCTGATGCAGAAGCAGAACGGATTCGATCTCTCCCTCCAGGGCTACTCTAGTATCTCGTGAGAGCTGAATGGATTGGATCACAGCAGGACGTGATGCATTGTGATTGTCACTGCTGTGATTCTGGAGATATTCTGAAGAGTCTGTCTGCACATCTGAGATTTCTTGATGTTTCCTGTTCTTTGGCAAATTGGACTAATTGGTTTCTATTTACATAAGAACAAAGGAAGTTCAGTAACTCTGTCTCGTCGTTTTATATATTGAGACCAAGCTGCTGAAAGTGGGCTGCTTTATAGTACAGAGGATTCCAGAGCCCAAGGCTACTGAATGTTGATGCGTTTGGAGATGGAAACTGGAATGCGTTTACGAGGGTGGATAGCGATAGGACAAGGGGGAATGGTTTTAAACTGAGACAATGGAGATGTAGGTTAGATATTAGGAGGAAGTTTGTCACTTAGAGGGTGGTGACGCACTGGAACAGGTTGCCCAGGGGGGTTGTGGATGCCCTGTCCCTGGAGGTGTTCAAGGCCAGGCTGGACGTGGCTCTGGGCAGCCTGGTCTAGTGATTGGTAACCCTGCCTGTGACGGGGTTGGAAATGGATGATCTTTGTGGACCTTTCAACACAAGCTATTCTATGATTCTGTGATGATTCCATGGAGTTTCAAATGTTGCCTTTGGTGAGGGAGACTGAAGTTGAAACACAACTCCCTTTTTTGAAGTGTTTTTTAATTCACCAAGACTCTGTGGTGGTCTTATTCAAAATAAACCATTGTATCTGTCGAGGGGAAAAGAGAAAATAGGAGTGGTTAAATGCTCTAGGAAAGTTGAGCTTCTAAGCAAGCTGCTGAAAATTGTAACAAGTAGCAGCAGAAAGTTCATTTCTTGTAAATGTGAAGATGAGAAACCTGGCGTGCCATTGCTTGCATATGGAGCTGACAGAGCTCCCTTCTTCAGGGTGGAAAACCAGAGCTTCCAAGAAGTTATATGTAAGCTTGAATGAGATCTTGCACTTGCAGGAGAATATTACCTGTGAGAGAGGCAGAGCTTGCACAGGAGGAAGGCAAGCAGAGCAGCGCATGAATTCTGCAACAGGCTGTGAATCTTGAGGTCACTGACCTATTATTAAGAAATGAATTGTTTTGTCATTACAGCATGGAATGATCTCTTCAAGTCCAGTACTTTGCCCAGTAATTTTGGGAACTTAAATTTGGGTTTGGATAGCATGACAGTAAGTAGCCTAATTAGCCACGTACTAGGCAAGGTAAGCTGGCTGGCTGGGAGGTGTAGGGTCTGTGTTCAAAGGTTGGAAGTCTTGTCACCATGTCTACAACATTCCACCCTGGAGAAATCTCAGTCACATTGTAAACCTAATCATAAGTGTTTCGTTGTCAGGTTTTTTTAATTATTTGTTTGTGCATATTTCATGCCCTTAGTGCTTTTCAAATACCTGTTTTGTAAGATTTAAGTTCATAAAAGACTATAAGGTCATGTAATCTCTCTTAAATTTCACCTGTTTCTGGGTCAAACTCTGCAATTTATGCAGTTTGTCAGCCAGGAAGACATCCTGTCTTATCTAGAGATTAAAAACACTGGAAAACGTTCCCATTCTTTCCATAGTGATGTATGCCTGACTGGATAAATCAGAATCTCTGCTATCTCTGATTTGACCTGCAAAACATATTGCTTGGCTGAAGGGAAATATTTCAATATTGTTAAGCCATTTTTGTTTCAGATTGCTGGAGTGTATTATAATGGCTGCATTGATTTCATTTGGGTGCATTAGTGAAGGGACTGTTCAGAGGCTCTGGGCTTCATCTTGTACCTGGCACTTCCTTGGTGCATTGAGTGAATATGACTATAGAGGGACCTTACAGTCACATCAACCACAGCCAGGACTGTGACATCTGAGAACCAGGTCTGTAATGAAAATGAGGGCTGACGTATGATAAGTACAGTTTACCAGCAGCTCAGGGTGAGCAGATACTAGGCTGTAGTTAACCCTGGGGAAGATGTTTGCATTCATTTTGACAAAACAAAATTTAGTTTTCTGTAGTGCAGATTTAAAAAAAAAAAGTTGATTTTTTTTTCTGGAAATAGTTTTTTCTCATGAAAGAAAAAGTTATTTGAATGCTGTATTCCCAACTCACTCTAACAAAAAGTCTGTCTAAATCTTAGCATTGCCATCTGGCACGCAATTGGAGAACCACAACAGCATATGTCGCTTTTATGTTACTATTTCATATTTATGAATAAGTCAACTATATTTTTCTAATTATGTTTTAAAATTACGCATCCAGAAAATTAATGGGAATTGTGGTCCCAAACTTTATTGAACACAAATGAAAACAGTTTTCAGACTAAAAAAAAAAGAAAAAAGAAAAAAAAGAAACCCAAAGCAAAGATACAGCACACGACTACACTGCAACATACTGGGTGGATCGGGTTGATAAGTTCCGAGTGGAAAATGAAAAACTATCAGCTAGTTAAAATCGTGGTCCCTCTAATCATCATCAGTTATGACAGTGTTCCTGTTGAAAATTATTACTTCTAAATGGAATGAGTATTGCAGTCCTTGGGTTGGCTCCTCATTTACCATGGCCCTGAAATATATATCTGCTTTTCAAAGGACATCTAAATATATAATTCTGAAAATTGCAGTCTCAGATTGAAAAAAGGTGTTGGCACCTTTCCACACAGAGATAAGATCATCTGTGGTCTGTGCATCGCTACCTTTACTGTCAGAGCAACTGTATTGCCCCCATGCAAATGGGTGATAAGCCTGGGTAACGAGGAAGCCTGTCTCACATCTAATTATGTCCTCACCGTATACCTCACTCCACCTTGACACAATCTCTGCAAAGATTGGTGAACCTCACCTCTGTGCCTGCGAATGTCATGGATCAAATCCTAGTGAAAGCAATGTTAAGGAACGTACAAAGCTGCCACTTCTTAAAAAATATTTACTAAAACAACCCTTTGAAAATGGGTTCATCCTTAACATGTTCTTTCTTTGTTTGGCTTTCTATAACATTATTTTCTACCTAGGAGAAAAAACATGATTATCTTTACACAGTGGAGCAAAGATAGCTGTGGATGGCATTACTGTACCACACGGAAACTCCAGTAGAGCTCACTCAACTTCAATCCTGCTATAAGATATTATTAATTAGTAATGGTAGATTTTCTCCTTTGTTTAATTTATTGTTATTATTGACAGCAGATTTAGAGACAAAAATATCAAAACATGATTCTTTAGACAGAATTCATAGATCATATTAAAAACAGGACAGCTACCAGTTTTACTGGAAATTGGCTCAGGTTGTGAAAGGCAGCACAAAACTATGTGTTACTTTAACGGAGCCATGTTTCATAATGCAACACAATTTAACATATTTAAACTGCACAACAAAGAAAGTCCTATTTTCTAAGAGCAGTATAAAAACTGAAGCTACCTTTGGAAGAATGTGTGTGGAGCAAATGAGAACGGAACAGATGGGGAAGCATTTACATAGGAAATGGCAGGCAATTTCATTTTTTCTATTGGCATGCTAATTAATGATCTTTCCAAAGAAGGAACGCTGTATAAATCTCCTAAAGGAAGAATAATACCAAGGTCAGAACTATGTGGGAATTTGAATGCACGAATATTGCAAAATCCTGTGTCAGATTAATAACCTGTTCCAAAGAGAAACTCGAAGCACTTGGTAAATACAATTTGAAATGCTGATACAAAACAGAAGGGCAATGCACTGGAATTTCAAGTTGCTAAACTTTAATTCTTGAGTTGTTTTGAGTCCTGCAGCAGTGATTTGTTTAGAGCCATTGCATGAGGTGGGTGTTGAAAAGCGGAGGGGAACTCGGCTGTGTCATTTTCTCCTCTTTCCTAAGCTAATACGTGTTTGTGAAGGTCTGCATAGTTTAGCTGAGAAGCAGTGATTCAAAGACTTCGGTTTAGTGGAGTTAAACATTTCATATAGCAGAAGTTTTTCTATGGGTTAGAATAATAGCTGTAAAAGTTGTAATACTTGATGTAACGAAAACCCATGTAATGCCACTAGATCTGAGGCAGTCACTCAGTCTGGTCTAGATGGAGTATGGCTCATGGCTGCCATCTGGATCACAGTGTCTGGGGGCTGCTCAGCTAAGGAGAGTCCCTGTGCCTCATGCACACCAAGCCCATGGAAGTATGTTTTTCTCTCTTTCATAAAATGAATGATGAAATTGCCTAAGGTCACCCTGACAAGCTATGCCAGAGAGCAATACCCCAGGAACCGCAAGGCTGCACTGCCCCAGCTCGTCTGTCTGCTCGCTCTCCAGCCTCATCTTTGTCCTTCTCTCATAGTCTCACATCTTTGGCTCTCTTCCTCTATGGTCTCTGTTGACTTTCTTTTCCTGCTGACAGATCCCTGAGAACTCAGAGTTTCTGCCTGTCTGGTTTTGCTGAATTTCATTATTTTAGTGCATTGAGACCATTTGGAAACCATTTTGAATAGTAAGATTACAAGTAGAAGAGTGTATTTTGGGGAAAAGTGCACAGGGCTGTGATGTGATTAGCAAGTTTGCTCAGGACTGCAATTCTGGGAAGAGTTTGATCTGTAATGACTGTAGGAAATCTCTGAGCAGCTACACTGCTGACTGTTCAAGTGAGCAAGGAATTGTTTGTTCAGAGAAGGTATTTGATCCTCACTTTGGATCCATTCCACTTGTGAGTAGTTCCAGGCTCAGTTCACAAGGAAGACTGAGATAAGCTCCCAAGTCCAAAACGTAAAGCATCATAACTTCCAGCTGGTGCAGGAACAGCCATCTGAGAGGGCCCTCCAAAGCCCTGCTGCTAGATTTGGGCAGAGCAGGGGAAGCCTTGTCAGTCTGCAACTATGTGGTTTATGTATCTCATGCTGTAGGGTTCATGGGCTCTGTCTATAGGCCTCATGTATCTGCTGTCCGAAGCCAGGGGTGCTGCTTTGCCTTCCCTTCTTTTTTTTTCTTTCATCCCCAGTTTTTTGTAACCACCTTTCCTCACACCTGCGGGATGTGAGGCACAGTCCTTTCTTCCTTGATCACAGCACAAATGTGAATGAAGTCACATGTTAATGTTTGTGTTTGCTGGTTTATCATCTACAGGCTCAGGTACATACCTGGGAGGTGAGAGAGGTGGGTTCCTGTCCCTGCTCCAGTTAGCATGTTAAACACCTGGCTCAAATGGAACAGCTTGAATAAAGACATGAAGATAAATCTCCATTGCCAGTGCAGCCTGTGAGGGAACGGGTGGTAGTTTTCATCCTTAGATGAAGGAATTAAATTTAGGCACTTTGGGCTTACAGTGGCACTGATAGCTGTGTCTAGGTTCCTACATAGGATCTAGATCATAAAATCAGAGAGTGATTAAAGTTGGAAAAGATGCCTAAGATCATCACATCCAACCATCATCCATCATCACCATGCCTGCTAACCATGCCCCTCAGTGCCTCATCTACCCTTCCTATGGAGATCCTGCCGTGACAGTCAGTGGAGATTAGAAACAATGCTGTAAAATATAAGAAAGGAAATGCAGGTGGAAAAAATTACCATGATGACTTTGCTGTGTATTTTCAGTAATATGAGATTCATTAAGAAAATGTAACTTAGAGGACTTGACAAGCAAGTAGGATTCAGAAAAGTAAACATGCACTGAAAAAGAAAAGAGTAAATATAGCTAGAATTCAAGGCAAGTGTTGAAAATTACTTCTAACCTTGAAATTGCAGAAAAAGTTCTTGTATAACATACTGTTCTATTTGTGTGAAAATTTGTAAATTCTGTGGACTGTGAACAAAAGAAACTAACTTGGCTAACAAGAAAGATTCTAAAGGTTTATTATTTTTAATATGGAGGTAAGGGTGGCTGTTAGCTTGGCCAAGTTTGTATCTAATTTAATAGAAAGTGAGACACTGGCAATAAAATAAATAATGCTGTTTAATTACTGTCATGGCCTTCAGTAATAGCTTCATTATTACTTGGTATTGTAAGAGATTTTATTACATTTACTGAAACAATTGTTTTGTCCTCTGTCAAAACCATCAAGCATTGGAAGTGGAAAATATGCACTCTATTATTGCGTACCCACTGCTGCATACTGTCTTGTCTAGTTTTGCTGTAAATGTCTTCAAGAGCTGCTTTGTGCAAAATGCACTGGAAGGTTATTCTGCATCTTTGCTGAACTTACCCTGGAAACTGCAAACCCGACAGATTCACTGCTGCACCTAATTCAGTAGTATACTAATGACCATGGAAAACGTCTTGCAGCAGAAGTACTAGTTTAAAAACAAAACACAAACAAGATAAAAACAAAATAAAAGCAGATCTCCTAGCTTCTTTTGCATGTCCAGACCTACCAAGTAGTATTTGGAAGAGCTTTATATCAACAAGGGAGGAAAATCAACTCAGGGAGCTACAGCTGATGTTTAAGATGTGTAACTGGTAAGTGGTAGTCTAGCATGTCTAACGAGCTCTCAGCTTCTTAGGTTAAAATTTGAAGAGCTGTCAGAATTCTGCAAGTTTCTGTCATTGTGCCAAACAGTTTGAAGTATTTGACTTTATTGGGTGGTCGCGTAAAATACATACGTAACTGACAGGGCAGGAATACTGGGTATACGTACAGAGCAGTGAGCTGAT
This sequence comes from Numida meleagris, assembly GCF_002078875.1. Lineage (NCBI taxonomy): Eukaryota > Metazoa > Chordata > Aves > Galliformes > Numididae > Numida > Numida meleagris. The sequence goes on from NC_034410.1 coordinate 6,634,066, forward strand.
TGACATGGGATGTGTGTATACATGTCCCAGAAGTGGATTAAAAAAATCACTTACTAAAGGTATCCAACTCATTCATCAGTTATATACAAGTAATGAATATCTGTAGTGGAGAACCTTGGGAAATGAGAGTAAATCCATGTATGTAGAAAAAATTACCTGTTTTTAGAATAAATTTGTGCTCATAGAATCAGTTCTGAAAGGATGCTGAGTCGTTCTTCTGCTCTCTTAGTTGTCTCCTCTGTCTGTAGTCCCCATGCCTCAGTTTCCCTTCAACCCTGCCTTCTTACTGGGGTCCTTCTAAAGTAGATGTGAATGAGTGAAGACAACAGGTACTTCCATGGAATAAGGCAAATTCCAGCCTTGCTGGAAGCTGAACACCGTGAAGGAAATTGAAATTAAGTAATTTATCCATAAGAATTAAACACGGAGCGTTATTTTTAGCATCTTGACTGTTCTGACAGAGCCAGAAATTTTTCAGCTAATCTCACTGCTGGTCCTCCTGAGCCATGGGCCATTCCCTTTCCTCCAGAGTTGGAAAGTAACATCATTAATGATAATGGCACGATTTTAATGGAATGTGCTACCTTGTAGCCAAGCCTGTTCCTCTGGAACCTGGAGGGCTTCATTCGGTGGCAGTCTTCCTCAAGTGAGCTACCTCAGACAGTTTTCAAAAACTCATTCAGACTATTTAGAATCATCACAGAATCATTTGAGCTAGAGGAGACCTTTAGAGGTCATCTAGTCCAACTCTCCTGCAATGAACAGGGACACCTACAGCTCCCTCAGTGCTCAGAGCCCCATCCAGCCTGACCTTGGGTGTCTCCAGGCATCCACCACATCTCTGGGCAACCTGTGCCGGTGCCTCACCACCCTTACTGTAAAAAACTTCTTCCTTATATCCAGTTTAAATCTCCCCTCCTTTAGTTCGCCACCATTTCTTCATGTCCTGCGACCACAGACCCTGCTCAAGAGTCTGTCCCCTTCTTTCTTACAGCCCCCCCTTTAGACGCTGACAGGCTGCTCTCAGGTCTCCTTGGAGTCTTCCTTTCTCCAGACTGAACAACCCCAGCTCTCTCAGCCTGTCCTCTTAGGAGAGGTATTCAGTCCCTGGGATCATTTTTGTGATCCACCTCCTCTGGATGTGCTCCAGCAGATCCGTGTTTCTCCTGTACTGAGGACTCCACATCTGGATGCAAAAGTGTAATTGAATGTCTCACTCTTGCAAGGAGATATTCCTTTTGCTCCAAGATTTAATAAGTCTCTTGGTTTAAATAGGTCCCTCTCTGTTCATTATGAGAGGCAGGCCCATTAATATCAGCTTATTAGGCTTAGCTGCCCTGTCATATTGTCCCTTCTTTTAATTTTACTGAAACTGTTATATTAGCAGTGATTCTGAAGAAATATAGAGATTTTCTGGCCTGATATTCCTCCTGACTGTTCTTATTTTCAAGAGACAGTATATTTTGTTTTTTTTTCAGCCCAGTGTAGCAACAAGCCTTTTATTTCCTTCTCACTAGAAGGGAAACACATTTAGTTTTGATGGCTACCACCGGACTGTGCAGCAGCAGCTGACGAATGCAGGCATCCCTAGAAAGTCTTCCATACTCTCAGTTTCCCAAATCTAGAGCTTGCCTTGCACTCTGCCACTGCCCTGGGCTGAGCTTAAGAGATAGCAGCACCGCATTCCAGGCTTCATAAAGCTACTTTGCCACGAGAGAAGTGGTGACAACTTGGCCATCTGCAAATCTCTGGTGCTGAGTCCTTCTAGGTGTCACTGTATTTACCTGGCATTGTCTGATGTTACCTGCAGGTGTTGGAGGCTTGTGTGGGTCAGATTTTCTGCCGATATTCTGCACGTATTTTTTTTTAGTGATTTGTATGCAGGATAAATATGGTTTTAAATAGAGCATCTGTGTCCTGTGGTGTTCTGTGCCATTCCCAAAGCTGACTGTTTAGGGAGGAGAGCAGTGCAGGCTGTAGTTTCCAATGAAAAGCTGATCTCTCATGATACTCTTTCTCACTGAAAGTTGTCTGAGCTGTTGGTACCATTTCAACCTTATAATCTGATAGTCATAAAGAGGCTCTCAAAATCTTGTGCTAGCTTACTAAATGCCAGTGGCAGATTCATAGAAAGAAACTGGTCAAGAGTTCCAGCATGGAAGCCTTTCTTAATCATCCCACTTATGCACTGAATAGATTGCATCCAGTGAGTGTTGACACTTGTAAAAATCAACTAAAGCGGGAAAAAAAATGTCCAGTAATGATTCTGGTTTTATTTTCTAAGAAAAAAGAGATCTATGCCCTTTCACAGAACTCAGCAGGATGTTGCCTTTACTTTGTTTCCCTTATTGTTCATTCTATTGAGTATGTAACTAATGATTTTCTCAAAGACTTATTCATTTCAGAAATCAGTTCAGAAAAATCATCTGCCTTGGCGAAACAGACAGAATTCTTCCCAAATAGGCCTCTCAAGATAATGGATTGCTCCTTGAACTCAGATGACTTTCCCAAATACTTCAACCCAAAGGAGATAGCTCTAATCCCATGGAAATGTTGGCTCCAGTGTGCAGGTGATTGCAGTCTTAAAGTGTGCATTAATCCTCACGCAGATGATTATTTTTATCCACATGGATATTAACATACTGTTTAATTTGCTTCATGTGTCTTCAAACAGTGGAAGGTTTTGATGAAGGAAGAAGAGAAGGAGAAATTGTGGAAGTTGTTAGAAGATAGTTATAGATAGGATTTGCCATTTTCTACTCTACATAGGGGAGAAGATTGTGTTCTATTTTGGGAGCTACTCTGTCCCAGATAACAACATTTTTTCTGCCTGTCCTCACTTTGTGAGGACTGGGTATCTTTCCTCTTGGCACCTCTCTTTGCCTTTCAGCAGCTTCCCCCTCCTGTAGCCTCCACTTATTCATATCCTTCTCACCAGGCTGCTTTATCACTGTTTCCTTGAGATTCGCTGTTTCTTTCTTCTCTGGCCTTCAATCTCTTCAGATGTGCTCTAAGAGGATCTTTCTTATCCCGTATCTTTCAGCTCCAGCTTGCCTTCCTATCCCTACTCATAAATTTCTTGTCTCTCAACCTCCTCTACTAGACTGAGTTTTCCATTCTCCATGATGTGAGTTACTTTCTCCCAAATACACATACAAAAACCACAGAACCTGTGCGCTCACTCTGGCGTATGTCTTGACACCTCTAGTGCTAGAACCATGGATTTACGGCCTTGCTGTGAAGACCCTGAACCTACTGGATGAGACCATATTGATCTAGTCCTTTGTGTCTTGGTGCTTTAATTCTTCAAGTGAGCATGATTTCAACCTCTGTCTCTCGCTACTTTGATTATTGGAGTGAAAAATGCCGTCAAAATATTCAATTCAGTGCAAATCAGACACTTGGCTATCCAGCTAACCCAACAAAATTCTCCAAGTGACATTTGTGAGATAAAAAGTCTGTTGGATGCTGCTCCCCCGCTCAGAGCGGCCCGCACAGATGCACTCTCACAAGACTGGGTTCAGTCCAACTGGTTTCTATTGTGAAGGAGAAAAGCAATTCTGGCAAATGCTTGTTCCAGAAGAGAGGCCGCACAGATGTGAGAGGTGAACTGAAAAAGAGGCTGATGGTATGCTCTGTCTGAGCAATGAGCTCCTCTTTCCTAAGGTGTGTGCTAGGAGCCTCTTGCCCCTAACACCCAGCTTCTCTGGGCTCTGTACTGTCAAATGTGAGAGTGTCATTGTCCTTAGGTTTCTCCATAGTGGTCTATGCCCAATGGGAAGGATGACTGCAATTGTGGTATCTCTGGCAGAGATGCAGCTTTGTGTCCTTTCCACTTGACACAATGCCTTATTGTTACAAGCTCATCCAGAGGAATTTCATGCAGCAAATACCACCACTGACGAATATGTCCCTGCTGAGAAACTCGTTGGCACAGTCACCACTTTGACATTCTGTCACTGCGACTTAAGGGAACAGAAACAGACCAAAAAATGGAAATGTGCGTTTTCCTACCCACTTCTCTATCATTCTATACATTTTAAAAGGCCACACAGGAATAAGGAGTCCTGCAGTAACTCAAATGGAAAAACAGCAAATCTATTTCCCCTGGATGCTTTCAGGCTTTATTCAGTTTATAACAATTAAGAGGGGAAAATTATCAACTTTCCTATGTTATTTAAAAAAAGAAAGAAAACTCATTCAATTTCTCAAATTGCACAAGCCTGTTCTAAAAAACAAAAAACAAAAACAAAAAAAAAACTGGGGCAGTTTGCCAAAGGTTAATGATTCAGTTTTATATGATACTTTTCTTTAGCCAGATCCAGATACTTAGAGGAACAAATAATTAGCCACACTCCTAATCTCTAAAATGCCTGTAAAGCCTCACGTCTGACTACAGCACTTCAGTCATGATGTATTTTTGTTCCATGTTGTTTAGAATCAGTATGTTAATGTGAGAGCAAGACAATGGCAAGATTATATGACCCATACAATTTTTCACAGCTTGGCGTTGTGAGGATGTATAAGCAAAGAACAACGTTACAGAGAGGCACCTAAATAGAAGCTGGAGATTTAATTAAGGGAAATGATGTGACTGTAAAATTGTCTGTCTGGTACCGTATATAGCTGACCTTGATGTTCAATCAAAGTGCCCTTAACTGGGGGCGAAGCCTAACCTTCTGGCTGTGTTACTGCATTTCAGAGCAGACACTGGTACTGCAGATGATATTCCAGTGACACCTGGTAGTTTGGGATGCCTTTATTCATAAATTCAGTATAGAAAGAAGTCTGATATTCACTAACTCAGTGGAAATTGGTTCCCTGTATGATCACTTGTGCTGGGCCTTTGCACTTCGGTATGCTCAGATTTACTGATCATTTCAAAAAATGTAGCCTTATTGCATATTCCCAGAGGATTTTATGAAAGGGTGAGATGTGGAAATGATGAGGGACGCAGTCAGTGGGCGTGGTGGAGATGGGTTGATGGTTGGACAACTGGATGATCTTAGTGGTCTTTTCCAGCCTTAATGATTCTGTGATTCTGTGATTCTCTGTTTTAATATAGCCTTTTTTTTTTTTTTTCCTGCATCCCTTTAAGAACCAGCAACACCACTGGCATTCATTAGGGAGCCTGCAGGCACCTACAATACTGGTTGTAATGCTACTAAATACTGCATTTACTGGTACATATAATGCATTACTTAAGCTCATAAAGAGACATCTGCCAATTCTGCAGATAACAACTCTGAAATAATGTTCCGCTTTTCACTGTTTGTCTGAAGGAGCAGTGGGAGCCCAGCTTTTCACTTCTGAAATCTGCAGTCCTCCTTCTTTCTCTGCAAGAACTGTGTTGTGAAAATCACTATTAAATATATATATGTATATGTATATATACTTTTCAGTTGGAAGTTAAGAAGGGGAAAGGTGTCCTTTTCCTATAATAAAATTGACACACACTAGGCTCTGTGACCAGTGCCCATCTGAATTGTTGCAAAAATTATCGTAGAAATTACCCAATCCAAATGCCATAAACTAATACTCCATCTGGTCCAGACCTCTGTTTCCAGAAGTGATTTACACCAGAGGTATCAAGGGAGTAGTAAACTATTAAACATTTAAAGAGTGCCATAAATGCCCTCACCAACTGCTAACTTGGTCGTTGGGCAGTTGCTAGGAGGTGTAGTGACAGAGGGAGCCTGCCAGCATCTCTGCTCTTCTAGTAACTAGAGCAAAGAAATGCGCTTCCCTGGGGAATATCAATATCCTTTATATCTAGCCCTGTACACATTCGTCACTCCTCCTGAGCTCACATGCATCCAGATGCACACACAAACCTTGTTCTCTTTAGTGCAAGAAAATGTGCAGTGCCTGCCACACAGTGGGTTTTGTAATAGGTGAAATATTGCTCAGGGGACTTGTAGAAGTAGAATTAGTTTTAATCAATCTAAGAGAGATGGAAACCTAATCTAGTCACCCCAGGCTCCGTTTGTAATCAAAAGAACAATACCAGCACTTGTTGGTCATGACTCTTGACTGGCACAGGTCATGACTCTTCTGACGAGATTTAGATGCCTAGTTTAGGGTACAGTGACTCTGCTGACTTGCTCTCCATCGACTGCAAAAGGAGTCCAGGAAGACTAGCTCAGATGGAGACCTCTACAGGGCAGACATCTGCATTTTGTCAAATGAGTCCCATCCATGGTGGTTAAGCTAATATTTTCAGTGTGAATAGCGAGTTTAAAGAATTAAAATCCAAAATAGTTAAGGCACTTAGGAACATATTTCTGTCCACCCCCTCTCCTTAGTCTCCCTTATCACCTGGGCAACAATTACATTGAACAGAGTCAGGATGATTATGGGAGAGGGATAAGGAGCTTCTTTCTTCAAACTAGCAGCTCCAAGTTATCCATCTTCATAATGACTAAAATATGTTAGCGGTAGATGGCCATGATATGAGTTGATTGCATCGCTAATGGCTGATCACACAAAATGCCCTCTGGATTAACATTAATTGATCACCTCGGTGGAGATTTCAGATAAAAACTCATTGAACAGAGACAGTGACTGTTTTTTTTAGTAGGGTTTGTCCTTTAAACAAGGTGGGAGCACCGTGAGGGAATGGTTGCACAACTTCTGGCGGTACCTATCATTTCCTGCCTTCAAGTCTAGTGTCTTTTGAAGTCACTACATCTTGTGTTTGTCCTAATCGCTTTATATTTCTGCATTTTTGTAATTCATTTTTTGGTAATTTCAAGCACATCTTATTTTCATTAGAGTAAAAAATAGCTTGTGTATTTTCTTTAAGTCTACTTTGCTGATCTTTCATTTTATAAACCTTTGTCTCCCATGGTCAGGGACTAATTTACTTTAGCTGGTTAAGCAATTCTCATGGAAGTAATACCAGGACAAAAGCCCATTACTGTTCCTAACAATTTAGATCTACACTGGATACGTAAACAAAAGCAGAAAACTGCAAGGCAGTGTTGTATCACCGATCAATGTCAGACAACATAAAGTGAAAAGAAAAACTCTTCCACAAAGAGCAGTGCACTATAAACACTATGTAGAAATCTTTATGTACGCATAATAAGGGATATAAATTCAAACTACCTTTCTGAGAAGAACATATTATCAGATCTGAGAATTCATATTGCACTGTGGATGGAAAATTAATTGATATAGTGTAAAATCAGGTTTTGTTTAATGCCTTTCCTCTGAAGAACATAGTGATAACTTTTATTTATCTAAAGAGTAATTGAAAAGAGGAAAAAGACTCTAGTCTCATGTAGAGATGGCATAGAGTAACAAGTGAGTGTTGCTTTTTCCTCTCAAGCCTGTTGTGTTCAAGTGAACACAATGCAGAACATATGCAATGCACAGAAGGGGACCCTATTAAATGCCTCCTACTGGAGTACAATCTGTGTACCAGAGTTTAATGAAGATGCTGCTTTCAAAAAGTTTAAATTGTATAAGAAATAGAGTATTTTACGACAGATAGTGGTGATGATAGGCTGTTGTGTGATGCTTTGCTCCACCCAGGGCACTTGCAGTTTTCAAGGCTTCTTTCCTGCAACTCCTGCAGATTGGAAATTGGTTCACTGAGTGCAACTTTGAGTAACTTAAGCCACAAGTACTACTTTTTGCAGCAGTTCTGTGCCTGCATATGTGCGTATCTGTATATGAGGAAGGGCTTTTTTTCCCTTTCATTTTTTCCAACACAATGCGTGGATATGGCTGAAGTATTCAAGTTAATATATACGCAAATACCAGTGACCGTCAAAGATATGTAGTCTCCTCTTAGTGATGATCTTCAGTATGCTCTCATTGCTGTAGCATGGCATCTTCTGATTGTTTTTTCGCTTGCAAAGCACTGATTCCTATCCAGTGATGTTTGGTGTTCCCTAGAAGCGGGTTCAGCAGTTGCCCGTGGCTCACAGTGAGGGGCTGGATGGTAACACTAGCAGAGGGAGCTGCTTATCCTCAGCTTGACAACACAACTGTTATGCACAGCCATGCTGTGAGCCAGATCAATGTGTTGATAAGTGAACTCATCTGTCTCAAAAATAACTTGGTTAAAAAAGATGAATTTTCCAATCCGTGTCACAGAATGACCTCAGAAGGGCTTGTATTGACACAACCAAGTTGGTAACACGTTGCAACGTGCTTCACATTTGAAGAAGTAACATCAATAAAAGTGTCTGCTGTTTTTGTCTGTTAGTATTGTTCGAGTGAAGTGAACACGGGTGCATGTTCAGCCAGCTTTGTGGTTTACGCAAGCACTATCCCATTTGTAGGAGCAGGTATAAGAAGGGTAGGAGATAGGCATGTTTGTTGTCCAAAGAAACATACTTTGCCATGCAAAGCCCCACTCCTAAGCATGGGGCAAAACCAGAGCTGTGGGTGTCAGATTGAGGACAACACATCCTGGTGACAGAAGAAGGATAGAGCACTTCAGTTTTCTGTGTTTGGTTTTCATCACAGTGCTGAGCGTGTACCAGCTTCATCCTTTACAAGATCTTATAAGTCCTTAATAAGATGAAAAGTTGGATATTTGGTTCCCCACCTTTTGTATCTGTAAGATGCTCCTCTTGATGCAACCATTCACTGTTATTACTATTATTATTATTATTATTTTTCTTCATAATTGCAGCTTCTCAGCTTCCCTGCTCACTGGTTAGAAGCTGGTTAGTTGGTTAAAAACTGTCTTAATTTTAGCTTACATTTGTTCTTTCTTGATAATACATATCCATCTTGTGTCGGTATTGACCTTGGGTTTAAAGAGCTCTTCTTCCCCATTCCTACTTCTTTCCCCAGGGTATTTATAGATGACAACTATATCGCCTCTTAGCCTTACTTTAACTACTTTAACTCTTGTAGTTTCTGTCAGGTGATAAGTTCTCAATTCTCACCATCACCATCCAGCCATCATTTATTTGTGTCTATTCTTGTTCTGCTTTCACTTCTCTTGGATACAAGTGACCAAAATTGTACCCGCTATCCAGAATTAGTTGCCAGCAGTACTCTGATTTCCTACTAATATTTCTTAGTCTTTACTGGAAAGTAAAGATTTTCTCAGTAATTCCTTGCATTGCAGATTTCTTTTTTTCACTGCCTTCCGCACTGGTGGCTCATAATCCTGTGATTGATTGGTACAGTCAAATCATTTTCCTCTTCAGTTAATTTGAGATCTGCTGTAGGAACCTGATTGTACTTTCAAGAACACTCATGCAGTGCTATAGCTTTCAGCAAATGCAGCTGAGGTGACAATTTAAGCTTGCAGGAAATATTCTGAGGTGATTTTACTCCTTTATGTTTAACTAAATTGCTGGGTAAAATACAAGAATCTCACTTTGCTGGAAGCATGGAATCAAAATCCACCCACAGCAGCAGTTCTTCCTGAGTAGCAGAATACGTATGTTAATGTGTAACCCACCAAGGCAGTGAAATGAAATGTTAATACTGAAGAAGGATCTGTAGGAATTTGAGACCAATTTGTAGTGAGGCATAGTTTTCATTATCAAAAGTGTTCTGTTGTCTTTTTTTTACAGAAGTCCAGTATGTCTTTTTGATGTTCATGTTCTCTGTCTTCTCTCTCTCCCTTTCTTCATCTGACTACTTCTTAAAAGTGATGGTTGTGTAGGAAAAGTTCTATAGTTGAGTGGAGAGAGGACAGGAATTAAACTGACACTTTATACTTGCTGTAAGGAGGCTTATTTTGAGGTCCGAGTTTATGGACATGAGAGAGTGATGTGGTAAACAATAGCTGCGCTCTGCTCTGACATCCTCCAGTTCACTCACCCTGGTGGGGATACCTTGAAAATTCAATGCTTTGACGCTTGTGGATTTCACTCTTTTTACAGCTAGGGAAAAGATGTCAGAATAATGAGTGTAGTGAATGAACTACTCTAATTTATTTATGAATTAGGATTTTGTCATGGTAAAAAATGTGCTGAAATCCACTTTTCAGCAGATTACAGTGTGAGAAGACCATAAAAACCACTTGTGATAAGACCATAAATTGGTGTGGAAGCATTTTGAAGGAAATGTATTTAATTCAGAAGTAAATATTTTTCCTGGCTTCTAACCAAAACAATGAAGCCATGAAGAAGAAAGCCACAAGATGGAGTCATGTTTAAATTGACCTTGGCCTGGGCATGCAGTGTTATTTACATGCCCTGAGCAGGCCAAGCAAAAGGGATGTCCTGAGCAATTTCACTCATTGCAATATGTAATGCCAGAAGTTTTTGTCAGTTTTTTGAGAATAAAGAAACATAGAACAGATTCTCATTGTTCTTAAAGGAAACAATTCAAGGAATGATTGCATTTCTTCTGGATATTGCTAGGGTCTAGTATAATACTTCAGCTTCAAGTGTCTAGTGGTGCATAAACAAGACAGGGAAGAAGAGAAAAGCACTAAGATACTGACCCAGCTGTTACTGCGTATCCATGTGTTAGCACTGAGCTGTCAGTCCTGTTCTCTTTAGAGATACAGCTACGTGCAGAAGTCATACAACTACAACCTTAACTGCGCCTACAGTTAGTGCATTTGTTCCTATGCCATCACTTGCCTGATTTAGCTTAACGGCAGGCATTTGATGCCTAAGTAGTTATGACCACATGACATCAAGAGTTTCTAGGTATTCTCTTAAATCTAGCTAATCATAAGCAAACCTAACAATAGACTAACAATATTTCAAACTAAGGATTTTGAAATATTCATAACCATCTTTTCAATGGCAGGCAGATTTAAGAGTGTGTTGTCAAAATACCTGAAAGTCAGGTCTGAAAACTTAATGTTTTGAATAGTGTTAGATAATTCAGAAGCTGATTCTTCCTAAGGGGAAGAATGAAGTGCTTATAGGAAATCTAAGGAGATACAGTTAGTTATTTTCCATAAAACTAAGACATGACTCACTTTTATCCTTTATTAAACAGATCAGATTCTGTTAATGAGAATGCTCCTAATGTAACAACATTGGGATTTTGACATCAATGTGAAAGCAAAATGATCATACAGATATCTGGGAGCAGTTTATCATCTCTGAAAATAGTACTGATCTACTCTTATGTCAGCCGATCTTGGTGTCCACATTTGAAGTGGAGCTGTACATTTAGTGAAGCATCTCATGGGCACTAGAAAGCATGGGTCAGATCCTGAATTTACTGGTCAATGCACATCTCCATAAGGATTTTGCTATACAGTATAAGTGATGAGATACTATCCAAGTCGAAGCTTGCATTTTTAGACCTGCAGCACTTCTGTGTAGATCTTTCCTTGCTGAGAAAGAGGCCAAGTTTGATTGAGGCTGCATCAGTACTGACCGGCAGTACCAAATGTGCCCTTATATGCAGTGTAATTTGATCAAGAACACATCACACAATATTTTGAGAGGGGAAGATAAGATTTCTGCAATGCTGAAACATGAAGATTAAGATCTAAACACCAAGTATCTAAGGAAGCCCAATCTGACATGGAAAGTAATAAAATTCACATTAAAGTAACCCTTTATTCATGTGCACAGAGCCACGATGTGTACTGAGTATTTGAAGCAAAACTCTTTTAGAGCATCTGCGTTGTATGACTTCCTTCCTGACACCCAGGTTGTTACACTGCCTGACTTTAGGTTCGAGATGATGCTTACGAGTGTCCTCTGCGTCGCCACGTCTGTAGAGATGTCACAATGCAATGAGTCGATGAGGTCAACTTTGAAGATGTAACAGCCCATAAGAAATCACAGTTTGCCAAGAAATGTTACTTTTTCAAGGACTTGATATATATATATATATTTATATCCTACTAGTGAGATATGTTTCATGCACTTTCTGCTTACTTTTCCTTTTCCTGAAATTATAAAAGGGAACATGAAGCCAGTGGTATGAAGAATAAAACCAAATGGCTCCTCTCTTTCAGCAGCCCGTAAGCATGAGCTGCGATCAAATTTTTCCATGGTTGGGACTTGCCATGGATTCTCTCACAGCTTCTTTTCCCCTAGAAGAATTAGTTCAAACTCTTGTATCATGCATTGATTTCCAAAATCAAAATCTAGCATCTTTGAGTCTGCTAACTTAGATAATTTGAGTTTTTTTTTAAAGGGAGAAAGGGTAAAAAATCATTTGGGAAGAATGAGTGATATGCATTCACATAACTATATAAAGCTTATATTGTTAGAAAACTACAAAAATAAATTAAAAAACACCACATGATGTGTTTCTCAGCACCATTACATTGCAGCATATTGCCGACAGCTTTGTAATATCCTATGATTGCAGACAATTTTGTAATATATGATTTCCATATATTTTAAATAGCTTTCTTTTTTTTTTCCCCTTTCTTTAAATATAGGATTAAAGCAATCCTTTTGTAAAGACTCATCATGACAGTGCTTTAAAGTGCCACGGCTGTCAGCTTACGAGTCTTCTTAAAGTTGGATGGCTGACATAATAGCATCTCTTTTTTTACTGACCTAAATCAAGTATTGGATGGATCAAGCCTTCTCCCTCTATGATCTCAAAGGAGGGATTTTATTTTTTTTTTAATGTCATGTTCGGCTATTGGTTACTTTATGCTGAGCTGTGAACTGTGTGGTTATTGGAAGCAGCATTAAAAGCCAGGGAGTGCCTCTGTTTTCAAGACTATCCATCACTCTACTGTTTTAGGCATCCGACTGGTTATAGAAGTACTTACAGCCACATAGGATACATATTTGATCTGCAGACATCAGAGATGAACAAATCCAAATTGTCCAGAGTGAAGAGATTTAAAAAATTATGGAGGGTGAGTGAAAAATGTGCGTTAGTCTATTAGAGAGATTGCGATGGGAAAACATAAATTACAAGCAGATAATGCTGGTGTTTGCGGGCAAGCTGTCCTGCTGCATGCATGTTATTTGATCATACTTGTCAGTACAGCTTTGATTGTATGCTTATCGTTTCGCAGATGAGTTGCATCTTTGCAAATTTCTTTCCAGAGACATTAAGCATTCAGGTTAATTTGACTTCTGAGCAAAGTTCCGGAGAATTTGAAACAACAACAACACTTGTACATTAAAAACCCTCGGGGAAGCTCAGCTAAACTGATTTCCTCAGTAGCATTTAAAAATGCCATTTATAGGAGGGTGAATGTAAAAAAAGCCAGGGTAAATTGTGAAGCTGAGCTTTATGGAAGGTGCTTAAGGTCCCCGTTCCATTGAAGTCTGGTATTATGGTCCAATGAATCAAATTAAAATAGAAAGGCATATTTACTTTTTAAGCATCTGCGTATCTTATAGGTTAGAAGTAAGACCTCAGAGAAATGGAATAGATCATTCCTTACCAAACATGAAGTTAATTTTGTGCAACAAGTGAAACAGACGTCTCTCTGGTGTCTCATGAACTATTCTTTGAAGGCTTTCTTGACAAGTTTGGAATCAGTTCTTCCCACTGATAATTAAGCAGCAAACAGCTTTCATTTCAACAGGCTTCAACAAATTTGTCTGGATGCTTTCAGAATATGGGACTCTGGTATCAGCTGATGAAGTTGCATATGTTGTCTTGCATTTAGTAGTTAAATAGTGGGAATTATCCATGGTCTGAAATTCTGCCGACTTGCTTCCTGGTAATATCGATTTTGAGTATTTAAAAGTAGCTTTTATATGAGATTCCATCAATGATGAGAAAGCGATGATCTCTGTGGTGTACAGCAATTTGTAGTCTGCACATAGAGTAGTGGAGGTTTTCCGCATTTTAAGGACTGTCTCGAAATAGAAGTAATGTCTCTATTTATGGTTTGGTTTATTGACAAATGTTATTGCCTGAGTGAAAATTATATTTTAATCATCATGCAAGTTTCATTTGTGCAACCAGGCACAGTTTCCTTAGAAATGAAAACATATCCATTAAGCATAAGTAGATATTGTATCATATGAAGTGACACGAGATAATTACCGCAAGGCATGGTTCTTAAATGGGCTCAGGAAGCGATTTAGTTTTAAGGGGCAAAATGTCCTTCTTGGATAGAGAGATTTTATTTGCATATAGTTGTGTATTTTGTTGTGCAGCTGAACGCTTTGTCCTTTACCTCCTATTTGTAAAAGCTATGAAACTGCAGGCTATTAAGCGTCCTTTAATTGACACATTTTCTGCTCCTCTCCCTAAAGCACTTTTCCCTATTCCGTCAACGTGGTGCCTGATATTTCAGGGTAGTATAGTTCAAAATTAAATTTCTGCAGAAGCAAATGTCAGTTTTAAATGCTACTGTTACTTTTTCCTGCTTCAAGTTATTCTGGGTAGAAATATGTCAAAATCTGGAAGAGGGCTTTTATGGTTGGGATTAAAATAAAGGCTAGACCTTTTTATTTTTATTGTGCAGTCTGTGCATTTATAATAAGCCATAATATATTTATGCAGTAGATTATATGTCTGTGATAAGGCGCTCACTTCCTTTCTCCACTTAACTCTCGGCATTAACTTGCTCAATATTTATGGGTATATCAAAATGATGATTTACACTGTACTTACCATTAACGTCCCTTGCAATAGCTCTCTGTAGTTCTTGCCATCCTTCAGAATACAGTCATAAAATGAAGAGATTAACAGATAATTAAATTAAATCCTTAATTATTTGGGGATGATGAATTCACTCTGTGATTACAAAAAGGTGTAGAGAGCCTTCTTCACAGGCAGTACAAATTGAAACCAGTGGAGCTATGATGATTTATGCCTACTCAAGGATCTGAATCATACTGTTAATTATCTACTCCCCTTTTAAAAACATATTCATAAAAATTGGTTGCGTGAAGCTTTCAAGATATTTTTTGAAATATTATACGCATTCAAAGATAACGCTGCTTGAGAAGTATCAGTCAGTCTTCACACAAGATGGAATGTCCTTCAGCTAGAGTCAGGAAACTTTGTTGTTTCTCCAGCAATTTTTGATAGCCGTGAGAAGCGTCATTGTTTTCAATGGATTTTTGATCTGGCCTGTGTTTCACACGGATCTCCAAAACACTGACATATATCACTGACCAACATTTCTGAAGCATTCAACAGCTATCCGCCCCTGCTGGTGGAGTGACTGGGAACAAAACCTTTCTGAACATACATCCGAGTCAGCTAATTAAAGACAGAAAGCCGAACGTGTAGGAAAATGAATTATAGGGTCAAAACCAGCAGCAACAATAAACAATCTTTCTGTACTCAATTGTGAGTTCATTTACTTAAAAAAAGTCTCCCTACAGTCATTATGAAAAGGATTACAATATTTAATGGGCATGCTGGGCTATCATGAGGATTGAAGGATATCGTATTTAACTTACACACTGAGAAGTCTTGAGAGCTCATTAACAGCATTTGTTAATGATAGAGCTATTTGGCTAATGCTTGTGCCTTGTTCCAAGGGATCACTGTGCCAAGTTTTGTTAGTAATAAAACACTAAAGCAATTGTCATGGTAACATGAAAATTGACATGAAAATATATATACTGGCTACTTCAAAGACACTGAGTCCCTTGTGTAAACCTTGATTTAGAAAATGTTTAGAGCACACGTTTACTCACACCGTATTGTGATCCATCTTACCTGCAAGTATTTAAGCTCCATTTTTTTTATGGATTTTTGGCCCAATAGATCGTGATGGTTATAAAAGCTCGTTATGCTCTTTCATCTCAAGTGTTTGAAGGGGATGTTTGGAGTAAATATGCCTTTTAAAAATCCCTATAATTTACTCTGAAAACTACTTATGGTTGTGAGCTGAAGCAATTCCTGCTCTTCAGGAGTAGCTCCTCAAACTATCACTATTTTCATCAGGAAACGTTACTTCTCTGATTCATAATTTGTGTATTCTAGGCTGAAAATTGGTATAAAAAGCACTGATTCTGAAGAAATTTCTCTGTCTCATTGCTTCTTAAAAGCATTTCTTCATAAACACTGTTTTAGGCAGTTTGTGTTAGTAAGCCTAGGGGGTGGAATATAAAAAGAATGCTGTTTCAAATAGCTTTTAGAATATATTAATATTTAAAAGAATTGTAGCCTTACTATACCTCCCCCAGCCCCAAATGCAGCAAGGCTGACATGCTTTCAGCCAATTAACAGAATGTCTATCCAATCTTGTCATCCTGACTTATGGATAAAAATGCTTTCACCCTTGCTCAAGTGGCAGTGACCTGCAGTTTCATTGCTGAGGAACAGAATTTGAATGCAAGTTCCAGCTGATGTGGCCCCACGCATTCCATTTCTTCTCCACAGCATCTTCATTAGCGAGCAGTATGGTCAACTGTAAGCCTTTCTGGAGATTGGTGGTGCTTCCTTCCCTTTCCTTGTTGATGCTTCTGGGTTATGCATTGTCAGAGTAGTCTGTAGGGGCTCTGCCTAGTGTGTCTTAGAGGACATGTGCAAACAATAAAACCTGATGGCGCAAGACTTGAGTGAGCAAAGATGGATTTAAGAAGGAAGCACGCTACTCAGGATTTCTTTATGGCTTCTCTACCTCTGCCTATAATAGCTTTTAAAAGACTAACAGGCACCCAAGTCCATCAATTAGCCTCCACCCCCTCCAGTTCCAAGGGTGTATTTCTTCTGCAGCAGGCACCAACTGGGAGAAGAGTGGGAAGGAGGGAAGAGGCTGAATGTCTTCGGTTGACCCTCAGAATGGGTGGGGTGCGAGCCCATGGGCACCTGCACGAACGCAGCCAGAGAAACCCTCCTGCGGCATGAGCAGCGGGGACCTGCCCGATGCTGATCTGGTTAGTGCTGGCAGGTAGGAATGGGGGGCTGAGAGGTGAAATGATGACAGAGACCCACAAAAATTCAAGTTACAGAGGTGAGAATTGGGCAAGGGAAGCTGTTTTCTCTTGGCATGGGGCAACAGAAGGGTTAGGATTTCTGGGTTTGTGGTCCTCCCTTTGCTTTGTCCTCTCCTTCCCTTTTGTGGTTTTGTGAGTAGTCAGTGGAGGAAAAGAAATGGAAGAAGACATTTTGATGCAGCAGCTTCCAACTCTACTGTTTGTGCTGGGACCAATTCCCATCCCTGGGAGTCCTTCCCCCTTGGGTAAGCGACCACCCAGGAGGAGCAACTGTGATTTATGTGGCTCCTGATTCCTCTGTTTGGGGATGGATTTACCCAGGGACCCCCCTGTGTCCCTTTCAAGTCACCTCCCCTGTGGCTGGGTAGGCCCCTCCAGACCCATGCACCCCTCGAGCCACTACAAGGATACACCTGGAAAGTGTTCAGACAAATGAACAAGGAAAACTGTTAGATGTCAAACAACTGCATGCAAATGTGGATCAGTCAATTATTACTTTCTGTTTATGATGCTGAAAATGTCCAATCGTTCTTCTTGGGGAGATCATTGACACTTCTACTTGGTGTTGCTGCTGAGGATGATTACAAACAACAGTGGATTAATTTAATATAATAAGGGAAAACATTTAAGCATGTTCTTGGGATTGACAATTAGCACTGCAGAGGTCTTCCCTGCAAAGATAGGTGTTGTGTTCCTTAAGCTGATTTTGGATTTGAGGTTTGTCTTTTGTGATGGAAAAACAATGAAACTTATAAATCATTAGAAATGTAGATTAAAGGTATTGCTGTGTGTTGCTCCTTTTGTAACTTTTATAGTGCTACCAGTTGCACACAACTATTAATACTGGGTGTTCTGGTTCAAAATAGGAACTGTTTAATTCATTACATATGTAAGTGATCTATCACTGCTCATTCCCTAGGGTCAGTAAGGGACTCCCAAGTGTGGTACAGTGGTTAAGTGTAAACGAGATTACAGACTTCACTCATTCTTACAAGTCTCAGTGACCAGGATTTAAATTACTTGATTTAACTGTTCAAACTGAGGTTTGAAAAGCAATCTGAAAGCATGTCCTATTGTAACCTTAGATTTAAAGGTAGGATGGATGAAATTGTAAATATTATTTACAAAGCTGCTTCTGCTTTTACATTAAGGTTTTGCAAGCCAATATGGCTTTAAAAAAAACCACCAAATCTACTGAAAGTTAACAGTCTCAGACCTGGAGTCTAAAGGTGGTCTTCTAGTGGGCTCTGTACTTACTTCAGTCACCAGTCCTGTGTAGGGTCCCATGAAAGAGGTGCCAAAGAAATGTCCTTAGAGGGAAGGGGCAGCTCGAAACGTTTTCACTGTCTTAGCAACTTCGGACATTTAGAGGTTGTAAGGAGATATAGGAGAGGCTACTTGTTTATTAACTTTGAGTTTTGGCTTGAGTTACAGTCCTACCAGGGATGACATCAGAACCTCTTTTAGCACAGGGTCAGCATTTTTAAAAAAGAATTTTACTGAAGAGATAATGCTCTCACAGTATCACTCTCCAGTTCGTGTACTTTAGCAACATAAAGCTAAAGTGGAAGAGTCAGCAAGGAAATGAAAATGTGCATTTAAAACTTTTTAAAAAGTCTTCACACTTTTGTAAATCACTTTCTATCTGTTGATTCCCATTTCATGATAAAACATGCTGCGTACCTGTTCTGAAGTCAGTCTTGCTGATGCTGTGCTAATGGCTGTTTGTAGTCACTGTTAGCAGTGACAGCATGCTGTATATAATTTACTTTATCATTTCCAGTCAGCATTTTCCCTACAAATTATGAGATCCGAAGTATCTAGAGTGAAATCCTGGTATGCTTGAAATCATTGGCAAAAATCCATCAGCCTCAATAGGTCAAGGATTAGATACTGAGGGTCTTCTGGGTGAACGCATCTAATTTAACAAGCCATGTGACACAGGGACTTGGCTATGTTGCTTGCACAGTTATGTAGTTTCAAATATTCTGATTGTTTAAATGAGGTGCAACATGTTGCCAATTGGCTTAAATTATTTTTATATTATGAAGAGGAGGGAAGGAGGAAGGACAGCACTGGAATTCAGCTTTTCTTTTCTGGGACAGTATGAGCAATTGGCATTATTTACCTCTTATGAGCACAGCTCAGTCTCCCTTTCCTCTTTCTGTACCTGAATGGGCTACGTCAGCACGTGTTTAGGTACTATGGACTGAGCTTCTCAGCTCTAGTAAAACAATGACTGGAAGCCAGTACTTGGCCTTTGATTCATTTTAAGAAAACAGGATGACCTTCTTGTTGGAATCTTGGGGTTCATTAAGTTGAAGGATCCATATGCCACGATGGGATATAGGAGCTCGAATCCAGTCCTCCTTATGAGAGAATAAGATCTCAAATCAGATCTAACTTTTTATCTTTCTTTCCAAGCAGCAAAAAGGGGAAAACTGTAAACGTTTTTTGTCTTCCCAATAGCGGTTACTGGTGAGAAACTAAAATGTAATTTATGTAGGTTGCTCCAAAAGTAATGCCTCGTATTTATTTCCATGGAAAGTACAACAGCTGTAGAGAGCATAACAACACTATTTGATAGAGTAACTTGTCAGCTACCAAATGCTGTTTTTCAACATAGTCACCACCATTAGCTGTGCATTTTTGACAGAGATGAACAAGAGCCTGCATGCTGTGCTCCTAAAGTCTGCATCAGCAGAACTGACACAATTGCTGTCTCCACTGCTGAAATCCACCACCCACCGCCTCACTGTGCTCATATCCACTGTTTGGTCTCCATAACCATTCAGCAGGTGTCAGTGAATATCATTAGGTGCCATTTCTTCTGCACAGAGGAATTCAGTGCCACTCATTTGCTTCATAGACATTTCTGTGTCAGATGCCATTCTATCAGGCTGCCCCTCTGCAAACATCTGTCAGAGAGCAACAAAATGTAATGGAATATTTTTGGGAAGGTTCAACCTCTATTGCCATCCCACCAACATCCTCCTCTGACATTCTGAGCCAACATAATAAAAGAGGAGGCATTACTTTCGAAGCAGCCCACTCATTTACATTCAGCAAAAATAACATTTTATGGAAAAGTTACTCACGTTTGCTCACATGTAAAGAATTTAAAATGAACCTTTGCTAGCAGGATTGAGGGCAGTTCTCTGCCTGAGAACAGATTGCCAGCAGGCTGAATCAGTTGTGACCAGTGGTTTTGGATGCCCTTAGAGAGCCCACTGAGGCAGATGGGTCATCCTGCTCAGTCATGTGCCATCGTCCCAGCACTGAATGCTGATGACATGATACCTCCCTGTCACCTAGAGCAGTGTGGAGATCCCTGGGGTCTCATGGGACAACAGGGCCCAGGATGTGATGCGTCTCTTAATGGCTGCAACTTCCTCCAAATTCTGAGCAAGGAGCAGCCCATTTCATTTTGCATCCAATGGCTCCTCTCTATCAAGAAACACATAGATAAACATACATGCACAGGTGCTCCTATTCAACTCCATTACAATTTGTTTTCTCCAGGTGAAAGGCAAGCATTTATTACCCAAGGACTCATGCATGTTTGATATGAGAAATAGTTTACGTAAGCAAGGAAACATGTGAGCCCGCTCCAACTTGGCACCTGAGGAGCTCCATGGCTGGTTTATCTTGCATGCCCTCTGCTAAACTGAATATCTAACCTGAAAGTTTTACAGGATATATTCATTCAAACTAATGTGTATAATTTAATGGCAAATAGCACATTCAGTGAATGCTTCCCTATAATCACCTGTTATTGCTTTTTTATTATTATTTTAAGAACTGTTGAGATTTTACCAGGGTCTTCTCTTGACCCTGCCCCTTACAGGGTAATGGTGACTTCTCCTCCTTTGCCCAGCAACAGCACTGGAGGATGGGAAGGTGAGGGTATCCTTGAAGTGTGGTGCAGAATATCTGTTCAGTGGATAACTGCTGCATTTAGAGAGGGTACAGAATTAATGGTATAGTGTCCTTGTGGCAAAAAAATAATAGTAAAAAAAAAATACACATATTAGAGAAACAGTGCAAATAGCTCAGAATGCCTCTGCAAATGCAGGAGTTTGCATAATTACACAAATTTGGTCAGTAAAAGCCATA
Source organism: Numida meleagris (assembly GCF_002078875.1). NCBI lineage: Eukaryota > Metazoa > Chordata > Aves > Galliformes > Numididae > Numida > Numida meleagris. The sequence goes on from NC_034410.1 coordinate 6,654,960, forward strand.
AAAGTAATAATTTCTGATGACAGTAAACAAAATTGGCAACTCTTTCAGTACCTAAGGAATTTGTTTATGCAAACTCTGGAGTTTACTGAACTCTAAGGACTTGCTCTCTTTGCTCTTAAGTGTTTTACTAATTATTCTGGGACAAGATAATTTTTTGCTTGCACTATTGGTTTTTATCTTCAGGGAAGATGATCACCTATTGCCCACCACTCACATCATACGATGAAAATCAGAGTGGTCTCCAGCCTAGGCTAGGGACATCATATGATGGAAGACTGGTCAGGAAGATGGTTACCTCCTTTCTCTCTGGTGCGTTTTGGGCAGTTATACCACAGATCGATAAGCAGAAAAATTATGTTTTCATCTCACTAACAGAGCAACTCCTGGATCCATTCTGTCCTTGCCTCAGACACACTGTTGTCCTATTTATGGCAATTCTTCTCCTGTTACGATTTCCTTTTATTACTATTGGCTTCTAAATAAATCATGTGTGAGGCAAGAGGGAAAAACATTTTAGTGTGTTGACTCTGTTCTGCTCTAATACCTACAAGGAAGAAGAGAGTCTCTTGTACTCTTCAGAACTCAGCATTAATTTTGGCGTTCTTGATCACTAATAAAAAAAGAAATGCCCTTCCTATTTTCTGCCCAGAAGAAAGGACAACAGCTGGAGGTGAGTGATGCCAGCAGGCACCCCTTGTGTGGGTAGAAAGCCCAAGAGGGCATTTTGGTATGAGGGAGGTGGATGGAGACCTAGTAGTGCACATCTGGGCATCTGGGAGCTTAAATCAGTCAGCCTTAGAGACTGAGAAGGGAGAAGGGAAGGAAAAAAGGTCTCTTTTGATATGTTGACAGTCTCATCTGTCTGGGAAGGCTGTTTTTGTTATAAAAAGTTCTTTATCATTCAAATTATCCATTTGTTCTGAATGTCTCTGTTTAGTTAACGTCTGGGAATAGCTCAGCTAAAATGAGAATAATAAAGCTTCAACCCATAGATATCAATTCTCAAGGAATAAAGAGAGGCAGTGACTCAGAGGAGGGCACACAGATCTCTGCCAAGGTGTTATTCACGTCTTGAATTTGGTCTTATCCGGAGCTGATCCCTCACAAGCAAAGAAGCTTTAGAATTGGTTGTCCCATAGGGACAGATTCCTACCTGGAAGCTCAACACTATGGTGGCATTTATGATCATCTGATGTGAAGCTGGGATTTGAGGTATAAAAAAAAAACCTGTAAGATGCATTTCTTGCAAATCCTTTTCTTATACTGTTTTTGCTTCCCCATAATGCTTAGAGCAAGCTGTTGCTGGACTTCCAGAGTGAAATGGGTTTATGGCTGTACCCTGCATTTCACTGCATTTATTGCCTCTGTGGAAGTTTTTCTGAAAACTAGGAATCTCTCAAATAATAACTTGATTGACAATGAATGCTGATGGTTTATTTCTCTCCTCAACATTATCTGCAGTTTCTGGCTATGTATAGCCAGTGGTTAGGGAGAAAGGTCCTTCTCTTGCTGAAGGGCAGTTCCTTTCGGATCTATAAGGGGGCTGCTGGATGGAGGTGACTAAGAGCTACACTAGGGTGGAATGAAGTTCTTTGGTACTTTGTTCTTCACAGAGGTACTGCAAAGAGATGGAACACAGAGGTATCCAATGCTTGGCTTCAGTCCCTGCCAGCTTTGCCAGAATCAGCTGTTTTCTCAGAAAATGCCATAGTTATGATATATATTATTTATAATAAACTCAGCTTATTTTTAAAGCACAAAAGTAATAAAGTGAAGCTGAGGTGGTTTCTGAAAGACACATAGATGCCTCCTCTCAAATCACAGGATTTGTGATTACTCAATTCTTTATGGATTCAACAACTTTGTATCTCTAAAATACGAACTAGATTTTGTGGATTTATAACTGATTGGTTTAGTCATTTTGGTATTACACAAGCTGATGTGCAAAAACTTTAGATACTATGTATGACAAAGGTCTTTGCTCTCTAGGTCCATCCCCCTTGGGCTTCATGGTTGCCTCAGAACATATGTTTTAGGTTTATAGATATGTCAGTTTTCACCATTGCAGATTATGGACTTGATTTTGCAGTGGAGGTGCACACAAAACATCCATTAAGCACATCTGTGGATCCCTATAGGTTCAAAGCCTATGCAGTCTGCTTTAGCAATCTTTTGTATGGCACTGCTTTGGGCAGTGACCTAAATTAGATGCTGGTATCTGAGAACCAGGTACAAATTTGACAGAAGCTATGCTCTGCTGACCCCCACCCAAAGAGAGAGCATTGATATCCTTTTGGCAAGGTCAGCCCTTTGCTTCAGGATCACTCAGACCATCTCTCATCTTCTGTGGCAAACCCTCACAGGATCATAGAATGGGTGGAAGGTTGGAAGGGATCTTAATGAACATTGAGCTCCTGCCTCCCTGCTTTGGACAGGTTTGCCAACCACCAGGTCAGGCTGCCCAGGGCCCCATCCAACCTGGCCTTGAACACCTCCAGGGAAAGGGTATCCACAACCTCTCTGGGCAACATGTTCCATTGCCTCATGCCTGTGTATAAACCTCTCTGCCCAGAGAGGTGGTGGGTAGTTGTCCAAAAGCTGCCTTGATGTGCGCCTGGGCACCCAGCTCTAAGTAGCTCTAGTAGGGCAGGGTGGGAACAGATGGACCCAGAGATGCCTTCTGAGCTTAACAATTCTGTGATCCTGTGGTTTTGTGATTTTGTAATCTGGTACTATTTTTAATATTTCTTCTTATAAGCAGTCTAAAACCACAGATCTCTTCTGAGCTCTAGCTTGGGAACTGTGTTTGAGTAGCCAGAGACAGGACCTGGGGGTTCTGCAGACAAAGAAACACTATGCACTTCATTATTAAAAGCTCTTAAGCTCTTCCTTTCATCACTGGGACTGTTGGGCACTGAGTCTGCTCCTGCTTCCCCGTCACTGAGCACTCAGGGAATGCCCTTCACTGCAGGCTCCTCACCATAAGAGCTGCAGGGCTGGGTGCAGCCCCTGGAGGATGTACTCTCATTGGTGAGGCCGCACCTTGAGTACTGTGTTCAGTGTTGGGCCCCTCATTACAAGAAAGACATTAAGGCCCTTGAGCATGTCCAGAGAAGGGTGACTGAACTATGAAGGGTCTGAAGCACAAGTCTGATGGGGAGCGGTTGAAGGAGCTGGGGTTCTTCAGTCTGGAGAAGAGGAGGCTCAGGGGAGACGTTATTGCTCTCTTTAACTCCCTGAAAGGATGTTGTGGCAAGGTGGGGGTTGGCCTCTGCTCCCAGATAACAGTGATAGGATGAGATTTAATGGCCTCAAGTTGTGCCAGGGGAGATTTGGGTTGGATATTAGGAAAAATTTCTTCTCTGAAAGAGTGGTGCTGCATTGGCACAGGCTGCCTGCGGAGGTGGTGGAGTCACCGTCCCTGGAGGTGTTCCAGAACCGTGGAGATGTGGCACTGGCCAGTGGGCAATATTGAGGATGGGTTGATGATTGGACTGGATGATCTTAGTGGTCTTTTCCAACCTTAATGATTCTGCGATACCCTCTGCAGTGTTCAGACTGCATCCATGCTCCTTCCTCAGCCTCTCTGCACCTAATTTCTTATCAGCGCCGTGCATGCCAGCACAAGGTGAAAAGGACTCTGCCTTCTTGCTCTCTGATAAAATGTTTCTAAGAGTATCTTGAAGAGATCCCCTTGCCCTTTCTTCCTGCTGTATCAAACTCAGAAATCATATTTGCCTGCCCCTGTCAGTCTAGCTGTCTGCTCAGAATGCATTTGTTTCCTTCAGTGCTCTTTCAGAGGATTATATGTGGAGGGAGAGGAAATGATCAAAGGATTGGAACAATTAGCGTTTGAAAGAACGTTCAAATATGTATGAAATGCTTTGATTTAATGATGAGTAATGTAGAGATAGGTTGATGGCAGTCTACATATTTATGAAAGTTGTAAACATGAGGAAAAAGAGAAAATATTTGTCATAAAAAGACAGGGTTTAATTTACATTTAAGGAATTAAATTTTAAATGGCAAAATGTGTGCTGAATCTAAAGCAAAGCTTCCTGCTTGTAAAAATCTCTTCAGCGACAGAACAGTTCCCAGGGGATGCAGCTAAATCCCTTCACCATTGTATGAAAATTTTAAACTGACCTAGAGGAAACACTGAAGTATTGATTCGGGAGAGCAGTCTTGCATCAGTAAAGAGATAGTCTGAATGATCTAATTGTTTGGGGTTGTTTTCCATCATTGACTCACAGGATCCAGCGGTTTTTGAATTTCTCAGGATCTGGGGAGGGCAAACAATACGAGATGCGGTTAGCAGTTTTCACGCTATGCAGTGAGGATGAACAGCAACCGCTGCAGTGAGCGCCAGCCTTCGTAAGCCTATTATTGCATCTCATCTAATTGCACTGCAGGCTATATTATATTTCAGCTTGATGGAAAAAAAAAATAGTTTCTTGTCTCCTGTTTGCACCAGCAACGGAGAAGGGCTAATGCTTTACTAGGAGAAGGATTGGTATCTGTGCAGCGCAGCTGATACAGATCCAGAGAAAGCGATGTGTTCATACTGCCTACAGCAGTGGTGATTGCTCAGCCCTTCCATGGTATTTAGAAATTTCACAGGACAGCGCAAGTAGTTATTAATTGTCAAACAGCCCTCAGAGGTGGGCAAGCATCAGCACCTGCATCTTACAGGCTTGATTCCTCAGAAAAACTGTGAATCTCTTCCAGAAAGAGGAATTCTGGGCTACATCAAAAGAGGGGTGGCAGGAGGTTAGGGAGGTGATTGCCCCATTTGCTCTGCCCTCATGAGGTCCCATCTGGAGTGCTGTGTCCAAGTCTGGGGCCCCCAGCTCATGGAAGTGTTGGAGTTGGTCCAGTGGAGGGCCATGAAGATTCTCAGAGAGCTGTAGCACCTCTCCTGTGAAGACAGACTGAGGGAGCTGGGCTTGTTTAGCTTGGAGAAGAGAAGGTTCTGGGGATTTCTCATAGCTTTCTAGTACTTGAGGTTGAGCTCATAAGCAGGAAGGAAATCACCTTTTTACAAGAGCAGGTAGTGATAGGACAAGGGAGAATGGTTTTAAACTAAAGGAAGGGAAATTTAGATGAGATATTGGGGAAATTTTTCACTTAGAGTGTGGTGAGGCACTGGCACAGGCTGCCCAGGGAGGTTGCAGATGCTCCATCTCTGAAGGCATTCAAGACCAGGTCAGATGGAGCCCTGGGCTGCCTGTGGCAGGGGGCTGGAACTAGATGATCTCTGAGGTTCCTTCCAACCCAAGCCCTTCTGCGATGCTGTGATTCTATGATTCAATAGCAGCTGTCTGCATCACGGCCCAGATGATGCTTTGTGATGCTTCCCTGGGTTTGTACAGATCAGAACATCACCAGGCACACCAGTGCAGAGCTGCAACCCACCACACAGGGGGAGCTGGCACAGCAACTCCCAGAAACTCAAGGTCAGGCAGCAAGAATAGACTGGGGCAGCACTGGACCTCCTGGGGAGATGTGCCACAGAGGAAACAGAGGCACAATACCTGTGCCAGGGTTTTCAGCAGTTGCTTCTATTTTGCGCTATTTAAGTACATCTAACTATTTAAGTACATCTAGCTATTTAAGTACATCTAGCATTTAAGATAATGCAGTAGTAGAGTGCTGTGTTGATTCTAGATGGGAAATGGGAACCGAGAGATTCAAAGAATTTTTTCCAAAGAAACTGAGCATTACAACACTAAATATGTATCCAGGAAACTACAGGCCAGTCAGCCTCACCTCCGTCCCTGGAAAGGTGGTGGAACAGCTTGTTCTGGATGTCATCTCCAGGTAATTGGAAGAGAAGAAGGTTAGCAGGAGTAGTCAGCATGGGTTCACCACGGGGAGGTCGTGCTTGACCAACGTGGTAGCCTTCTGTGATGTCATCACTGGATGGGTGGATGGGGGTAGAGCAGTGTACGTAGTCTACCTTGATTTCAGCAAGGCATTTGATACTATTTCCCACAACATCCTTATAATGAAGCTGAGGAAGTGTGGAATAGATGAGTGGACGGTGAGGTGGGCTGAGAACTGGCTGACTGGCAGAGCTCAGAGGGTTTTGACTGGTGGCACTAAGTCCAGTTGGAGGCCTGGATTTAGCAGTGTTCCTCAGGGGTTGGTGCTGGGTCCGGTCTTGTTCAACATCTTCATCAGTGATGTTGGGTAATAAAGAAAATAAATGTACAAAGAAGAGAATTTGTTAAAATTCAAATTAAATATTTCTTAAGAGAGAGGTAACAGGTAGCTAACCCAACTGGGGCGAAAACTTTCCCCAGTTTCCTTCAGCTCAGAGGTATACATTAAGATTCAGGAGAGGTTTCAGGCCATCTGCTAAGGTAAAGCAGGTTCAGGGCCAAGGAACACCATTTTGCTATGGAACCAATCTTTTGTTATTATATACCTTGCACAAAGTTATCTTAATTTTTTCTAAGACAATTGATTATGGTATTATTAAATTATTTTAATACAGACATGGTGTAGCAGAAATGCTAAGTCACGTCTGAAACAGTGATTGAGCACCTGGTGGGAATGCAGGGCCAACCCAGGGGAGCTCAGGTGCATGCAATGCACCTGAGTGACAGGAAGGGGTGGAGACAGGATCCACCCCTTCCCAGACCTCATTTAATGGTTGGCAGTGGAGGCAAGGGTATCTTGCTGGAGATCCCTGCATACTCTGAGGCCTTCCAAGGGTAGGCAGATTCTTTCCTTTGTTTCCATCTTTATGGCTGTTGCGTTTTAGCAAGTCCTCATTTGCTGCAGCCTAGGACTTTGCTGCTATGCTGTCATTGCTATGCTTTCCATTGCATTATGGTGTTACACATGGCAAACAAAAATCCTCACTGCTAACATGAAATCATTTTTTTCCCTTTAAGTTGATCAGTATATTTATTCTCTAATTTAGAACTACACTGGGTTTCTGACTTCTGCCTGTAGAAAACTCCAGTCCACTTCTTCTGAATCTCCTTGCATCCAATATTTTCTAAAAATCTTTTTTTTTTTTTTCTATTAACATAACTAAACAGTCATTACTTGTCTAGGTTAAGCTTCTTCATGTATTGTTCCATGATTCTGGATATTTTACATTATGTTCTTTGCATTATCTTTCCGTAAGTAATATGTATAGGACTACAGAAAGATTTAAGATTACATGATAGGATTGCACTTAGCTTAGTCTTTCTGCCATTCATCAGCATTACTTGGGATTTAGGTCAGTCATCTAAGGATTCATCTCCTAACTAGCAGATAAAAATTCAAAGAAAACCTAAGTCTCTCAGGTCTCTTTTTGCCACATCTCTGAAGGGCCTGGTGAGAGGCTCTTTCATTTATAAGCTCCTGGTATGCTCAGATAACTTTCTTACATGGCTTGACACAGTATCAAAGTCCATTATTTGCTTATGAGCCATAATCCCTCCACTGGGCTCCTTGCAGTGGAAGTCAGCTGAAGCACCAGGGTGCCTAGGACTCAGCCCAGCCCTGGCCGAAGGATGCTTCGTGCAGAAGAGCTTTACATAAACAGCAAAATCCCCCTCATCTGTGAGCCCACTGCTCACAGAAGAATTCCTCTTACGGAACATGGCAAAAAAAAAAAAAAAAAAAAAAAAAAAGCAAAGAAATCGCATGCTCCAAAAACAAAATAGCAGTTTGATACAGATCTTACTATCCAGCAGTATTCAAAAGAGCTCAGAAGCAGATTCCTTGTATCTTTGTGTTCTGTACATTTACATATACGTAGGCATGCAAACCCCAAGTAGGCCCCAGTCACATTACCCGTGGCTCTGTGTGTGGGCATGTACATGTGCAGTAGTCATTCTGAGGGAGAAGAGCTATATCTCTTTACCAAAAGGTGTTTAGAGAGAACTTTGAACACTGTCAAGATAAAGCCATTCCAGTAGTACAAACTTGGTGAAGATGAACCTCTCTTAACTTAAATGAACTCTGCGTAGGTTGAAAAACCTCTCTTCAATACTGTTGAATCTTTGAAGTGGAAATGTGCACGTTGTGAAGGAATGATTGAAGTGTGGAAACCACTTGCCCATGAGAAGGCTGTAAAGGATACCCACCTGCACTGATCAGTGCGGCTGTATAATAGGAGCTCTTGCTCTATGCTACTCTCTCTTTACACTGCGTATTTCCCAACCCCGATATCAATACACAGCTGGTGCACTGTAGCAGCATGGAGTTGTCTATCAAATACAGTGCCACAAGGCAGCCCCAGAAACATGCAGGGCCCTGGGACGCAGACCTAGGACAGCCAGAATTGCCAGTGGACTGAAGCAGAGTGAGAGAACAAAGAGCTTCATAACCCAGGGATGCAAGTCTTGCAATGAACAGAGTCCGGATCCTAAGCAATGCTGTCTGGGCTTCGTGAACATGGTAGAATTCACGAGCAGCTTTGTAAGGAAGAGAAGCCAATCCAGGTAAAGGTTTCCTCTGCTTTTCAAAAATCCCTGTTCTGGTTTTACAAAACTCTTTGCAGTAGGATTGAACCCCTGCGCTCCGTTTGCTTGGAGACCAGCACCTTCCTCCATGCACACGTAGTGCTTATGAAAATCTCACTCTAGAGCATCAAGATTCTGCTTGAGACCTAAGGCTGCGTGTCCTAGGGAGGTGCAAGCCCACTCTTATTGCTAGGGTCAAAAAGAACCAGTTGTCTTCCATCATGACTTCAAGCCATGTTCAAGGGAAATCTAATCAAGATGTAAGGGTAGAGGGAAGCTGCTTGGGTTTCAGGGTGCCTGGGTTGAAGATGAGATAGCATTTGGGTAAGGGCATTATTAAGCACTTGTGTTAAATAAATACTTTTTTCTGCAGGGAGAAAATAACTCTTTATTATGATTGTTATTATTTACAGTCCTCATTCTTCAACCGTTTTCATAAAAGAGCTGCTGTATATATATGAAATGGAAGGCACACTGTACTGGCTGTACAGAGAGCTTGACAATGAGATTGGTTGAATGTCCTATAACTTGTGAATTTTGAATGTCCTATAAATATTTTAAAACTCTTGCTTCAGTTACAGTCTCACTGAAATCCACATTGAGGCTTTGCAATTCTGCCTAGTTTTGCTCTTGCAAAACTTAATCATTAAGAAAGGTAGTTGCTAGTTTGAGCCTATTCTCAGCATATTTGGTCAAGGCTTGTATTTCAGTCATCGAGCTTGCATGGTTTTATAATTTCAGACCTTTTTTTTGCAGATCAGTGGGCTGTAGGTCCCTTTAAAAGCAGCCTTACAATATTGTTAGGGATTGCTTGCACCAGGGATGTATTCTGAGGCTGATGGGCTACCTGGAGTGTCCAACAATTTCGTACAGAAGATACATGTTCTCTTCCCTGGGATGTATTGCATTGTGTACCTAACGCTTTGAGGGAAGCAGGTGAGAAGGACTGTCCCTGCTGAGGGGAAGAGCCAGGTCTCCCTTTGTCACTGATGTTTTGAGGTTTAACTTCTAAATTGATTCTAATTTTTTTAAGAATAGTTATAATAATGTTTTAACACCCCACAAGCATCCTTGGCAGATAATATCTATGGTGAAGGGAGAAGTGTTCAGATACAGCAGTAGTTCAGACTGGACTTGTGCATGTGTCAATGACAGTGAAAGAACCTTGAATAATCTCTGCCTCAAAGCAAAATTTGGCTTGCCTAATGATCTCACTTCTTCTTGTTGGGTGACCAAAATGTTATGATAGTCTTGAGAGATCCCGTACATCCTTTGTTGAATGGCTGTGTGCAGTAGGCTTACTTTTCCTACAGGAACTTGAAGGAAATCAGGATTTCAGGATCTGTGGTTAAAGAAATTTCCATAGCAGCTTTGGGTACCAAAGGAATAGACAATCTGCCTTGCTCTCCCTTGGGACTCTCAAGGGTGCTTGATAGAGATGTGTGAATTCACCCCAGTGAGTAGTAATTCTAATTATAGCAGTACTAATAAAGATAATAGAAATGTAGCTTTTAAGGAAAAAAAGCCCTCTAGGATTCATCATAACCTTCGGATTTGCTTACATACGATGTTTATACCTACTGATACTACTGAATATCCATAAATACTAGCTGGAAAACTCCTAGCCTGACCAAGGATTAAAAAATGTATTGTACTTTTAACAGATATCCTGCAGTTAGCATTCTGCTTTTATTTTTACAAACCTAGACTCTTCCACTGTCTTCCAAGTCTTGCACTTGTCACAGAAATAAAAGCCCTCAGCTGATTATCTCACTGAAATATTTTAGAATTACTCTATCTGTGACTTGTTTCCTGCACTCTATAATAAGTACCAAGCAATTACGCTGTGGTTATGTAATTTGTAAAATTGATCTGTGAACTAAAAGTCTGATTCACCGACAAAGAAAAAGTGAAGACGAATTAAATGTCGTCTGTAAAGGTTAAGTGCATATTTTATTTGCAACAGAGTGTTATGGATCTTCCTAACGCAGTTTTGTGTATCTGAGCAGCCGTGTGAAAATGAACTTTCTTTAAAAGCTGTATTTCTGTAGTTGGTGAAATTTCTGAAACCTGACTGCTGTGGATGGTCTCTGAGGCTGATTTTCCAGTGGCTATTCTCTCTCACCAAGGAAGACATTGAGGCCCTGGAGTGTGTCCTGAGAATGGCAATGGAGCTGTGAAGGGTCTGGAGCACAATTCTTACAGGGAGCAGCTGAGGGAGCTGAGATTGTTCAGTCTATGAAAAAGGAGACCCGAGGAGACCTTACCACTCTCTACAACTCTTTGAAAGGAGGTTGTGGTGAGGTGGGGGTCAGCCTCTGCTCCCAGGTAACAGCAATAGGATGGGAGGGAGTGGCCTGAAGTTGTGCCAGGGGAGGTTCAGGTTGGATGTTAGGAACAATTTATTCTCCAAAAGAGTGGCAGTGCACTGGTACAGGCTGCCCAGGGAGGTGGTGGAGTCACCATCCTTGGAAGTATTCAAGAAACATGGAGATGAGACACTGAAGGATGTGGTTTAGTCAGCATGGTGGGGATAAGTTGGTGGTTGGACTGGATGATCTTAGAGGTCTCTTCCAACCATACTGATTCTATGAATCTACGATGACTGTGCTCATTCTTGATTACTTCTTGCATGGATGTCAACTCTTGTCTGTGTTCTCTACTAGGCTGTCCGTTTCCATTGAACTTGTGGGAGTTCTAATATGTTTGTTAAACTTTACTTGTTTGTTAAATTTTGTTAACTGAAGCCCAAAAGTGAGCAGGGCAAGACATGTGTACAACATGATCACATTTGCTTTGTTTCCTTAGAAAAACAGAGCTTAGAATCAGATTGAAAAGAACTGCTTAGTGAGGAATTCTCTGAGTCCCATTTCCTATGTTTTTGAGAATGTGATGGTGCTCTGCAGGGTCCACAGTCAGAAGCAAGAGCAGTGATGGTAGGATTTAAGTAATAATTCGTAAATTGTTTGTGTTCTCTGCAGCAGATCCTCTACAAGGAGAGTGGTAGATATGTCAGACAAAAAGAAAAGTAGAGCAAAGCCTGTTATCTGTTAACTGTGGAATGAGGTAAAGCTGGAAACAGCTCAAAGCATTAATCTTCTCATCTTCTCATTCTACACCTTCTGCTTTCTAGTGGTCACATCCAGAGAGAGTGCAGATCTCTTCCTCTCCATGCTTTGCCAAAAGTGGAGCTGATTCACCAAGTTACAGATGCTCAGGGCAGGTGGGACAGAATCAGTTGGTACTGTGCTTCATCACAGCAAAAATTATGCTCTGAAAAGAATCCAGACTAGATTGTTGCACATAGCAAATTTTGTTCAAATATTTAGTGTGGAAATTGTTTTTTTAGATTCTCTACCTGGTGGCTTAGATGTGCAGTTTGTTCCATCCTTTCTGTAGATCAAATACCACTCCCTGAAGTCCACAGATTGGAAGAGAGGTCATAGATCTCTAATCATAGAATCAGAGAATGGCTTGCATTGGAAGGGATCTTAAAAATCAGCCATTTCCAACCTCCTACTGTGGGCTGGTTGCCTTCCACCAGCTCCGGCTGCCCAGAGCCCCATCCAACCTGGCCTGCAGCACCTCTAGGGATGGGGCGTCCACAGCTCTGGGCAGCCTGTGCCTGGGCCTCCCCACATTCAGCATAAAAAATGCCCTCCTAATACCTAATCTTTGCTGTCAAAAGAAAATGTGTTCTATGAAACTTGGATGGATAGAGAGATACAGACCCCATCTTGAGCAGCTTTCAACCTGTGAGCCACGGGCACTAAATTAAGAAGAACAAAATCTTTTCTGGAGCAAGATGAAATGATGTTTAAGCATCTTGCCTGTTAATGCATGATTAATATATGCTTTTCCTCATTACTCCATCAAGAAACTTGCTCTTAGTCAAATGACGAGCACTGAGAAATGTTTTAATTGATCCAGAATTACTTTGCTGTAATTAGTCAGCTGTAATCCTGAGGAAGAGAAGTTGTTGAGGATAATGGCAATATTTCCTGATGAAATATTTGTACTCAACAGTGATTACCTAAAAATACAGCAGCTCATCACAGTTCTGTAGGCTTGTGGGAAGATGTGTGCCATGCATCACTCCTTTGTCTTTGCTGTACACTGGCTGAATGCTCATCAGCTAAACACAAATGCCAAAATTCTGCCCCCACTCAAATCTTGGGTCATGCTTCACGCTTTCTCCTAGAGTTTACTGTACCATATAAATGTAAGTAAGGGCACTTACATATATTTTTAGAGTATGTGTGACCTCCACTGTAAGGCTAAAACCACGTAACTACAGTTGTGCACCCCATTGCCCTCCATTTACATTGATGGCTTGATACGTTTGTCATTCAGCTGCTAACTGTTGCAGAACAACTCTTCCTTGGAGGTTTCTTGGCAACATTTAAAACCCACAGAAACAATGCTATAAATTGTGGCCACTGAGTTTTAGTTCATCCAGTGGTAATGCAGTGATGGATTTCAGTGTGGAAGTGAAAGCCAACTCTAAAATTCAGTGTGTACAGCCAACTCTGTGAATGCATGAAATGTTTTGTGTTTGCATATTTGCAGACTTGCACGTGTGATTTGATATTATTTCAATAATAATGGACCAAAAATATGTACAGTCATGAATCAATGTGTCATTTAGAATCAATACATTCTATAACTTCATGAAAACTTTTATATTTCTGAGCATGAAATATATGACATCTACTGTAAGTGATAATTGTGGTATAATCTTCAAATCTCCCATGTTATGTTAATTGAATATATGTGTTTACTTTATCTAGTGCTAAACACTACATAAATCAAAAGTAATTTTTTTTGAGTACAGTTACCAATAAAATGGTGTCTGTCCTGGAAAGGTAATTGAAAAGCTGGCACTGTTCCTGTCAATGAGTGCAACAAAAGGGATACCACAAAAGGTAGCCCTGCAGATTTTCTGTAGTTGTAATTTGCACAATGCATCCTCTTGTTTTTTTTTTTCCACTGCCTAAATCAGGCAGCTGTACAACAATTACTGTCAGCATAAAATGAGCAAGCTTGCAAATTGTCTTCAAAGTCATCCAAGAAAGCAACTTTATCCTTCAAAATTACTGAAATATTACACTGATAATGTATACAATTATTCAGATAATTTATAAATTTACTTTGGGACAAGTTAAGTGCACTTTGTGTTTTTCATCTGGATGAGTCCTAATGCAGGGAAATGTGAATTATTCATAAGTTGTCTTTTGGTTCAAGGAGTCTTTATATAGCTTTTGTTTGCTAATGCATTTTGTAGGCTATTTTGTGCACTAACACGTTGTATAGGTAATGTCAGCAGTAAAATAAATGCTAAATTATATATTCTGTAGTTCTGCGTTAAGAGCTAGTACACTACGCCTCATCATTTTTCCTCTGTTCTACTTCACCAATCTAAAGACAATTGATACTGTGAAGCTGTCATCTAACTCATCGAAAATACGCTGCTGCTGAGTGATTGCTGTATGTGTTGATGTAGAATTGGTGCTTGACAAATTTGACAAATTTATTGAAGCAATGAAATCCTAAATATCTAACCTGGAAGCTTCAATATGTTACCCAAATTACGTTTTGGGTTTCTGAAATTTGTAATATGAACAAACAGAATTTATAGTCATCGTAGAAACTAAACGACTGATAATAATCTTGAGTGCTTGTGTGTGAATGTGGCCTTCAGCTAAACTGATTCCCTAAATCCCCTTCCCCTGGAAAAAAAAAAATCAGAAACAGAAAAAAGAAAAAACCTCCCCGCTTTTCCACCCAGAAAGATATGGGATCTAAAGGACCACAAACATGTTGCTTCTTCTTGTATCACAGGAGGTTATGGATGAAAGCATTGCAAAACAGTGACTCTTTCTGGGGAACCTACTTAATTTGGTCCATATGGTGCCTTGAAGCTGCTGAGAGGACTGTAATTCACATTTACTGTGTCTGTTATGAACGCAAATGGTAGTTCCTGATAGGAAGACCCTGCCCGTTTCTCTCCTGATGTGTTGCTCTCCAGCTATGGGTTTGTATATCTAGATTGGGCTTATCTTTACACTCAAAGGTCAGCATTCAAAGGAACTTTGGTATCTTGTATGTGCCCGTGGGACATGGATATGAACATGGACTTAGACCCTACAGTAGTCTCCTTGCGCGCTCAGCAGTGTCACTCTGTCCCGGGCATATAAAGTGGACTCTTGTGGGTTTGAACACTTTGGGACTATAGCACCCTTCTGCTTAGTGAAAATTCCTACTATGAACATTTGGCTCCTCTGGTAAATGTGTATCCCCCAGGTATGCTGATGAGCCATTTAAAAAAAAAATAAATATTTTTTTAATATGATATTCCAGGGGAGATAGTAAAAGAAACAGTAACCCTCAAAGACAAGTATGAGAGACAAAAATACCCAAGATAGCAACAGAGGTAGGAGGAAAAACTCCATTCTGAGTTAGTGAGATTAAATTTTACATAGAAATTGAAATTACAAGTTTAGCCTACTGTCTTGGATGCTGTTTGGATGCTTAAGTCTTGCTCTTCTTTGGCTGGTGCCTGTAATGTACATAAGATACATTGCCTCGCAACTACCTGAGCACCTTATAGTGGTAGGACTGAATGATACCTTTACACCATCACCAATAGGCATTGGAGGGGTTTGATGGAGGGATCTTCCTTTTGCATGTGTAGGAATTGAACCACAGGGTCTGCCTTTGCAATTTTGTACAAGTTGCGCTCAGTGGAACATCTGAGATGGAAAGAGAGTTGCAGTGCATATTTTGCAAGTTCATGCAGACCACCAGAACTCTTACTTCCTTCACACAGTTCAAATGGATTTATTAAACTTGTCTCATTTCTCCTTTATGGATTCACACACCTTCCTCTCTGATATAACCCAAAAGGTCCAGTTAATAGCATTATACTATTCCTAACATTCCCTGGTTACTCTCACCTGTGAGTTTTGCTTCTAAGTAGTGGAAAAACACAGTGCATGCGTAAACATTTCATGAATTAGATTAACAGCTACTACTTGAAAACAATCTGCCATTGTTTTCTTTCCTTCTTTTTACTAATGGTTTCTTAGTGACACGCTGAAAATGTTCTCCTTTCCTGCAGCATTGTCTTTCCTACTGCTCTGCATTTTTATTGCTTCTGATAACTTAGTTGATATCATCTGAGCATATGTGTTCAGGGAGGAGAGGTATATGCACCTGAAAAAATTGCAAGAGACTTTTTCTACTTTTGTTAAAGATAGAAATATTGTGTTTTTTTTTTCTTTTTTAAGATTGTTTCACTTCTACCTTAAAATTTCAGAGCTTTTTTGAATTTCCAGAGGGTCCATTGGTTAAAAGTCATCAGAGTGTAGTTATTCATCTCTCTTGAATTTAGAGTGTGAATGGATGAGCAGCTTTGGAGGGAATCCAGGCCTTCATAAAATTTTTGAATTAGGATATAAGCACTTAATAAAATATACCATCATTCAATTAATCCTTAATATAATGGGAACCTTGTTTCTATATTAATTGATCTTCATCAATAGTCTACAAAATATTTATTTCAAACTGCAGTAGATTACACAAATAAGGATCTCTGTTTTAATTAAAGTGGTCTTTTTACACAAGTGAAGATTTAGCATGAAATACTCCTAAACCGGAATTGTCTGTTTGGATCACTTGCAGCCTGATGTTACTCTGTACCCTTTTTTTCACGGAAATATAGTTATATGTCAAGAGTTGCAGGTTTATGTGTTGAGGTTGAATAGAATGTGGAGATACTGTAGTTGAGAGAAGTTGCAGGAGATAATGTGGTTTAGATCCATAGGTACTCAGAATATAACTACGCTGCGAGTCCTAACAAAGATTTTATGTGTTCCTAACAGAGAGGGATCAGCATTGTGTCTCATGGAGAAGCTTTTCCCCTTCTGTTCTCTTTTGGTCCCTTCAGAGAATGTTATGGATATGTGTGTGTCAACAGAAGAGGAGTAGGAAGCTGTCTAAGCTACTCTTGGACAGTTAAGACAGTTGGTGTACCCAGACCTGCTGCAAAGGTGCAAGTAGGATAAAAGACTTCATTTACTTGGTTGTGCTTTGTCAACTGCCATCCTTTTATCATAATGATTATTGTGTACTAGTCCTAATCACATAATAGATTTGAAAAGTCGTTTTTTCATGAGACAGGATATGGACTGGAGTGTTGGACACTTCACAAGTCTTCTGGTTTATATCTTGCTTGGCTTGATTCATGATCAAATAGGCTAACCTGAAATACTGTACTTTACAGAATCAATTGCAACAATCCATTTGCTTTTAGAATTAAAATTTCAGGTAAGTCAGTTGTAGAATGACAACAGTGGACAAATGCGGGAGAAAGCGGTGCAGCTCTGAAAAGTCAGGACTGGTGAGCAATGCGTGGTTAGGAAAGCATTTTCATACGTATTACTATTGCTTCAGGAAGTGAGGTGACCGTGTACTTGCCCCCTTGAATCACTCAGCAGGGCCTATACCAAGTCTATTTTTCTTCTCCCACGCACTTTCTACATTTGAAACCTATGTGGATTTTTAATTTTCTTTTATTTTTCCATTTGCTGTGTCTTTCTTCTCTGTTTTCCTTCTTCGGAAAAGAGTTTACGTAAGCCAGAAGTTGTGAATTTTAACTCTCCAATTTATTTCAAAGCATGGTACAGCAGGCAGACTTTTCAAAAGGACAAACCTAATCTTTTTAGAAGTGCTGTCCTGTCAAGATTTAAATTGAAGAATCATCCAAAGATAGTGTGCAGTCATTCCTAAGGAGGTTAGATCAATTTGTAGAATTGGTTCTAGAATCCTCTAGCTTAATGAAAACATGAAGTTAGCGCGGTCATCCTGAAGAGAAGAGAGAATATTAGTGAGGCAATCACAAGATTTGATCTCCAATGATAATTTGATTAGTTTTTATTTTAACAGGGTAATTAGAAAAAGTAATTCATATTTTACTGATTTCATTTCCTATGGTCCATATAAGGACATAAAAATTATTAATAAAGTGTCTATATGGAATACTAATTTAGGTATATCTTCTTACATGTCCTACTTAAATTTTGTGTTCGTCATTATTCTTCATCTATTGCTGTGCTTTACAACTCAGATTTCTGATACATACTTCCTAACGACATTAATGGGAGTGGTACATCAAAATCCTCAAGATGGCTTTGAAAATTTCCAATATATTTTCAGTGTACTGTGGAAATACTGCTGAATTTATCCTTACACCACCCCTCAGAGTCAGGTAAATATACTTTAAATATGTTTCATTGGAGATGAACTCTGAACAACATAAACATGAGAGGCATAATGGGCCTAATTCTATTGACATAATTTGGCAGTGGAAGCATAATTTTGAGCCAAAACTATTAAGAATTCATCAGAAAAAACTACTCTGATAGCATATTTATCTTGTGCTATTGAGAAAGAAGTGTTTAAAAATTCTCTAATTTTGTTTTTGGTGTGTGAGGAAGCAGAGCATTTTCATATATTCTGAAGTGAAAACCAAAATATGTATTTCTAATTGCCACAATAATGCCTCAAGGAAGAAGTAGCTGTTGAGCTGCATATTCCCTTCTTTTCCTTGACAGAATGACGTGATGCTGTGTTCTTTTCTCTCTTGGACCCAACAGAATCCTTGGCTCCAAAATAAATTACCTGGGTATTGTGGGGTAGTTTGAGTCACCCATAGGTAAAGCAGCCTATCTGCCATTAGGCAAACTAGCTGTTTTTTAATTATTACAGTCATTTGGTATTGAGTTCCCATTTGCTTCAAAAAAGGAGATAACTCTTGAGAACACTTTCATTGTGTTGAAAATGCAGTTTCTCATCAAAACAATTTTGGTTATTTACCCAACAAATTCATCTAGTTATGCTGGATGGATTTCTTTTCCCATGGTCTTCAATTCCTGTACAATTCTTCTATCTTTTATAGTTGGTCTTTTCCCTCTGTTCACCACTTGGGAGACCTCACGTGGAGTACTGTGTCTGGTTTGGGGGTCTTTGTAAAAGGATGATCTCAAAGCAGTGGAGTGAGTCCAGATGAGGCCAACGAGATGGTCAGGGGGCAAAGGTTGTGCCAGTAGAGGCTGGGGGAAATAGCTTTGTCCAGCATAGGGAAGAGTCAGACTCAATACTGCTTTGCAGTACACTGGTGAAAGGATGGCGGGCAAAGGGTACAGCTTCAGGAATGCATAGTTGAGACCAGTCATTAGTAAATAGTAGTAGAGTTAAGCAAACACAGGGTAAGGTCATCTTTCAGCACTGTGGAAATACCATTATTGGAGGTGTTTTGGGATACCCTGGGTATGATCTTTCCGGAATGGCCTAGAGGGTGCTTAGTTCTTTTTCTAGAAGGACAGTAAAATGAAACACCCTCTCCCAGATTACTCCACAGTGATTTTCTATGATTTATCTGAGATATGTAGGATAAAACTTAAAGTTGGTGCCTTGACTCAGCTACAGTCTTCTTGTGTGACCTTGGGTACATCAGTTAATTTGAGCTATGTTCAACTCTCCATCTCTAAAATGGAGGTTATTATTAGTGTTTAGTATTAGAGGTGCAGTGAAGGTATAAACCATTAATGCTTTTAATGCTCTGACGTATTATATTAATGATAAAGATAAAGAAATGTCCTGGCCCTCCAGAATTTATAGTTTAAAAAGGTCAGACAAAGAATGTGAGAGGAAACATCAATATCCTTGTCTTACAGACGAACAGCAGAGCTGCGAAGAAGTGGTTTGTCAAACGTGTTAAAGCACAACAGAGACAAAATACACAGATTCATGGTGCGTTCCTTTCAGCAATCACAAACATGATTTTATTTTGTCAAGCTCCTCCTTCAGAGTTTCTTCATGGGAGGCATTTTTCCTGGCAGCTTCATTAGGAGCAGTACAACCTGCAGCCATTCAGCTGGACTTTAAGATTGCAGCATATATTTCCAAGTTAACAGGACTAACTCACTGGCAGTGCATCTTCTGACCAGCCACAACCGTGTTCACATTGAAGTCTATCTCAAAAGGCGTTTTTTTAAACACTATGCAGGCACTGCTATTAATAATCCATATGTTGTTTGTTTTTATGGCATCCTGTATTGCCTGGCATTCCTTCGTGCTTTTTGATTTCAAGGTCTTTGGACCAGTAATGCCAGCAGCTGCCAGTCAGCGTGGTCCAACACTCACGTTCAAAGCAGGTTTCCTTCGGCCATCCATGAGAGCTGCATCAGTTCTGCTCCTTTTTAATAAGTAAAGCTGATCTCTGTTGCTTTGCTCTGTTTTGTAGAGTTTACTGAGCCTGAGGCAAACTGCACTAGATAACTTATTTTTTTTTTTTTAAATGCATTCATCCAAGAAAATGCATGAAAGGGCTGAATTACTATGGAAAGCACTTCCTTTTGGGGTGGGAGCTGTTTCCTCCATGCTCAGCGATGGTACACACAACCAGTGACTCACCAGATTACTGCTGGGTTGGAACAGGCTGTCATGGGCTGATGCGTGATGCCACCAGCAGAACATTGTCTCCTAGCAACAGCCCAGAGATGCTGCCTTCACATTTAACCCTTCCAAATTTCCTCACATGCCAGGACATCACCAGGATGTGTTTGCACAGCAGCTTCTGCTGCAGTTTAATCAGTACTTCTCTTTGAACAACGTGGGGCAAGCTAGAGGGCTCTGGCAAATTGACTCACCTAAATCAGATAGATCAATCTGTGGTGCTTATGTGATGGCATGAAACTTTTCCCCCTTCTCTCACTTTCCTGATTCTTTTCCCAATGCCTTTTAGAGGGGAACGTTTTTTCTGCTTTGCTTTTGTAGAAATTTATCTTCAGTTGTGCTGCTCTGTGAGGCCTCTATATCATGATATCCAAAGGGAATTCTGAAATGATCAACAGGTTTAAATATGATGAAAGATTCAGTAGAAATCTGAACTCTATTTCACTTTATTACGTATTGGTAGGTAAGTGATGGATCTCCGTGAGCCAGCAGCTTCCCTCCAGTTCCTGGTTCCCACCATGTGCGGTATGTCTGCAATGTGACAGCAGAACAGGAGTTTCCATGCAGAAAGAAAAATTAATAATAAAACCCTCTTCGAAGGCTTTCACTATGCTTTTATTTAAAAAAAAAAAAAAAGGTGGATTTTATAGAAAAAAAAATCTCAGAAAGCTAAGTAGAGGAAATCATGGTGTCATTGATTTAGAGGTTCATAAGCACTAATGAGGCAAAAGCAGGGGCTTATGAATTCTGGACTGGTAAGGAAAGGCTCCTAAACAAGCCACTGTGTTTAGTAAACTGGCTTTTATCTCTGATCATGGCAGAAATGAGTTTGGGTCTTCATTTAACTTTTGTCGTATGTCTGTGCATTTGAGTCTGAGCACACTTATCTGAATGAAAAAAATCCATTCATGTTTTGACTTGCATCTCATTTTTGAATCACTTAGGCCTTCATTTAAATGGCATTAGGGAAGCTGGCTCTGCCCAGTTGCTGCTGGAAGTGCATTGTTTGTACCGTGTGGGTAGGAGGTGGATGAACTGACAGCATTGCCCCTGTGCTCTGGTCCAAGGAGTTAGCATGCATCTTGGCTGTCCCATCTGAACAGGAGCCAGCAATGTGCTCCAGTGGCCAAGAAGGCCAATGGCATCCTTGCCTGCATCAGGAATAGTGTGGCCAGCAGGATTAGGGAACAGATTGTCCCCTTTTTACTAGGTGAGGCTCTGGTGATACCTCACCTCAAGTGCTGTGTTCAGTTTTGGCTCCTTCCCTACTGGAAGGATATGAAGTTTCTTGAGCACATGCAGAGAAGAGCGGTGAAGCTGGTGAAGGGACAAGAAAAAAAGATTTATGAAGAGCAGCTGAGGGAATTGGGGCTGTTTAATCAGGAGAAAAAGAGACTGAAAGGAGAACTCATCTCTCTCCACAAATACCTGGAAGGAGAATGCAGTGATGAGGTGTTGGTCTCTTCTCTCAGGTGACAAGTGATAGAACATGAAGCGATGGCCTCAAGGTGCACCAGGGGAGATTTAGGTTGAGCACTGAAAAGAATTTCTTCATGGAGAGAGTAGTCAAGTATTGGAATGGGCTGCTCAGATTGGTGGTGGAGTCTCCATGCCTGGAGCTAGTTAAGAGACATATGGACATGGTGCTAAGGGACATGGTTTAGAGATGGATTCAGTAGGTCAGGTTGATTGTCAGCCTGGATGATTCTCTATCTGAATGACAGAGGCTCCTGAAAGCATACAAACATTTGTACCACATGTCAGAGGGATCTGAGCAGCTGATACTTGCTGAGCATGAGCAACTAGAAAAATTGAAATTTGGAGAAATTAAGAGCAAGCAGAGAGTCCTCATCCCTCTTGGTATTTCTCCGTTTCTGGTTTGAATTGTGAATGACCAAGAGGTGTGGCAACTCTGCAGATACATGCTGCTGACACTGCCTTCCCAGCATAACCTAGTGGAGGTCCCGCAATCAAAGTTTCTTCATTTATTATACCTTACCAGCTCTAAAATCCCTATCATAAGTTAGTAGTAATTGTTATTCATTTATTTTTGCAACTCATCTCATTGAAACAGCCCCACTGCTGAGTGGCTGTGCTTTGCTGTAGTGCACTCTATGTTCATTAGAGAAAAAGTTTCAGACTCTGCACAGTTTTGTGTAATATTGCAAATCTTTCAATACCTATTAGAGTGGAAGCTTGAGGCTTGAATGCTAGTGGTACTGAAACTTAACACTGAGGTGATCCAACAAAGCTGCCTAAGGAGGTTTTTGTAAACCTTTTGTGAAATATCTCTGTTTCTTTGCCAGTAGAAATTAACCTCTGCTTGCGCAAAAATGAAACTTCACCTAACTCATTTAGAAATAGCAGGAGAAGAGAAAATCAATCTATAGTGAACAGTATCACATTAAGAAGATCTAATTAGGAATGGCTTCTTTTCTATTGCTCTGATAACAGTAAGCTTTAAGATAGACATCATGACAAAACCCAATAGCTTATAACTGAGTGAGGTTTTTAAAATGGGTGTTTTAACTACCAGGTCAGTGGTATGTGGTGCTTCACGCACCACATAATCAAATTGTACAGAAATTCGTACCTTACTGTTTATTGAGAAAAGTGATACTCTATTTTGTAATAAATTAGGTTATTTTCATCTGCGTGCACTTCTAAAAGTTTAGCAGATATTTCTATGGAGTGGAAATTTCTCCTTAAATATCACACTGAGGACGAAGTCTTCTCTTTGTCTTCTTACCTGTCTTCAGCCAGTGCTGGGAGGAGCAGTTTTCTGTGCTTATGTACCAAACTTTCCCTATAAATGTCATTTGGTTTTCCATGTTTCTTTCTTTTAAGAACTGTAGTTGAAGAAATATGGGAAAAATCCCAAACTATTCAATGTAACTTCTAATATTTTGAAATCATTTTCATAATTTCTTCAGAAATAAACCAAACTCTTTTACTAATCAGAGATGGGCTTAATTTTAACTTTTTTGTCCAGAGTTAATGCAGTCTTCAAACCAACTTTGGTTTTACAAAAGTGAAATACCCACTAATGGGAGTTATTCAGCCACTGCATGATTTAATACTTGGAATAATCCATCATGGCTTGGACACAGCTAAGATGCAATAATGTGCTGCATATCCATTACATCCAATGGCCCAAAGTATAATTTGCCAGTGGCAAAATTATTTTTTCTAAATGCGCACGGCTAATCTGCACTCACATATTTTGCTCTCTGAAAGAGCAGCATATCTAATGTGTAATCTTTTTGTAATGAGCCTATTACCCTGGTTTCTAGGTAGAGCTCCACCAGGCATATCTGTGGGCACTTTTGTTCGTACTCTCATTTAAAATCATCTTCATAAGATTAGCTGCTGTTTGGCAATTTGCATGGCTGAATCTATGTGTTTATAACAAGAGCAGGAGATAATGCACTTTGTACAGCAACTTTCAGCCTTGAAACGAAAGAGTCACAAGATAAAATCAGTTCTGTCTTCTCTTCAACCAGCAAAGGGTTTCAAAAAGTGTAGGAAAAGGATTCAAGGTTATGCAACAAAAGAATTTCTGTAGCGTGGAACTTACAGATAAGAGACAATGTGCTGCGCATAATACTTCTGAGATTTGAATTAAAACTGCCAGGGATATTGGATGCAGAGATGAGCACTGTAAGGCACTGTTCAGCAAAAGGAGTTCATCACTGCTAACAGAATTTGAATTATGCTTTACTAGATTTCCTGCATATGTCCAAAATAAGTAATTGCCAATTACCGTGCTCAAAAGAGCTGGTGGGATACAATCATTTCACTTAAGAATAAATGCAGATCTGCAGAGCTGAGGAAAGAGCTCTGCAGAGGGAAAGCTTCAAGAAATAGTTTCTGAGAAATCAAGATTACTTCAACTAAAGCAAAGAATAATTTTAGCTTGGTCCTAGCATGCAGATGTTCAATGGTTCTTAATAATCTGCAGCAATGTACCTATAGCAATGGGTTAATCCGATAATACAGTGTCTGAACAAGGCAGTACCATTAACTTCATAGTTCAGGAAAGAAACTGAACCACAGAGACTGTGCTTGCTCAGAATAATTGTGAAAAACCACAAATGAATCTGTCTCTCTTCTGGGTAATCAGAAGAGAACTAATTAGAAAATACAGTTCCTTATGTTGGGGGCTTTTTTTCTCCTTTCTGTCTGCATGAGGAGAAGTTGTTGAAATGTTACGGTGGCCACTATAATTAATGGTTAGGTCACAGTTCAGAGCCAAAGCTCCAAATTTCAAGTTTTGCTGCTATCTCATTCTAGGCAAGTCACTTATTAGCTTCCCCGGGATCTGAAATGGAAATAATTAAATGGAGTTGTGGTGATACAAGACATGATTCTTGGTTTAGATTGCTTTGAGATCTTTGCAAGAATGATTAAGAAATGGCAAGTATTGAAGTATTGCAGTCTTTGCAATATAGGAAAAAGTATGCCTAGAAGCTGCATACCAAGATAAAAAAAAAAAAAAAGGAAAAAAATGATATGGTTTATATCATCAATCATAATTATTTAGGCTTGCCTATAAATACATTCACCTTACACAATGCTTGGTACAACTAAACTCCTTCTGGCACTGGTAGAACTGAGTTTAGCTCTGAATGTCAAGCAATCTGAGGTTTTCTAAATTTCTGGGTTTGTGTATATGTTTGTGTGAGAAATGTATTTGATTTTGTAAATAGATTTCTGTGAGTCAGACTTGATTGCAGATTAGAAGTGTTGGAAGTTCCCATTCCCGTTATCCTCAGTGCCTACATACAAATTCCCAAGATGTGAGAACTGCAAATGGAACCAAAAATAATTGCGTGTGGGAGAGCCAGAGAATTCCCCGTGCACAAAGAAGGCAGCCCAGTTGTCTCCTATGTTAGCAAAGGACTGGAAGTGGAGGACTAGGGGAAATGGCTTTCAGCTAAAAAAGGAGGGGATTTAAATTGGATGTAAGGAAGTTTTTTACAATAAAGGCAGTGAGGCACTGGCACAGGCTGCCCAGAGAGGCGGTGGATGCCCCGTCCCTGGGGATGTTCAGGGTCAGGCTGGATGGGGCTCTGAGCACCTGGTGGAGCTGTAGGTGTCTCTGTTCATTGCAGGGGCATTGGACTAGATGACCTTTAAGGGTCCCTTCCAACTCAAACAATTCTATGACTAAGAGCAGAGGGAGAATGAGGGGTGGCTGTGCACCACTGTAGTATGTGGGCTGCGCATCCTGAAGTCCCAGCTGAGTGCTTGATCCTGGTGGTCCAAAATGATGGACTGAAATTGCTGAAGGCAGCACTGAAAGTGATGATTTTCACTCCTGAAGTTAAACAGGCATTGGATTACCATTTAAATTGATCTCTGAGTTTTGGCCTGACCCCTTCAAGCTATTTAGCTGATCTAATAGTTCTGGCAGCCAGAATCCAATGGAGTGCAGGGATTGTTTGCCTACAAATTTAGGAGAGAAGCTATATCGAGGCAGTCATCTCTCAAAATCTTATTGCCTTCTTAGTTTGGCTGAATCCTAAATTTAGAGGTGGAGAATGGAGGGAGAAAGAAACTGATGAATGTCTATGGAAATCCAAAAAGATTTGAGATAGTTGCTGTGATGTGCAGTCTGCTTTGAGGTTTGACAGTGTAGGATATGGCTTAGTGTCTGCAGGGTGATCTGGTGCCTGACCCTGTCCCTGGGGTTTCCTCTGTCAGTTAAAGAGCCCCATCGTGTACAGTGAGGTCACTGTGACATTTATTGCATTGTTAGGATTGTGCCCACTTTAAGAAAACAAAGTCAGGAAAAAAAAATTTCAGATGAAACCAAGAATAAATCAGATGAAATCCTTATTCTGGTTTTCTTGATTCCTTATTTTTTAAGTAATTAACGTTCTTGTGGCCTGCTGACCAGCTTGCCTGGAGGCTCAGCAACTCATGAGCCAGGCTGACCTCTGCAAGAGAAGCCAGTCCCTTCCCCTTGCATGGAAAGCTTTGCAGGATTCAGCTATGGAGTGAAGAGCTGGCCGTGCTCACAGCACTGCCTTCAACACAGAAACAGCTGCTGCATTTTAATTTTTATCTGAAGAGAAAAGTAGGTTAGAAGGTTCTGCTGTCCCCCTGGAGCTTCATCCCTGGCTGAGTGGATTATAGCTCTCCAGGAAAGCACTCCAGCAGTCTGGCACTGTTGGTCCTTCTTCCCCACCAAGCCTGCTTGCTGCTCTTCTGTAAGGAGGTGAGGAGGGTGAACTCCTGCAGTGAGCTGATCCTGCACTGAGGAGCTCGGGAACATTTGGTTCTCATCTTGTGTGCCTTGAAACAACCAGTCCATCACCTTCACGTGACATCCCTCAATACCAGCGGACAGCTACAATGAGGATGCTGTTGTGCTGCCAATCCGGTCTGTATGAACAGCACGGTCTGTATGGGTATGAATGTATTTCCCCTGGAAAAACAAATGAGGAGTGCCTTAAAAGCAGCGATGTCAGTTTGTGTGGTATTTCCCTCTCTGAAGTATAAATGCCAGCAAAACTCCTGTCTGTGTGTATATTTGACCCAGTTGCTCCAGGCTCTCTTTATAGAAGAGAAAATGGTGTGACTGCTGATGCAGGTTCCCCCAGGCATCCCACTGACTGTATTGGCAGAGAGCTGTTGACTAGAGAGCTGCACAGGGAACTTAGGTGTGGATGGCTTCAGTCAGGTGAGTCCCTCTCTTTTTAGGGCTCATTGCCATCATCCTGCGCTGTGCCAAGAAAAAATCCATGTCTAATATTGTGCTTTCTTTCCCAAACGAGCAGTGATAGAAGCCTGTTGCCTTCCATCTCTGGGTTATTTCCCAAATACCATTCTGAGGACAGTGTGCTTGGAAGGGCTTTTTGGAAGTCCGCCATTGCCTCTTCAGCTTTTTTGTGATGTCTGTTCAGAGAAAGAGTAGCACACTTAGTGGCTTGACCCCAGCTTCCCCTTCTCCTCTTATTTGGCTCAATTGCTCTGCCAAATACTACAGTGGTTTGTGGGTTTGGCCATGTCTGCCTCTTCCTTAAAGTAAGCTGTGAATTGATTTTTCCCATCCTTTACTCTCTCTTTCAGTGTCCTCTCTGCCCTTCCTCATTTTTGGGGCAAGACTGTGCAACACACAGCTCCCAGCCCTCTCTCACCCTCCAGTGTTCTTTTTAATAGACATCATTGCTTTCGCTGTGCCCTGCTGCTTTGAAGCTGCAATTCAAATGCTTTCTTACTAAAATATACACCTTCAGTGGTCTCTCACCTTCATTTCTTCTCCACTCTTGGAGTGATACCAGCCAGCCTGAATGATTTACTGCATTTTAATTTATTGAACTGTTCTTTCGCATCTCTATGCATCTGCCTTTGCAAACGCCTCTGTTTCATTGCCTGTAACGTGTCACCGTGGGATGGTTATTTCCCTTTCACCTTCCAAAGGGAAAGAAAAATGAAATCTGTTTAGCTTCTCTGCTATCTGACTGAATCATTTAGCTTCTCATTCTCTTTGATTACTCCTTTTCCACCACCGTGGTACTGCTAACAAACTTTCCTCTGGGCTTCCTACCTCCGACACAGCAGGAACTGGATTATTGCTCATCTCTGTAGCTCTGGTTAATTCATCCTCACCTCTCCACCATCCCCTCTTTAGCAGTATTTTGCAGTAAACCTGGAAAGTACAAGCATGCATAGGTGTTAATGACATTTTTATTTGCCGATTCTATCTGATGATAGAATCATAGGGTCACCACAGTTGGAAAAGACCTCCAAGATCATCCAGTCCAATCATCCACCTACCACCAATGTTTCCCACTAAACCATATCTCTTAGTACAACATCTAAATGTTTCTTGAACACCTCCAGGGTCAGTGACTCCACCACCTCTCTGGGCAGCCCATTCCAGCACCCGACCACTCTTTTGGAGAAGAAATTTTTCCTAACGTCCAGCCTGAATCTCCTCTGGTGCAACTTGAGGCCATTCCCTCTCATTCTATTGCTAGTTACACAGGAGAAGAGGCCAACCCCCACCTCACCACAGCCTCCCTTCAGGTAGTTGTAGAGAGCGATAAGTCCAGACCCCTCACCAGCTTTGCTGACCTTCTCTAAACATGCTCCAGCAGGGTGTGTGGGAAAGACACAAAGCTGCACCAGGGAATGTTCAGGCTGGGCATCAGCAAAAATTTCATTAGCATGAGGGTGGTCAAACACTTGGGACAGGCTTCTTAGAGAGGTGGCTGATGCCCCATGCCTGCCATTGTTCAAGGGGCATTTGTATAACGCTCTCATTAATATGCTTTAATTTTTGGTTAGCCCTGAAGTGGTCAGGCAGTTGGACTAGATGATCTTTGAAGGCCCCTTCCAAGTGAGCTCTCCTATCTTATATTAAGACATACTCCATCCCCTGCAGTTGAAGTCTTTAAACCACTCAAAGAGGAAGGAATTCACTGCTGGTACTGCAGAGCTTTCTCTCCACTGGATATTTGTGGAGGTCTCTGTTCTTCCTCACCCATCTGCTCTGGCTTTGTTTTTTTTTCCCTCTATTTACCTAGATACGTGAAAGGATTATAGCAAGAGCACTATTTCTGCTGCTTCTAGCAGAATCTGACTTCAAGGTTAATCTGTTTAAAATGTGGCTGCTATGACTTGTTGACACAGTCACCTCTAATTACAGAAGGCAATGCTTGTGTAATACTGAGCTTTTTGTAATTCTTTTCTCACTTTTCCTTTGCTATTTTTTGCTTATTCTTGTTCTACATTCTATTCTCGGCATTCAAAATCTCTGCTCTATCTTTTCAAATTTTTTTGTCTTTTTATTTTATTCAGTAAAAATAGGAATCTATAGATGCAGGATAAATTCTAATCTCAGTTAGACCTCTAATTTGTTCCAAGATTTGGACATCAAGATTGACTATATTGTGCGTAGCAGCACTGGAGTTAACTTTTCCTATTAGATCTCTTGGATTTGTTATTGTTTCTCTTTCTTAGCCTTACCTGTCAACATCTAAACGACGATTATTTATTTCCTATAACTGTATACTTCTCTTTGAAACTACCTGATGTGATTCATCCAAAGCACCTTTTTGCTTCCTTTACCTTACTTCCCAAATGTGTTTTACCAGTTGCTCAGATATTATTTTCATTACCAGCAGCGTACATCATTTATTTTTGTCTGGAGTGTAAATCAAGCCATCTTAACATGCTCCGTTAGCCTCTGAAGTTACTCAGTGGCTAAGGTTAGCCACCATTCTTCCACTGTTGTCCTTAACACATGGAGACAACACAATCCAGAAGTAATCTGAATGAGCAGACTCATGGTGGAGAGAAACCTACAGTAGCTGGCAGGTGTCCTACATAACAGTAAATTACATTAGTGGGGCTTGCAGCACTTGGTGGTTCAAATTTTGTCTAGTTGCTTTGTGTTTGTCCTCCAAAAGGTTGGTAAGGAAGCTCACCTTCCCACAGTGTACAGACCCCCTGGGGAGTGGTTTTGTGTGGTTTGTGTGGCCCATTCAAAACTCAACATCAAGACTGTGGCCTTGTCTAAACACACATTTATACCGTTAGAAGCATAGCTAACACAACACTCCTAGTGTAGAGGCAGTGATCTCAACATAAAAAGATACCTTATACGTGCCGTGCATTATAATACATACCTTATAATGCTACAGTTGCTTCTCTACAAGAAGCAGTGCATATATGAGATGCCTCTGTGTTGACAGAACTGCATCTGTGGTAGATGCTATACCAGAATATTTATTTCAGTGTTACATCCTACCCCTACCTACTATAAACTACATCAGCACAAACACTACACTTAGGTCATGCCAGTAGTATTAAATCCTGCTGGTGGAGCTGTCTTGAGGTGAGAAAATGAGCATCATAAGGCAGGCAAACCATTGTGCTGCAATGATGAAAGACAGTTTCAGGGAACTGGGATTTTTTCAGTCTGGGGAAGAGGAGGCTCAGGGGAGATCTTATCTCTCTCTACAGCTGCCTGAAAGGAGGTTGTGGCAAGGTGGGGGTAGGTCTCGTCTCCAGGTTATGGCGATAGGATGAGGGGGAATGGCCTCAAGTTGTGCCAGGGGAGGTTCAGGTTGAATATCAGGAAAAATTTCTTCTCAGAGTGGTGAGGCACTGGCATAGGCTGCCTGGGGAGCTGGGGAGTCACCAACCCTGGAGGTGTTCAAGAACCATGGAGATGTGGCACTGATCCCAGTAAGACTAATAACTGTCTTATTGGGCATGGGGCATAGTGGGGGTGGGTTGTACTTGGACTAGATGATCTTAGATGTCTTTTCCAACTTTAATGGTTCTATGATTCTATAATTCTCTGGAGTTAGTGCGTGCACTCTCGTGCTGGTGTACATAGCCATGGGGCAATGTAACTCCAGCTGCAGCAAATATGCTCAGCATAAGCACACGGTGCCTCTGCCTTCAGCAACAGAAAATGAGCAACGAAGACGGCTATAAAGCAGGGACTGCTGCATCTGGGAGCCAGATGCACGTTCTTCACTCTGAGGGTGGTGACACTGGAACAGGTTGCCCAGCGAGGTTGTGGATGCCTCCTCCCTGGAGGCATTCAAGGCCAGGCTGTATGGGGCAGTGAGCAACCTGGTCTAGAGGGAGATATCCCTGCCTACAGCAGGTGGGTTGGAACTAGATGATCTTAAAGGTCCCTCCCAACCCAAACCATTCTATAATGCTATGAATACTTTTATTTGCTGATACTAATCTTCGAAGTTCTGCATTGGGTTTGCCTCAGTGATTTGATTAGAAATTTCATGCAGAAGATAAACAGTTTTCAATACAAAGATTTTTGAAAGGAAATGTATTCCTTTTCCAGCTAATTCTCCTGGAGGGGAAGAAAAAAGGGGGGGGGGGAGGGGGGAGGGAGGGCAGAGGGAGGCAATGATTTCTGAGTCACCTACCTGCCCCAAATTGCTTGGAAGTGCAAGAGAACATACTGAACAGAACTTGCCTTGAGAAGTTACCATTTTAAAAGTGTGTGAGAAATGAAAGTGTCAAGCCTAAGTTTACGCAGAAAATCTTCTACAAAATGGTGATTAATACAAACAGTTCCTCCTGATTTATTCTCTGATGCCTCTTCTTCTAAACACTATAATCTAAATGAGAAAATAAATAAATAGAGCAAGACCAATTGCTGCACCTCCTAAAAACTCGCAATGGAGAATTAAGCACTAGTGGTGGGGGTGAGCGGAGGTAATTAAAACAAATTGGAAATCTTGATAGGTAGAAAGATGGGAGCCTTTCTGTCAATGAATAATTTCAGTTGGCAAAGTACTTGCAGATGGCTTTCAGCCTTGACTTTGTCATCTGGGAGTATCTTCAGCAGCAAAATGAGCTTTGTGATTGCTGACCCTCAGTATCTCAGCTGATCTTCATTTGGAATATCTAGGGGATTAGGAGACAACTGACTCTTCCCCGAGCTTTCCTCAGGTGCATTTTGCAAAAGGCTCTCAGCAGAGACTGGAGAGCTGCTCACAAAGACGTCAGTAATCTTTCCAACCTCGTCTGTTCTTCTACAGGCTCCTATTAAAAATGAAAGAGCGCTGGTAAAATTAATGCAAAACACAGTTGGGAAGAAAATGCAAACTCTTTTGTGACAGACTTCAAGCTTCTGCAAGCGTCCCTCGCTTGCCTATTCCAAAAGAGATGTAAGAGTCCTTTTAAGTGTGTTGTTATATTTGAAAGAGAAAATGCAAAACTGTTTTCTACTTTCTTTTCTCCCATTTGTTAGTAACCTAAAATGCAAATTGGATGAGGACAACACACATTGTCCTCGCTTACGATTTTTTTTTTCTTCCAAAAAGATACGCTCAGTATTTTAATAGCACCATCTGTCACAGTAGCAAGAGCCAAGCTGCAATATTGATCTTGTCACTTTAGGGAATGGTATGATATTCAGGATTATAAATAACATTTTTCTTCTCTCCATTCATGTGTTTATTTTTTATGTAGAACCCAAACTCAGGAAACTACTTATATCCTCTCATAGGACAAGTATTAACATAGAATCCATAAGAGAGATTTTGTTGGGATCTGAAGAGCATTGTTTGGATTGTTAACCTGGTGCACCTTAACAATGTGAATAACTTAATCGGTCTATGCAATTGACATAGTGA
This sequence comes from Numida meleagris, assembly GCF_002078875.1. Lineage (NCBI taxonomy): Eukaryota > Metazoa > Chordata > Aves > Galliformes > Numididae > Numida > Numida meleagris. Next base: position 6,687,076 of record NC_034410.1, read on the forward strand.
CAACTATCGTCACAAGGAAGCAAAGATAATGGCTTCTAGTGCCCATAAGTCATTATTGGGTACTACGTTTCTCTCTTTAAGAGAGAGAGATGATTATGCTGATGAGATTTTAAATGAAGAGCACTCAAGCTGATGTTACAAAGAAAGCAGGTGCTGTGTTTCTTGCTATTTTACATGTAAAACAGTGGCTCCCTAAGTTTTTAAGGGCTCTGACCACTTGGCGTCAGCTGGATGTTTTAAATCTTCATTTAGGCTGCCTTAGAAAAGAGAGGATGCACCGTGTGGGTTATTTTTGCTCCAGACTCTCTAGAGATACACAAGGGTTAGGATCGAGTAGAAAGTGTCATGAGCATAGAAAGTTTTTGGTGCATTGCACTGTTTCATTTAAACAAAGTCTTTTAGTGGCCAGTTACTGGTGGAGAAAAAAGATTTCTGCCATTAATGCAAAAACTTCTGTACTTTCCTTTCCCTGTTTGCATTTCTGGATGTAAATGTATTTTTCAGTGCACTTGACAGGTCTGATGCTCTTAGGTGGTCAGCCTAGGCAAAGATATTGGACAGATGGAAGGGGTAATGAAATTTTCCAAGGGGTGATGATATTTTCTAGGATTTACAGGGTTGAATACTTCTATGTGTAGTTCACTGTTGGACACGATTGACACTTCAATGATTCGGCAGCATTTTTTTTCCCCTCTATTTTATAATCCTCTTCTTTTTGGTTTGGATATTACACAAGTTTTGTGCCCGTTAAAGTAAGATTTCACTTGGGATTTGTAGTGTTTAAGTGTCAGAATACAAATAGTTGAATACTGTTTCTTCTGTTACGAATTGTACTGCTGCTGAATGTGTATCTATCCTCTGCATGCAGTTTCACTCACACCTTCAAGGCAGCACATGGAGCCTATAAGTACCGCGTTTTACAGATTTTTCAGCAGTTGTTGTTAAACATCTCTAAAAAAAAGTAGAGCTTTTACACAAAACATCAAGAGCTTGTAGTAAAATAATCCATTCTAATCCTATTCTTCATTTCTGAAAGGCTTTGCAAATTGATTTCACCTCAGATATTGCCAAACTATATTCAGCGTTCTGATTTGTTCTTTTGTTTGTTTCATTTCCTTTAACTTACAGAGATTTACAAGTGGAGTGTTTTTACTGGGGAAAAATAAAATCCAGTAAACAGGTTTCAGCTACTGAACAATGAGGACTAGATAATCCATTCTCTACCTCCTCTTTTTGCTGCCCGCCTGCTCAGACCATTGCTCATGGCATTCCATCCAAGTGCTGCCTGGTGGGGAGAAGAGCCAGATTTGCAGCCATGTAGAAATACATACAGATAGCACATTTTGCTTCTTAGAAAGATTGCTGCCTGTAGATTTACAAGCAGTCTTCAATAAGAACCAGACAACAACTACAGAAAATGTTATTTATGTGTGATAAATACATGTATAGGTTGGGGGAAGGGCAGGTGCCAAAATCTCCGTAGTGATCATAGCATTCCTTTGGATACGAAAGGTGATTTTTATGCAGATGGGCTCTGGCAGGAGGTTAAGCAGCTCCAGGAAGCACAGTCAGGAAGTGCCCAGCCTGACTCTGTGGGGCCTGGTTTCTGTTCTCCACTGACCTCAGCATCATAGTGGATGGCCAGTGTGGATGGCAGAGCTGCTCAAACTCTACTTCTGCATAGGGGAGCAATGACAGTCAGGATGAGAATGACATTGCAAGAGCAATTGCAAATACACTCTCCTTTACTGATGCCCCACTGGCTCTCATAGCCAATCAAGCCTGGCTGCAAAGGAAACAGAAAAATACATGCAGTACTGTTTGTTAGTTTTTGAGTATACGCTCCTCTGTCTTTTGGTGGTGGCAGGCAGCTATGCCATCATTACCAGCCAGCAGGACGTGTCAGGAGATATGTTTGTGTAGCAAGCTCAAATCCTTGGTGTTTTTCCAGGGGCAGAAAGTGGAGGAAGTAATGGGCTCTCTGGGTGGGCAGGAGCTGAGCTGCGGGGGAAAAGGTGAAATGGAAGCATGAGGTGACCTGGGGATGCTTGGGGATAAGGTTCAGCAGAGAGCTGTGGCAGGAAGAGAGCTGAGAGGAGATGAAAGGCTGTAGCTGGAGAATGGGGAGAGAATGATTTGTAGGTAAATGAGCAGGGGGATAAGGGGAAGGGATTACATGAATCTCTATGATCAAATAAAAGGCTCTGTGTGCTAGTTTCACCAAGAGGTACATCTCTTCCCTGGGCTGGATAACGCAACTTGCTCTTGAGCAGAGATCTCTAAAGCAAACATTGGTATTTCCTCTCTTAGGATGATCAAATAGAAGAGCTACATAAAGTTAGATAAAGTGTCTGATTAAAACCAAATCCCCCCAAATGCCTATGCTGACAGCCTTTTCCAAATACGAGAAGATCTGTCTGGTTGTATGCAGCCCACGCAGACAAGTCTGTACCTGAGAAAAAGGAGCAATGGACATCCCTGGGAAAGCAGAGGAGGAGATGGAAAGGGCAGCGGGGATCCCAAACAGGATCAGAAGCATTGCTCCAATAAGAGCAAAGAAACATGCACTCTGAGTGCAAATTAATTAAGCAGCAGATTTAATCTGTGTCTCATGAGCATTATTATGAAAGAAAACATGACAGACGTATTATAGTTAAAGCATTTATATTTGTAAATAAACTGTGCAAATTCACAAATCCAAGAGAACATAAAAAACAGCTGTTTTGGAGATGGGGATAGATGCAGCGTGGTAGATGTTTCTTCATCAGCATGCTGGGAGTGGGGTGAGGAAGAGTCTGTGGGGTCTGGCTCGCAGTGTTAACAGAATGGAGAATGATGCATAGCCTTATTTGTAAAGATAAAAAGTAATTAGGGAAAGAGTTTTTCTCTAAATATTAGCAGAAACAGAGGCTAGAGTCATAGAATCATTAAGATTGGGAAATACTTCTAAGATCATCTAGTCCAACCATCAGCCCATCCCCACCATGCCCACTAAGCATGTCCCTCAGTCCCACATCTCCACGTTTCTTGAAAACCACGAGGGACAGGGACTCAGCCACTTCCTTGGAAGTGAGTGATCTCAGGCAGTAAAATGTGCCAAGTATCATGATGGTTCTCCATTAGAAAGACCAAGGGAATGGTTGTAAGTGTAAAATGAATAAATAAATGCCAGTAGCATCAGTACAGCAGGACTTGAGGAATGCCCTGCTCCAGCACTGGGCAGATTCAGCTGTGCAGCGGGGCCACAAGCAGCTTCCCTGTCTTTGGTGGGTCACCCAGACCTGCACTACCAGACGTGACATCCAGAAGTGTCCCCCTTCTCTGATGTAGATGTCACAAGGAAATGATGCAGATTTGACAGGGGAGCAAGCATCCTCTGCCTGGGCAAAGGGATCCAAGGGGACACACAAGCCCGAGGCAGGCATGGACACATTTTGGGGCTGAAATCCAAAGCTTAGGACTGCAGAGCTTTTGGTTGTAGAGGCAGCTGTCTGTAAGGGACATTTGGCAGGCGACCTATGCAATCAAAGCTTCAGAGAAAACAGGAATGGAAAGGATCTCCCAAGGTCATCTAGTTCATTCCTTTGTCCGAAAGCGAAGTTTAATTATACCCATGCCACTCCTGAGAGAGGTTACATCTTCTCTGCCTCTATAAATTAAACAATCTGAGTTCTTTCAATTTTTTTCCTCAGATACAATGTATTTTTGGAAATCTGTGAGCCTCTCTTGGACTCTCTCCAATTGATTTGCACCCTCCAACAGCCCAGGGCTGTGTACCCTACACACGACCTCCCCGGTTCCAGAGAGAGCTGAGGATGGCTGGTGGTGGTGAATGCCCTTGCTGACTCCACGGATGTATTGAGCTTTTCCTATTGATTCGGAGGGAGCACCTGCAGAGATCAGTTTAATGTCATGAAGAACTCTTTGGTTTGTGATATAGATCTCCTTCACCAACTTGTGTCAGAGTAAAAATAGGACCTGTGCCAGGAGGATTGGGATTAGGTGATCTTTGAGGTCCCTTTCAACCCCAAGCCATTCTATGATTCTATAATTCTGTGATTCTATGAAATAATGCGGCAAGTCTAAATTTGAAAACTTGTAGAAACTGCTTCAGTGTGAAAACAGTTTGGAGAGGGCTGAAAGTTAGCACAAAGTTTTTGATAAATGCAAAGACTCTACTTACAAGGAATTGCTTATCGCAGCTGTCTGTGTTAGGTCAGGTCTCATTTAGCATCTTCATTTAATGATTCTGAAGAGGGAGTAAACAGCCTGTTAATGAATTTGTGTGTGAAGCTATATAGGGAGGAACTGTGAGTAATAGGCAGGAAAGTAAAGACTACAAAGGGACATGGAGGTGATAAAATCACAAATAATGGAGTTAATTTAATCTCTGAATAATACAAGTTAGTACATTTGAGTGAAGCGGAGGAAAAGGATATGCTTACAAAAATCTGGGGAAAAAAGACAGTCAAAAGCCTGTTACAAGAACAGTAGGCTTGGGTTTGGGATATTGCTCTCAGAAAGCAGAGCACTACGTTGGGCTCTTCAGGAAGACATTAAACGTGTGTGATGTGGGAATTTCTCCTCCCTGTTAGTTGCTGATGACCCACGTGCTTTAATATTTGAGTATAGAAGATGAAGGGGGAACTGCTTTGTGAGACAAGATTCAAAGAGCCTGGACTGGTTGCTTAACCCAAGGGACAGAGCAGCCTACAGATACAGGTCTCAACTGAGAAGACTTAGAACAGAAGGGCAGAATTATGAAGAACTTCAGTTAAGAATGGGGAAACAGGAGCCATCAATTGAGCATTTGAGCTGATCACTTGTGATGGATAGTATAGCCCGGGGCTTAGAAAGGTCTACGCAGTATGTAGGAAATATACACCAGGGAAAAGCTGAATTGTTGGAAAGATGGCATAGGAGATAAGAGGTGTCATCATCATCCCTATTTTCATTTATTTTAGTTCCCCCTCACATCACTCTGACAAGAGTAGTGCAGGAGGAAGCTTTGACATAAATGACAACCTGGCCCTATGAGTCTGCTGAGAGCAGGTTCCCTCCTGGGTGTCAGCCTTTCAGTCCCTTCTGCAAACAGACAAATACAGTGATCAGGGATGCCATCAGCTCAAAGGTTTGGACGTAAAGATTTTTATTCCAAGTCATTTCCTCTCATCGCCTTTGTGAGTGTCCCATTGAGGCCTGAATAATTAAAACTGCCTATATAAACAGCAATATATCCAAAACCAGTTTCCTAAATGAATGTGTGCTTTCATATGTATAAAGAGAGTGAGGGAATCTATGATTATTGCTTTCCTTTTAAGAAAACGTTCAGGTCTTTTGTCCAATGCAGTTTATTATAGCTTTGTTGTAAGGGAAAAAAAAATCACAAAAATATTCTGCTGAGAGATAGGAAAATGATGTACAAAAATTAAGCTGGGCTGGTTATCCAGTAACTGGAACATGGATAAACAGGAGAAATGTCCTTAAACATCACAGAAACAGCGCAGCAATGCAGAGGTGAACTAGGCATTAAGAGGCACGAGTAGGGCATGACAGATGAGGCTGTCATCACAAAGAGCTGCATGAAGTCTTTGCCAAAGTCTTCAGCCAAAAAGCTGAAGGTCACATTAGAGACCAGAATACGTTTTCCTGGGGGCAACACAAAATGCTAAAAGGTTTTTATGATGATGCCAGAGCAGATAGTTAGGCAGTTAGAGCTGTTAGAAGTTGACGTGGCGCTGGGTCCAAACGAGCTCCATCTCAGCACTCAGACAGAAGCAGCAAGAGGAGATGAAAGCATTGGCAGAGGTTTTCTGATCCATCTCCAAGGATGGAGTGGTTCAAGAGGACCAAAGAGGGGCTACTGCCATTTCTGTGTAGAAGCGATGCTTGAGAAAAGAATTCAGTGTTTATGTAATTCATTGATAACAATGTAACTGATAAGGGAGAAATATGTTTTGTTTCTGCCAGCAATGATAGAGGATTGTTTGCTTGGGCTCAGGAGAAGGGAGTTCTTAGCTTGTAAATTTACTTGAGTTTCTGAGACACATTATTGCACTCAGAGACAAATGTCAAGCCAAGTCTATAATTTATCTGGCTTTCCTGAAAGCAAAGCATGCAAAATATCGATCTACCTAGTAAATACACATTATCACCTGAAAATGATTAAAAAATAGCTCAGGAAGAATAAGTAACGTCAGTAATGTTGCAGAGGGATAAAAGAAAACAGAGAGCAAGCTTACATTAAACAGTATCTACCAGCATTTGGTGGGCTCTTACAAATTCTTATGCAACATATGCCTTGTATTAAACTTGAAAATATTGTGGAAGTAAAGGGGAAAAATCTCATCCTTCGTGTGCCTCATGCTACAGGTCAGGTTCAGTAAGGGATAGGACTGTGACAAGCCTTTCAACGCAGTGCATGATAAGCTTTAATCCACGCAAAATCTTACGTCTGCCATTGGCAGAAGTTGCCCTTGAGGCACAGTTCCATACTCAAGGAGCTCTGCTCTGTCTGTGGTGATGATTGGCCTCTAAGTATTAAGGATGGCAAACCAGATTGTTTCAGGCAGTACTGAATGTGATGACATCACAACATATTTAACAGAAGTTGAAGAATAAGATTCAACTCTTCTCGGTGCTGAGCTCCTTCCCAAAGGAGGGTTTCCATGCTCCTTTGGAGATGAAACAACAGCAAGGGGCAGCACCCTGTCCTGTCCCGTCCTGGATGTGTTGTTCTGCTTGTCTCTTTCTCTTTCTAACTGATAGAGGTGTTGCATCAACCCTGCCACATCCCAGGGTTGCAGGTGTGCCCTAGAGGGATGACCCTCTTCTTTGCTGCTGTTTGGTTATGTGCCTTTATTCCCCTGGCGTTTTCTCTTCTTCTGCAGAAAGATAAAGCTGTAACTTTTTTTTTTTTGCAGATGAGGTTTTTATTTGTAGCATTTGGAACTAAGACCATGACAGAGTAGGATCTGTTTTACAGTGCAGAGGGAGCCCATTTTCTGTGTATGCCTCCATTGCAATTCTGTGTGTTGTTTCTCTACTGTGTCAAAACAACCCTCTTGCACTCACTCTCCAGGAATGCAAATAGGAGTTGCAAGTGCTCAGCCTTCAGGGATCTGCCGTTGTGATAATCTCCTCCTCTAGTGTAATCTTCATAGCTGAAGTGCTGCTAATGTGTTTGCAATTTGTCTGTTTTAGCATTTAACTAGTAATTATTAGTGGCATACTCTTTTGGGTGATCAGCCCAAAGCTGTAGCGGAAGGGTGTGACCTTGGGTTTTTTTTTATAGACAACGGAAATTAGTTGATAACGGACAACAGTAATTGCTTGGATGACAGTGCACCTCTGGAGCTGCATCACCACAGTACATCACTGAGGCCAGGAGCTTAGCAGGATTCAGAGAAAAGGGAATTAACAAAATGCAAACAAGATGTTAAAATGAATAAAAAATGGGATAGAGGATAATACAGAGGGTAATTATAATGTAATTATATAAATATAATTGTATAAGTAAGCACTGTAGCTTCACTGGGAACATTGCATTCAGGGCTGTGCTCAGAGATGCCTGATGAGTATATTCTGAGGCTTGAACAATTCTTACATGGAGAAATAGATAACTACTTGTGTTAGTTATTTTTGTAAAGGAGACCACAAAGAGAACATCAGACCATGACATGGGACTCCTCAGGTGTCAGCCTCTGGGTCAGATCTAGCCCATGGAGCCAAGTGTCCTGCCAAGAATCTGACCCCCACTTCTTTATATCCTCATCACATTTCCAGTGTTTGAGTTCCAATCAAACACCATGATTGATGTTGTTGTGATGTTATTATCACATATGGAGCTCATTGCCATGGGAAGCTTCTGAGAGAAGAAGAATTCTGTGTTTGGGAAGAATCTGGAAACTTGTACCGAAGCTAAGAATATTGCTATTGCTCTGATTAGCAGTAACACATTTAACAAGAGATAGTCAAACTCTATGATTTAAGTCAAATTTTAAGTTAATATGAAGACAAAAGCACAGCATCCTTCCTGTTTTCTTATTATTTCTGACAATTAATTCTACTGTCTACAGTTAATCCACCCTCTTGTGCTTTCTGGTCAGATCTCTTCCGTACTCCTGTGTTTACATGAACAAAAAGCATTCACGATCATCATGGTAACATTTAGAAGTACATTCAAAAAAAAAAAAAAAGGTTTTGCAAAAACATTAATGTCTCTTAACAGCAGAAAATGTGTGCCTTGAAGCAGGTTGGTGAACATTTACTCTGTGGCTGATTCAGGCTGTCATTACCGTAAGCTGTGCTCAACTCATCGTTGGCCTGATGCAATGCAATGTGTTCTGTGTTTTTATCTTGCCTTTTGGTACAAAGATATCCTTCATTCAGAACTGCCTTCACCAGTAAAGTTGCTGCGCTTCCAGGATCCCTGTTAGGCAATTTTATTTTTGTATTTGTCTGATGAATGCAGTCATATCATTTACTATTACGATATCATAGATAACATTGGAAAAAATAATGATGTAAATAGAGGGAAAAAAGCCCACAACAATTTTACATGTTGAAAAGTAGCTCGACTTCATTTTTGGCCAGGGGCGTCTTCAAGCTGAGGGAGAAAATGTGTAATATCATTATCCTCTGTTAAATTGCTATCTTATTTTTTTTCCTTAGAGTTTCTCCAATGAAAGCTGCATGACCAAAATCTTGTTCATTTTTTATTGTGTTTTTTTTTTTTTTAATGTGAAATTTGAAAATGGGTAATGTATCTGTGATTTTCCATTCCATGGTTTTATTGCTGGGACAATATTGTTTCTGTTACGGCTTGTGAGCAGCGCTTCGTATATGTTCTTAAATAGATCTGATGCATGAAATGTTTCTGTGCTTCCTTAGGCTTTGAAGTCATTAGAGCTAAGTATTGCCAAGTTGGCTAAATGTCTGGGTGGATGAGTTGCTGTACTGTCAGATCTGAATGTTCAAGAAGTAATAATCCATGCAAGAAAGAAAAGAAAAAGAGTTCAGACATTTTTGAAAAAGGAATGTATTTTCTGGCTTCTTTATTTCTCTTCTGGGTGTTGAGATTTTTGGTTAATGAAGTTGGGTTTTCCCTGGCTTCAAAAAGGGCAGAAACTGATGATTTATGGTTTTTAATGAAGTTCAGGTTTCTCACATAGCTCACTGTGGGAGGAGTTTTGGGAATGCATCGTTATTTCCTCAAGATAGTTACTGAGGCAAATGCAAGGGAAGATGGGCTGTGAGACAGGTGTCTGGCTGGGTCTCCGGTATGGGATGAAAGGTCTCCCAGGTGTTTGGAGGCTCCATTGCCTGTGGGCCACCTTGGATGTTATTGGAATTTTTTCTTAGAAGTTTAGGATCTTGCTCCCCTGAATGCTGGCTGTGCTGTTACTGTATGAGGATGGAGCCGTAGCTCTGTTCTACTTGACCATCCCTCCCTTCTCCCCTTTGGAGGAGTTACATCTTCTAACAACCTCTCCAAACATGCACGTAAGCACTATCCTTTTTATTATGAGTGTTTTCATTCTTAGGTTTGCAAATGTATTTTGGACCTGAGTGAAAGGTCAACAGTTGAAGATAATCCTGGAAAAAGCTGGCTGGTGCTATTCCTTAGCATTAGGGAATGATGTAGTTTGGGAGGAGCTGCCCTGCCTCTGCCAAACACTGTCTGTGTTTCCACAGTGGGTAAAGTAACTGTTGTTGGAATACCTTGTAAATGCTGGCAGACATTTGTTATTCCTCTGAGGTGAAGAGGGAAATGGAAATTGATGCTAATAATCAACGTAATTATAAAGAAGGCTGCTGGAAAGACTCCAGATCTGTAAGGGAAAAGTGGCATTTTAAGAGCTGTGCTGTGGATTGAATGAAAAATGTGTGTCCAGAGAAGGGCAACAAAGCTGTGAGGGGTCTGGAGCACAAGTCTTATGGAGAGCAGCTGAGAAAACTGAGGTTGGCAGAAGAGACCTTATCACTCTCTACAACTGCCTGAAAGGAGGTTGTGGTGAGGTGGGGGTTGGCTTCTTCTCCCGAGTAACAGCAATAGGATGAGAGGTAATGGCTTTAAGTTGCACTAGGGGAGGATCAGGTTGGATATTAGGAAAATTTTTTTTCTCTTAAACAGTGATGAGGCACTGGTGCAGGCTGCCCAGGGAGGTGGTGGAGTCACTGTCCCTGGAGGTTTTCAAGAACTGTGCAGATGTGGCACTGAGGGTCGTGGTCAGTGGGCATGGTGGAGTGGGTTGACAGTTGGGCTAGATGATCTTAATGGTCTTTTCCAACCTTTATGATTCTATGAACATTGGTATCGCCTTTTAAACCATTGTACTGAGACTGGAGTGAGAGATCTCAAGTCATGCCCATTATGTGTCACTATGTTGCAAAAAGTTCTCATTATATCATACATATATGATGGCACAATTAATTAGTTTGGAAATTCTTTCTGCATATACTTCATTTTTAAAACTCTTGATTTGAGTTTTGATTGGGTTTTTTTGTTGGTTTATTTACTTTTTGATATAGAGGGGACGGAAATCCAAGAGAACCCTTTTAAAACCTTTCCTGTGTTCACTAAAACTTGAACTTGTCAATTCTAGGCCATCATCAGGGGATGCTGGGGCTATAAAATGCAAAGAAATGTGAAAATCTTTGGTACAAAGCCTTTGGCTTGCCATGCCTACAGGATCCAGTCTTACAACCAGTAATGTCAATGAAGAAGATGATGAGAACATGTATTATTTTAGAAAATTCTTGCTGCCTGGGTAGTTTATGTGCCAGGTGTCTAGATCTGGGTCTCAAAATATTAGCCTATAGAGACAGCTCTGGGCAAATGTCAGTGGCAACGGAGCTGAGCTGAACATATCTTTAAATAATTACTGCAAAATTAAGGAACTATTTTGAAGCTGTAAGCGAGTTTGATGTGTCATGATCATGTTATTGGTAGCAGTCCCTCACTCATTCAACTTTATTATTGCAGAATCGATATTTTCATTTAATGTTTTCTGAATCATTGTCATCTCAGTAGTACTTAACTGAATAAAACATAAGATTCATTTGAAATAGCTGCAGATACAATGTACTGCATTTCTCAGAGGAAGAATGTTTTCACTTTGTTTAACCCAAAGCATCAGTTTATTTGCAAACATAATTGATACTGGCTTGCAAAGCATTCCTAGGGTACCTTAAATGGAATAGCCATCACAACAATATTAGATTTATGGCAGATGAGTGTAAATAGTGCAATATTAGCTGTAATGGATTCCAGACTGTAAATACACCATGATGTCCCACGGTGGTTGGATCAGGATTCTCATTCATTAATGGCAGTTCAGAGGTGCATTGCTCAAAAGGAATAAAGCACTGTGTTCTACATTATCATCTGATTCTTTACACAAACTACAGCTGTGCATTTCTGTCATGCTGAGCTGCAGGGTCAGATACAGACAAGGGTCAACAGCAGGTCCTGGACCTAGTAAGGCTATTAGTGACCAGAACCACAGGTAGAAACACAGTGCTGGGTTCAGCCAGAGGGTGCATCAAACCTTAGCCAGAAAAACTCAGTAATAGCAAAAATGCTGTTGAGGAATAAACAGCCATGTGCTGGGCAGGTGGCAGGTAGAATATTCTTCTTAGGACTGTAAGTTATTTTCAGCAAGGTCTATTCTGTTGGAAGCATCTCCAGCCCAAAGCACAGGAGAACTCTGCGTTGTTTAGCTCCTGGCTGCTGCTGAAATACAAACATGTAATAAATAAATATACACAGATAAAGAAGAGATTATTTTTCTTTTAATGTCATTCCAATGAATTCCCAGTATGCTGACTAATATTGATTGCATGTCCCTGTGTCGCGGGATTATTTTGTGAATAGATGTTTTTCAGTTTTGACTTCAGCTCACAAAAATGGATTTTCATTTATACTGCCTGCATTGCACTTCTTTGACTGTGTAAGGAGGTTTTAAAATTGATGTGCCTTGCACTTTCAGCCACTTATAGTGCCACTTACATCCACTTTACAGAGCCAGAGTAATGTCAACGATCTTTAGTGCCTGGGAGAAGAAGATGCATAGGACTGTGCCAGGATGGAAGCTGTACCAGTCTTTTAAAGCAATCAAGTGTCTTTGATTATAGAAATTGAAGCCTCATTTACAGTGCAAAATCTATTGAAGATACTTACAATTTCTGTTTCTTGAAAAAAAGATTCCTCCCAGCTAAATCAACTACCCCTTCTTCCTCATGGAAGGAAAGTCACAGTGAAGAAGGGTTCTGGTACCCAGGATGGGCTCCTTCAGAAAAGGCCTTTGTGTATCAGAAGGGTTTATTCTATCATCTCTGTTTGTCTTCACTTCTGTTGAGTTTAACAAGGCATACTCTTAATAGGGATAAAATTAAATCTTTAAAAAGGTGTATTTAACATAACTACTTGGAATACTATAATAGCGTTGCTAAAGATTATGGCTGTAGTAAAGCAAATTATAGTGCAGAGTTTATTTAGCAAAGAGATATGAAAGAGTTTTATTATTATTATTATGGACAGTGTCATCCTAATGGATCGGTTGATAAGAAAACATGAAAATGTAATGCTGGATGGACTATGAATTAATAATTTACTTTCTTTCTATCATTATCACATGGGTAAGCCAGCAGTCTCATGTCTAAAAGGTAACTATTGCGTCATGACCATGTCATTCTGCTGTCAATACAACTGAAGTGAAATCAGTTTCAAGAAAATACTAAATTAAAGCTTTTTTCTAGACCATAACTGACTGTGCTGCTACAGGTGTAATTTTCGTTCATATACAGCCTGTTCCTGGCATCTATAAAGGGAATAAACTCTGCTGAAAATAGATTAATTTGTTTTGGAAAGCTTGCCTCTTGACTCCACTTCTGGACATAATTAATAGCTTGATATGTTGGTTAGGATTTTCCTATTAGTTTGACTTTTCTTTGACTACTGGAAGGGACAGAGCAATCAGGCGAAGTATTACTGAGGCATCGTGTCCATTAAAGCTTTTTACAATCACCTCCCTTTTCTGCAGCTCAGATTTACTGGCAAACATGAATGTGTGTACATTTCCTATCAGTCTATTATGCTTTCTTCTCGTATTACTCCTTTTGGAGAAGCTGTTACTTGTTCTGATATCACCAAACTACAGCATGAGGTGAAAAGTATTTAACCAGCAATTCAGTGCTCTGGATTACTTTAGAAGGCAGATGGAATTGATTTTTTTCCACTGGCCAACTTCTATTTCCACTATTCTGGGCTCTTTAAGTTTAAGTCTCTGAATGTCCTATTCAGCAGCCACATCCTACACCGAAAGTCTTGATCTATGGAGGAGAACAAGAGAAATGGAAAGACTGCTGATTCAGTGAATAAATCTAGGCCTTAAGCTGCCTTATTATCCCTGGAATGTGTGTCCAAAAGACTGTATTTGGGCAATATTTGTAATAAATTGCTAGTAGTGTTCTCAGGTATGATCAAATCTGTCCTCATCTTATTTAAAAAGTCTGATCTGCTCTACAGAGTGTGCAGTGATAGGTGTTGCAACTTCTCTTTTGCAGTATGAGTTCCTGTGTGGCAGTGAGACTTCTTAAGCTCTCCTAATGCAATTTCAGTTGTGAATGTTCTGCAGGTAGAGCTAAATGGAGATCCAGAGCTTTCCAGAAGATATTGGTTACAGCAAAGCCTGTACACAGCCAAGTACATGATATGGTGATGGGTCAGTGGTTGGACTTGATGATCTTAGTGGTCTTTTCCAACCTTAATGATTCTATGTTTTCCTATTGCTTCCTAATTCTGACATTTAAGCAATAGGTTTTAAATTCCTTTTACACCTATTCTTGCAACTGGATCATAGGTTGGGATATTAGAAGACTTGGCTGGTGCCTGGAAGCTAGAGTGGACTCAGTTTTTGTATCTTTGTTTGGTATTGTTATTGTACTACAACACATTTAGGCAATTGCTTTTGCCATTTGCAATGGTGATGTATACATGATCTGATTTGTATTTAAATAAATATGATGGGCATATCATATATGTGTAATTACAGAGATCTGTGAGGTGTGTGAATGAGATGTTCATTAATTATTTGTGACAGGTATATAGTCTTGGCTGTGATTCTTTATTACTGTCAAGCTCCGATTTCATAGTAGCATGGATTCTTAAGGTATATATATCTTCAGAGGGTAAAATGCACATTCTTGCATCACTTTTCTCTAGCTCCTAGGTTTTGCTGTAGCTCCAGCAATGCCTGAGTGCCTGAAGGGCCATTGCTGAATACCTGCTCTGTCTCTTCAAGTTAATGAACATTATCAATGATGAGTAAAGGATGTCTTGTCCCTTTTTAGTGGTCTTATGCTGTGCTCAGAGCTCAACTGTTCTCCTGAAGATCTCAGTAAAATGAAAATTACGTATAAATCTGTGCATCCTTCATGCATCTATTCTCTTGTGCTACTTGCAAATCAAATAAATGGTTGGGAGCAGGACATTGCTGGTACATTACTTGACTGACTTATGCTACATAAGGCTGTATTCAGGCAGTTGTGTGTTGTACGTGTACATTGTACATCATGCTGAAAGTTTTCTACTTTCTTTACTGCATCATCTGGCTTCAGGTGAGATGGGAGCCTCATTTAGTGCAGCATTCTCAGAACTGAAGAGCAGCTCACTGAGGCAGTTAAAGCAGGGGCACAGTGCTATTTACACAAAGCAGCCCTTATCCACTGAAAATGAAACTTCTCGAAGGTGTTCCAAGTGGCACATCAAAACTGCTGGTCAATTTCTAAAAAGCAGAGAGGAGACTGATCTGGTTTCTGCTTGCCTTAAAACAAGTAGACTACTGAGGCTGTGCCAGCAGTAAGTCAACTCCATGCATCCTCTTCCTTCTCTTTTTTTCCCCTGCCTTGGAAGAAAGACATACCTTACCTTTGTGTTGAGGATCCTAGGTAGGCATTTCCAGGTGGCCTGCTTTCCATAAAGAATGTTTCTACTGGCTTAAAGAATACTGGTAACAAGTTTTATCCATCCTCTGCTTTGGTGTGTGCACCGTGCAAGACATTTCGTTCCAAAGGGTGGAAGTTGAGGCACAGAGAGCAAACAAGTGAAGGAACATGAATCTGTGCACCGTGTGCTTTATCCACCTGGTGAAGCAGAGCTATGCCCAAGCGTTTTGCCTTCTCCAAAGAAATAAGGTGGACTGGAAGTTCAATGGATTCCTTCATGCCTCTTCTAGAGGATACGAGTGACTAGAGTGTTTCGTTGTTCAGACTCTTGAAAGGGCTGTTTTGGGCTGGCGGAAAGGCTTATTTAACCATAGTGCTAGCAGGAATGCAGCAACCTGTGTTTACTGGGACAAGTTTCATCCCGAGAAATCTATAAACACTTGAAATACAATCAGGGCAGTGTATAAATGCGTGTAGCCATCACAGTTCCCACCAGTAAATGAGGGCACCACAAGCCATCCAGCTACAGTGAGCATTTCAGAGAGGCAGCAAATACACACCCAAGTGAAAATACTACTGCAGGTGCCACATCTCGTGTCTTTGATTCTCTTGATGTTCAGGAACATTTGTGAGAAGCTACCACGAGCTGATTGCGTGGGTCCAGAGGAGGGCCGTGAGGATGCTCAGAGGGCTGGAGCACCTCCTATGGACACAGGCTGGGAGCTGGGCTTGTTTAGCTTGGAGAAGAGAAGGTTCTGGGGAGACCTCATTGTGGCCTTCCAGTACTTCAGGGGAGCTTGTAAGCAGGAGGGGGACTGACTTCTTACACAGTCAGATAGTGATAGGACAAGGAGGAACCGCTTTAAAGTAAAAGAGGGTTTACTTAGGTTAAATGTTAGGAAAAAATTATTTACGGAAGGAGCGATGAGGCCCTGGCTGCCCAGAGAGCTGTGGATGTCCCATCCCTGGAGATGGTCATTGCCAGGTTGGATGGAGCCCTGGGCCCTGATCTGGTGGGTGGCAACCAGCCCATGGCAGGGGAATGGAGCTCAATGATCTTTAAGATCCCTTCCAACCTAAGCTATTCTATGAAGCTATGAAATACAATGCCTTTAAGATGAATGTATGTTATATGCATCCATCTACTTAACAGCATCAATGTTTTGCAGAACTACATTACTGAAAGCATACAGATCATGTTGTATGTTCAAGTATTTTTTTTCTTCTTTTTGTGTAAAGCTGATGGAAAAGTAAATGAAAAATAACAACCATTGCAAAGAAAATTGTGCTTCATAAAGCAAATGTTTAAAAAGCCACTTGCTCCAGCTGTGGCTTTTATGTACAAGGATCTCTCAGGCAAATGTATGTGCTTACATCAGATGTCTTTCACTACATTTACATTTAAACCAGTCATCATCTTATATGCAGATCATTTATACACCCTATAAATCACTGTTGTATCTAAAAATGAAGATGGGGCTCTCCCTTTTCCAAGCAGTAGGCTGCTAAATAATCTAACATGTTTGCAGCTGCTTAGAGATGTGGATTGTCTATTTGTGAGTAATTTAGGGGAGCTGATTTTTTTTCTCCATTTTCGCTAGAGGTCTCTTTTTTATTTCATAGAATCACCGAGGTTGGAAAAGACCACTGAGATCTAGTCCAACCATCAACCCATCACCACCATGCCCACTGACCACGTCCTTCAGTGCCACATCTACCATTATCCTGACTTGGATGTTTTAATTATGAAATATAGATTGTGGCTATTTGACAAAACTTAAGTTTTACGTATATATATATATATATATATATATATAAAGGGAGTAAAGAAACAAATCCTTCCACTCACTTCCAAAACAACAACCAAAAAGCACCTATGCTGAAGCAATGAGGAAGGAACTCAGCTACTCCCAGAAATAACAGGAGAGGGGGAAATGGAAGATCAGTCGCTGAGATCATGGGGAGCAAAATTATTAAGCCAGACTGCAAGGAGGAAAACTCCGAAAAAACAATTTGGAGATGATTCACAGCTGGCACAGAAGCTGGGCCCTCAGAAGTCTCTTGCACAGATAAACAAGTGAGGAAGAGACATCTGTTGCATTACAGCTGCCAAGGTCACGCCAGAAGGAAGGGAGAGAGGGGAAGGGAAAAAACAGCAGTACTGCCCGTATTCCTCGCAGCAATAACACAGTGCCAAAAGACTACAGCGCTGCTAATAATGTGCCTTTGGAGTTGTAATGGTATATTAAATTATACGTGCTGGCTCAAAATTAACCCCAGTGATGGTCAGAAATAATGTTTTTGAAAAACGTAGTCCACTTAAGTAGAAAAAGTCTGACACTTGGTACACATGCTTGATCTTTAGGGTAAGCAAAGTGAAGAGGAGACATAATGCAGAAGTGAGTGGGGCAGAGGTACTGGTCGTGTTCCCCAGAGACCTGCTCCAATTTAGGCAGGGAAGTGCCATGCAGAATAGCTCTAAGCTGCACACAAGTGAGCAGACTTCTTCACAGCTTGCCTCCTAGCGCTGTCTCATTTGTTTACCATGAACTGGGAGATCCTGCAACTTGCAGCAGCAGCAAGAAACAGAAAACAGCAGAAAACTGTGCAGCAGATAAGCCTGTTATATTCCCTTTAAACCACACTTCCATGCTCGAGTTAAAAAGTAAATGCACCTGAGTAAAGCTTCTGTAATGCACAAATAGAGGCAACACCACAGGACTGTTCCATAGATCCATGAGTTCTTGCCCTGTGCCATGTCTCTATCCTCCGCTGCAAATACAGGGAGACTGTCTCAGATAACTAGTTTTCAGGCTTGTAGAAACATTTTTAAGTGTGCTTCTTGTTGGAACAGATATTCATTGATGAGCTTAATTAATGGCATTGACTAGGTAAACTGGTTTTGATCTGTTAAAGGAAAATGCTACATCAAATTGATCTCTTAAAGATCTTGGTCATGGGTAATGGGAATGTGAAATCATTGAAATTATCTGAATGGATCCCTAAGCCACTCACTGGAGCCTCTAAAGATTTACTCAGACATAAAGACTCACTTGTTGCTCTCCCTTGACAGAACAAATGTTGAAGACAACAGGAGAAGGGTGGCAGAGCTAGGCTGGTGAAAGATAAAGTTAATTAATGCATATCCTCATCAACAAACTGTGCTTTCAAAACAAAACAAAATTAAATTCTCCCTCTCCAAAGCTTATTCAGACAAACACAGAGCAGAGACCTTCAGAATGAACAGCCAGTATATCTTGCTGCTTGTCTGATAGGATGAGAGGTAATGGCCTTAAGTTGTAGCAGGGGAGGTTCAAGTTGGGTACTAGGAAACATTTCTTCTCAGTAAGAGTGCTGAGGCATTGGAACAGGCTGCCCAGGGAGGTGGTGAAGTCACCATCCTTGGATGTGTTCAAGAACCGTGGAGATGTGGCACTGAGGGACATGGCCAGTGGGCTGATGGTTGGATTAGATGATTTTAGAGGTCTTTTCCAGTCTTAACAATTCTGGGATTGCCTCTAAAAGTATAAACTCCTGTACAGAGAGTTTTTTAACCATGCAACCTCATGGTTTTACCATGATCTCCAGTGGGATCTATAGGGATGGGGCATAGATCCCTCTGACCACAGAGGCCAGAAGGAAGAAGGGATATGCCATTGCTTTTCTGATTGGTGATATTGTGACACTGGGACTGCAGAGAGTGAGTCAGTCACCAGCATGGCTTGGCAAATCTGCAGGACCATAATAATACTGTGGACAGTCTGCCTTGCACAGACCCATCCCTCTCATTCCCCACTCTTTGACATCCTCTAGAAAAGTTGGAGCAGTGAGAGAATAAGGCAGCTGCAAATGTATAAAATCAGATGTGGAGATTAATTGGATTTCCCTGTCCATGCTCTTAAGAAGAGCATAGAATCATAGAATCATTTAAGTTGGAAGGGACCATTACAGGTCATCTAGTCCAACTCCTTTGCAGTGAACAGGGACACCTACAACTCCATCAGGTGCTCAGAGCCCCATCCAGCCTGACCTTGAATGGTTCCAGGGTTGGGGGCCTCCACCACCTCTCTGGGCAACCTGTGCCAGTGTTTCACTACCCTTATCATAAAAAAACTTCTTCCATATATCCAGTAGAAACATCCCGCTTTTAGCTTGCCACCATTTCTCCTTGTCCTATCACAGTAGACCCTGCTAAAGAGTCTATCCCCTTCCTTCTTACAGCCCCCCTTTAGATACTGAAAGGCCGCTCTCAGGTCTCCCTGCAGCTTTCTCCAGGCTGAACAGCCCCAGCTCTCTCAGCCTGTCCCCATAGGAGAGGTGTTCCATCCCTTGGATCATTTTTGTGTCCCTCCTCTGGACATGCTCCAGTAGGTTCATGTTTCTCCTGTACTTAGGACTCCACATCTGGACACAGTACTCCAGGTGAGGTCTCACAGTGCAGACGAAAGGGAGAGGGTCACCTCCCTCGACCTGCTGACCACGCCTCTTTTGATGCAGCCCAAGATACAGCTGGCTTTCACGGATCACAGGGACCTTTTTTCCACACCAGGAGCTCTTGTCCCCGTCCTTCTATCTCTCTGCTGGAAAGCAGCACTGCTTTCTACTGAGCACTGCTCACCTTGTATCCTGTGGATCTGTTTTGATCCAAGCTACATCAATCACCTTTCAAATGTCTGAATGTTAAAATCCATGCCTACAACATTTTTACATGCTCCTCTCACCTTCTCCTCGTGGGTGTCTGTGCTGGCAGTCTGTCTCTCTTACTGAGTTGTCTCACTAACATCTGCTACCTCCAAAACACTGTATCCCGAAAACTATAGCTTTTAGGACTTTTCCATAGTAACCTACCCAGGAGTATGTTTTTACATTGCCACAGATTGCCAGAGTGCTTTCCTGGGTCATGTGTCCTCCCTGAACTGAAAGCAAACCAATGGGAAGTGGTCTGTGCTGAGTCTGGAGCTCAGAGGGACTGAATGTGCAAAGGCAGATCGTGTGGCGTGTTCTGCTGGAGGCAGCCCATTACAGCACCCCAGGTACTAATAGGTTAGTTCCACTAAAAAATTCAGATATGTAGCTCTTCATCTGGGACCTGGTCTTCATCTGGAGAGGGGAGAACATGAGCAGACTGTAGGAAGGTGTAGTTAATCAAGTAGGATTCATTTCTACCCATTCTGCCCACTGGCTTTGACTTCCTTGATGTGGTAATGAAGGGGGAATTAATAGCCTGGTGTGATATAGCCAGAACCCTAGGTTTCAAAGGAGCAGAAGGGCTCTGCATCCAATAACTCTACCTGCTGCTGCTGCAGGCTTATTAGTGTCCTTGCTCAGTCTATACTCCCTCCAACAGATGTGTGCAGCTGGCGGGCTCCCTGCGAGCACAGGCTGCACTTGAATCTGCCCTCTGTAACACTCAAGAGGATGGGAATGCTCTGCACCAACTCCTGAGAGCCCAACACTGCTTCTGCAAAGGGGCAGTTCTGCATCCATAGGTAGCAGAAACATCCACCTGTGGATCAAAGACAGCCTAAGTAAACTGTTCTGCATCATTTTGGGGCAAAAATAACAAACTGCTGCTTTCCCTAGCATTCTTTGCTGTAATGTGTGGTCAGAAACAATCCTTATAGTGCTTTAGCTACTGAGAGTGCATGGGTGCTCATAGCAATGACTTGAAAAGTTTTAGTTCAGTTTGTCTTTAAGAACCATTGCAGCATTTTGTTCCAGTTGCAACATACAAGGCTCACAACAGTCTTGGAGCATGAGGGGGCATGGTGGTGGTGATGGTGAGGGTGGTGAAGATGGCCTCCAAGAATTCCTGGGAGCATTTTGAGAATGCTCTCATAGCACAATTCTGTTCCTGCTGGTCTCAGGAGAATGAGAACAGGTCCTTCCACCTGTCAGTGGTTCCTCTTCTGGTGGGAGGGAAATGTCTGTCCTTCCACAGCACTGGAGCAGCTGACTGATGCTGAATGGAGATGCCATTTGGGTGACTGTAGCTGGTCTTTGGAACACAGAATCATTAAGGTTGAAAAAGACCACTAAGATCATCAAGTCCAACCACCAACCTACCCCCACCATGCCCACTGACCACGTCCCTCAGTGCCACATTTCCATGGTTCTTGAACACCTCCAGAAAGGATGACTCCACCACCTCCCAGAGCAGCCTGTGCCAATGCATCACCATTCTTTCTGAGAAGAAATTTGTCCGAATATCCAGCCTTTATTAACAGGCATGGAGTAATCTGCTCACACATCAGCAGGGTGAGGCCATGCAGTGTGACCTCCATGCTGTGGTAAGATATCAACTTTATTGCTTAGCTTAATTTTATGAGAGATTAATCTTCCCCTATTACAGGACAAGAATCAGGATCTGCCAACCCCAGCAGATGGCTCATGGCCATCAGAAGGGATGAGACCCCCTGTATAGACAGGGATGGCAGAGAGGTACCAGCATGCAGAGAGACCAGTGAGCTTCAGTAACTCTGGAATAACTGTGCCAAAACACTCGGACGTGCAGCGGGAACACTCATAATGCACCTATGTAATGAGGTTAAGCCATATGCATTTGTGTAGCTAACTGCTGGACTAATTAGCACAATTAACTTCCTATGTGCCCAACAACAAGAAAAAAACCCTACAATGTAGGTCTGGCCATTTCCAGAGCTAGTGAAAACTGTGTCTTACACTGCTGACTGCAAAAGAATTGAATACACATGGAGAAGGTGTGCAAGGGTTAACAGAAGATAACAGACATGAAGAAATATACATCTTTTAAGTAAAAGTGTAGTTTAAGTTCAGTAGTTGCCAGTGTAACTACTGAGGGTCAGGGACACAGAGAATGATTTCTGCAACGAGAAGATCCATCCTGCAGAAATTTCCAGGTCATAGGATGAGGAAGTGCAAAACCCAAACAGTTTTGTTTTGTTTGAATTCCTCTTGGGAAGAAAGCAAAAGTGTGGAGTGAAGCAAGACTGCATCAGTGCCCACAACAGGTGGGAAAACAGACCAAGGGGACTGAAAAACTCAAACCCATCTACTTGTACAGCCCTTGAAAGCAATTCCGTTCGTGTGATTGGGGACGAATATCTGAGTGAGAATAACCTCACTATAAACATCTACAAAACATTGTGACTAAAACTATTGGGACTAAAGAAATTGCAGTGTAAGCTGGGACTGTGTCATAGTACAACCCAGCAAGAGGTTGACACAAGCTGTTAGATTTAAGTGTAAATTACTGCTTCGTTCTCGAGAGGTGCTATTCACTCCACTAATGAGCTGTTCCTGCATGCTGGCAGCAGGGACCAGGAGAGGTTGTCCAGTTTCCTACCAGCACAATTACACGTTGCAGACTTTTTGCGTCGTGGTTTCCGTGAACTGATGGGCTGTGTGATGATGGGAATACAGAAGTACTTAGTGGTGGCTGGAAGCTAAGCTCTAGGAAAGCTCAGCTGAGCATTAAATTCACCCCGAGTGTAAGGAGCGATGGCATCCAGCAGAGCCATGGATTGCAGCCAGAGGAGTTCGTGGTTAATGCAACCTGGTAGCATAAACCAGCAGTGTAATGTTACAGGTCAAATGAGGCATAGTCGCTTGCTAGATAAATACCCTGATGTTCCTTAGCTGGTGATTTGCAGACTCAGCACAGATCCCAGCATCACTGACACTGAGCTTTGTCCTACAGCACAGAGTGGGGCTGTGGGCTGGATGCAGGGGGTGTGGGGGTGGTAAGCAGCACCACGGCAGCATCGGACCGCGCGGTGCGGCGGTGAGCGTGGGACTGGGTTGTCCCTGGCCCATTTAGAGCATCCTTCACGCAGCTCCAAGTTTTTGCATGGGCAAAGGCTAGCAGAGAGCAGTACCTGAAGCATGCCTTGGGTATGACAGCCGGACGGCAGGGCTGGGAAGGTCTGTTTGTGAGAAGAGCTCTGCTGTGCAGGGGACAGAGAGCTCGGGCGGCGTGGAGCAGTGCATGCTCCTGTGTCACTCCGTGGGTGACAGCGGCTGGAAGCGTGCAGCAGGCAGCGATAAGAGACGTGCAAAGCGACCCCATCCCATCCCATCCCATCCCATCCCATCCCATCCCATCCCATCCCATCCCATCCCATTAGGGACGCAGAGAGAACCAGAGGGGGCTTGTTTACCCCCTGGGAGCACCTCCGCTCTCAGCATCCCATCGGTGGCAACCCGCGTCCGCGCAGCGTCCTCTAAATCCACGCGGGCGGGCAGCCGGGAGCGCGCATCCACCATCGGGACCCCGGCTCTGGACCCGCGGGGTCCCCGCAGCGCCGCGCTCCGCGCAGGACGACGCGCGGGCGGCACAGTGCGCGGGGGCGGCGGGGCATGCGCAGCGCGGGGGCTGCCGGCGGGGAGGTGCGGAGCGCGGAGCGCGGCTCTGCCTCCCGGCTGCCCGTAGCCGGTTGCCAAGCAGTTATCATTGTTTCTGTGACGATTGCAGAGGCTGTTGCTAATTGAAGGAGCCCCCACAGCATCCTTCTCTCTCTGCTCCTGCTTTGATTTTAGAGGCTCAAGGGGGAAGCCAGCTTAGACTAGGGATTTTTTTTTTAATTTTCTATTTTTATGTATTTATTTTTTATTTTTTTTTTGCTTTGCTGTTTTTATACATTGCATTTGTGGGGGTGGGAAATTTCTCAGCTGGTGATTAAGTGATGGACTAGTTACTCATCCCTCCAGTCTTTGTGTGTGTGTGTGTGTGTGTGTGCGCGTGTATGTCTGAGCACACGCAGACCAGCTCACACTCACTCACTCACACACACACACGCTCACTATTCAAATCCTGTTTGCCACTGCAGTGGGCACAAATAGGTGAGCATGACTACAGCCAAGGAGCAAAATGCATCAGGGAAACAAGCCCAACAGCAGGATCAGGTAACGCTTCTTTTCCTCAATTTCAAACAGATACGGATTTGCATTGTATAGCTCTGTGTTTCTTGTCTGATTTTGGAATTTTATTTTATTTTGGTGTGCGTTCCTAAAATTGCCAACTGAGTCACCAGTCAGTGGCAGGAGGGAAGCGCTGTGCATCTGGGCTCAAGGTCTGCTGTCGGTGTGCGTGGAGGCTTGGGGGGTTGGGGGGGGGGCTGAATTGTGCTATTTTTATCTGACTGCACCTCTTCCTCCAGGATGCAGAGCTTTGCTCCGTATCTCGGTCCCTCTGTGCATGTGTGGGGCAGAGTGCTGGGACAGAGGCCCCTTCTCACTGCAGGAGGGTTATGGTCACTCTGCAGGCGGATGTAACAATGCAAAAGTGGGGTTCGGCTCTTGACTTTGTTCAGCGCTCTCAGGGATTTTGGGGGGATGACATTTCCTTGGAGGGATGCCCCAGTACAGCATGTGCTATCGGTGGGTGATGGGGGCCACGAGGAGGTATAGCTCCCATGGACCTGATGGAAAACTGCAAACTGCAGTGCTTACACCGTATCTGAACTCAAGTCCTTTTTCTGTCTTACTTTGGGTGCCCTTTGTGTTTCTATAGGGGCAGAAAAGTTAAAGACTTTATTTCCTCTGCCATGCCTGTTTGTTTGGCTTTTTTTTTCTTTTCTTTTTTTTTTTTTTTTGAGAGAGAGCATTCCTATTTAACTGCACTTAACCCGGACAGGGTGAAGTCAAAACTTTCCCTGTCCAAAAAAAAAAAAAAAAAAAAAAAAAAAAAAAAAAAAAAAAAAAAAAACTAGCAGGAAAAAAAAAAGTGACACATCATCAGCTGTAATTGGTAGGCACGGTCAGAGGTGGTGACATAAGGGACAGCAAAGGTGCACCGGAGTCCCAGTGTCCCCCCACTGCCTGCAGGAGCACAGAGCATCTGCATCTCCCCTTCGTCCTTCCCCAAACACTGGAAGTTCTCTGCTTTCATCTTTGGTTAGGACAGCATGGGAGGATAATTTAAACAGATCTCTCAGGGCACAAATTGATTCTTAAAATAGTTCCTCCTGACTTCGTGGGCTGAGAGCCTCGCACATCAGTTATATATGTGTATGGTTTTTGGACTGGATCTTTTTAGGGAAATAACAAAAGGAAAAGCGTGGGAATTCTTGGGCACCCTCACACTACAAGCAGCATCACAAATTCTCCATTGGCATGGCGACATTTCACTAATGGCCAAACAGGCTCAAGGGTTCTGTTGTAACGAGAAGAAAGCAACTTTGGTACAGAGGGTGAAGAAACAATGGCTCCATCTGATCTCACCTCTGCTGTGCCCCACCACTCCTTGAATACCGATCTCCGTCTCTGTGTGCTGCTGCTTGCAGTCAGTCTGGCTGTGTTTCTGGGAGGAAGGAGTGAACAGCAGCCTTTGCTGAACAAAGAGGGCTTCTGCAAGCCGTGTGGAAGTGCTGGGTTTGGTAACTCAAGGAGCACGGCTCGGTTGCCCTTTATAAAGGAGCACAGCTTTTATTGCAAGTGGTGTTACCTCTCAAATGCCATCTTACTACTGACTTGCCACTGCTTTGCTACTTCGCTCTTCCCCTGTGAAGTACAAAATGTCCGGAATGGGTCTCTAGTATTACACAAAATCTCGACTGAATGTATTCTATAAGTGATTGAGTTGCAATTATAACCATATGGTATTCTTAAATAGTCTGAAAGTACATACTCTTCTCAGCTCTGCCCCAGCATGAGTATGAAATAGAGTTATCAGGCATATATAAATATCAATGATATTGATGAATATTAATGTTTGAGTCTGCAAGCGACTTTGCTCGCTCCTGTATTTTTTTTTGTTTCTTTTCATGGTATGTTATTAGTAAAATGGTTTTTGCAGTGGGATGTTGAATCTAATCTGTGTCCATTGATTTCTGTGCACTTTTATCTTCTAACACCAAACGCAGATCTAAACCTTTATTCTATTTGAAATAGTTCGTAACTGAAAAAAAGGCTCTATCCAAATTCTATTTCTAGCTGAAAATTGGCTTCTGTATTTCAAGGATCGCCGAAGTTCTTTTCTTGCATAAAAATGGTCAAGAAATTGAAAAGTGTCACTGGGAGAAAACTGAACACAAAGTGCTGGTCTGTAGAGGACTGAGGCTTCAGAAGCAGCTGCTGCTGTCATAGAGGGATTGTGAGCATCCCTTTTCAGTATCCCTCACTCTGACATCCTTGGGATCCAAAGGCAGGGAAGTGACACATTGGTTGTGTCCTACCACATTAACCCAAACAGAAACTGGGCACAAAAAGATGCTATAGGAACAGGGTGGGGAGAGTTTAAAATACATCTGCAGAAGCACTGTGGGCATAAGTTAAAAATTTAATCCGGAGCCATGTGTTCATGCAGAAATGAAGGCATGCTCTGCCCTGAGATTTGCAAATATAGTGATACTTAGAAGGTGATTAGGATATGGAGATAAGCAATGCACTGTCTAACCTGTTTGAAGCCAGGGAATAAGCATCCCTTTCTCCCCTTTGTTACTTAAAAGCATTTCTGTAGCTTCCTTCTGATAAGCAACACTGCCCACCTGCAAACCAGTTAAACTATTCGGAATTTTAATCATTTATCTCCATACTGCTCTATTTCACGGTGCTGAACTTTAAGTCTTCTGGGCATCACGAGCAGAAAACATCCTGTAAGATGTGTAATCAGGTCTCCTGCAGTCAAATTGGGATTGCTTGCTGAAGATGTAAGTTGGATGCAGCCACCTCTGTATGCTTTGATGTTTTTTGCAACAGCTGAGGTTTTCTTGTTCAAGTGGTTGGAGATGTATGCAGTGCATTGTGCAGTGATTATATTTGGCTTTCTGCTCTATCAAGTGCTCGGAAGTCCCTAGAAAACCCTGCAGGCACTAATAGGCTTGGGATCATACTGAAGAGGACTCCTGAATCTTGGTCTCAGTCTTGGGAATTGTTAGCTGGCCTGCTTTCAATGGTATATTCACCGCTTTTCCATTAGAAAGAAAATGACAACAGGTCGATTACAGAGTAAGTGTGCTGTGGTAATTTGTGCCTGCTGAAGTGTTTGTGCTCTAGCATGGGTCTCAACATTTGTTTGGGTCTAATCTGATTCATATCTAAATTTAACCCAGTTCTTCTTACTTTTAATGGTCTTTGGGAATGCAAGTAGCTCTACAGTCATACATAAAAATAAGGAAGTGTTTTTTGTTTTTTGTTTTTTTTCTTTTTTTATGAAATGTGGTGGAAGGCACAGTGCTACAAATGAGACTTTTAAGCATTTGGAAAAATGAGTCAGCATATAAAACATAACGGGATCGCAGATTATCAAAGAACACCTTTTATGAAATGTATTCAAGGGATGATGGGTTAATTTTATCCTTGCACTCTCAGAATAAACGATTGTTCCCGTTTCTTTCCTTTCAGAGAAAAGAACTGTCATAGACTTGGAGGGAGCAATATCCTGCTCCAAAATGTGCTCATGTCCCAGGCAACATTGTTAATGATCGTTTGTATGCAACTCTGTGTACAAGGCCAAATATTAAGTAAGGAGCCAAAATAGCTCAATGACTGCCTGTTATTGAAGTGGGCTCTGTGGAGGAGTAGCATCAGATCAATAGAACAGTTCTGCCTATTAACTGTCATTAAGATAATCAATTTTGAACTTTACAGAACAGATGAAAATCCAAATGATAGGTGTTTTAAAATGGAGAGAGAACACATTTGCCTTGGAAAACCTAGGCCAGGCTCAGGGATAAAAGGATGGAAAGATGAATATTTCATGCTCCTAATGTTCTCCTGCCACTCTGTACTTCACAGAAATAGCCTGTAGTACGTTGCAAAGTGAGTACAGTTGGAGTATCTAATATACTATGCTAAAACTTGTCCAAATAGGACAAGAAGTGTACATTGTACAGGCTTTTTCCATAGATACTTACAATTCAGGTCATTCTGGAATTCTGGTAGCAAGGGGATTCCATTTCTGTGTGCCCCATTGTCTTCCCTCAAGGTCATAAATAGCTTCAGCCATTGGGATCTAAGTCCTGTGCTGCCAGTTCATTCCCAGAGCAGATTAAACTCAAAGATACGTTTGTGCTTAGATTAGGAAATTTTGTAGAACCGTGAGGGTGAGAAAAACGGTACTGAGGTCCAAAAGCTTGTATTATACAGATCTTCAAGAGGGAGTTATTTCAAGCCAGTTCTAGACCATTGTGGATGCCAACTGTTGATTGAATAGTGCCTTCTCATTTAGCTTCATCCAAAAGGAAGCCAGTGAGGCATGACTTAAGTCTTTCCAGATCTGCTCTATTCATCTGAGGTCTGTCCAACAACTCAGGGTATCTGGGTGCCCAGTATCTTGGTTAGTTCAGGCTTTATCTGAAAGGCTGCAACAATCCTGATTCTCTGTGAATCTAAAGCCTCCTTACATCATGTGAACAGTACAAATCGGCTCCAAAGAGTGCAGGATCTCTCCATGTCATAAACAGGCTGTACTGCAGGGTAGGTTCAGGCACATATTATAACTGTGAATTTTATCTGTTGAAATAGGGAATGGACTTCGCCCTTCTATTTTTCAGTAGCATCTCCAGCATATGCTAGACCAAAAAGAGCCAATAGTGAATCCTCTATGTTTTAAGGGTTTGAGATATTGCATTCTAAGTTTGTGTTCAGAAGCAAACCAAGCCCCGAATGCATTACAAGAGAGCTCTGATTTATGGTGCCATTAGCTGGCATAGTCCCAGTTCCCACTGCAGTGCCCCAGTGGCATAAAATCCATGGAGAATAATTGAGGAGCACTGTGACATACCTCTGTGCTACCTAGACTCGACAGGAAAGAGCTTGGCCTGGGGCTGTTGAACAGGTGAGAGTGAGTCTCCCAGGAGATGAGCTAATTTAGCATATTATCTCAGTGACTTGTGATAGCAAAATTCCTGCATTCTTGGCTAGAACTGAAAACTGTCATATCCCAAAGGTGAGTCCCTGCTCTTGAGCATCACTCTTTCTTGCTGATTTGCTGCAGTATTCTGGCTTTGATTATTATAGCTGTGTAGAAACCACAGAGCAGTGTCCACTTGTGGAAGGTGTCTGGCAAAGAGGAAAGAAGGAGGAGAAACCTAACTTGTGACTTGTGTGGAAAACCAAGTTGTTGGGCACGATTTGTTTTAATGGAAGTGTTTAGTATGAGATGTTGAATGGAAGTCTTTAGTATTAGATGCTGAAGTGCATAATTTTTTTAAGGCATAATTTTGTTGATACGAAACAATACCATTGTTTCCTGATAACAATTCTGTAAATTACATATCTTACTGTAGACTCAGCAGAGGTTTTCTTCAGGAAGTTGTAGAGATATTTTGTATTTCATTCTGTTAATGATATCTGCTCTATTTCTCAAGAGATTAAATTTCCGTAATTGTGCTCTGAGAACGTTGTATTCAAGAACATGAAATTGCATCACATTGGCAGTCTTTTCAAGCCGTTAATTTTCTGTGAGGAATGCAGGCAGCTGAGAAATGGGGAGAAGGAGACAGAGATGGAAAGGGACAAGTTTGGCATAATGGTGATATCTCAGAAGGAGAACACTGTAAGTAGAGCTTTTTTGGTGTTCAGTACTGAGATGGAAGTTCTTCTGGAGGGTCTCAAATGTGTCAAAATGGCATTGTGGCTGTTGAGCTATAGTGGCAACTTCAAAGGTATGATGTATTCCATAGGATTGAAGCATTCAATGGGATGCTTGAGATTGTGTCAACTTTGAACTGTAGCTACTGCTTGACAGGTCAAGTGGAGACTACCCATGGGATGTGCTCAGCCACTTGTCCTTGGGACAGTATTGGTTGAGTGCTGCTCTCTCCATTCCTGACATAGAGATGTCCCTGTTCATTGCAGGAGAGTTGAACTAGATGACCCTCAAGGGTCCCTACCAAATACCAAACGATTCTGTGGTTCTATGATATCTTATGTTGTAGTCTTTCTCATTAAGTCTTTCTTTTGCTGATGGGTTAAGACAGAATAATTTCTCTGTAGTTGTTCATTTATCTCGAATTTAGGAGATTGGGATTGAACTCAACAAGAAAAACGTTTTTTATTTCCAGCTCTTACCATAGACCATTCCATGCTTCAGTTCAGTTGTGGACCATTAGCAGTGCTATTCATTGCTACAGTTATTTTGTGAACAATGTTTTTACTTGCTTTCAGTTCTTATGCCTTTAATACAGCTTCCTTGTGACTTCACAATGCAGTACATTGTCACAAATCATGGTCACTTTGGATGATGTGAGAAAAGTTATTTTTTTTAAATGATGTAGAGTACAGTAGTATTTGTTATGTACTTGATCTGTATGTTTTGTATTCCAGTCTTCTGTTCTTTTGTCCCTTCTGTTTTCTTTCTTTCATACTGTCTTTTGTCCTTCTGTCTTCCTTCTCTGATTCTAAGGTGAGATCTAAGTAGGTGAAACAGATTCAGAGAAGGGCGAATGCTGGCAGCAGCAGAACAGGAAAGCTGAGCTCGCCTCTTCTCCAAAGGGCTGCTGCAGATATGGAGAAGCACTGACTGCAGAAATGAGAGGAAGGAGGGGAGCACTTTCAGCATGTTTTCAAAGCCTTTCTAGAGCATAACTTTGGAGAGGGAACTATATTTGAAAGTGATCAAGAATGGAAGGCTGAGTTAATATCAATTTCTGATTAACAAACCAAGTCTGAATGGGATTATCAGGTGGCTGTGAGGGATGGTACAGCGGTCAGAGCATGGGATTTAGTGCTTGTTGTGCTGCAGACTTCCCTTATGGCTCTGAGCAGGAGTGTTAGACATAGGGCCATGGTGACAGTCAGCAGCTTCTTGTCTCCTGTTACCTTATGTTGAAAAGAAAAGCACAGTCTCCTGATATGAGGTTCTGAGATACTATAGTAACTCAGGCTGCCCAAGTGAGTACTTGAGATATCACAGAGATGCTGTAATGTGATGGAAAGAGCAGCAAGGCCCTAGGCTGCTGCAGGTGAGGAGTCCTGGCTCCACCCCTTCTGATCACTCAGGTGCATTGCATGCAGCTGAGCTCCCCTGGGTTGGCCCTGCCTTCCCACCAGGTGCTCAATTGCTGGTTCAGGCCATGACTTACCATTTCCACTACCGATGCACTCCTTGGTGTTTAGAGAAAGTATGGCAAGAGTCATAGGAGATCCTGAAAGTTAAAACTCATTCTGAAGCATCAGATATGAATAAGAATTTCAGCAGGAAGAGATCAAGAATAAAGGTAAGTCCTAGCAAGACTTTGAGTAGTTGTAAGCAGACTTGCAAATGAGAGAGAAAGTACAGAGAATTTTGGGATTGCATCTGATTCTGAGATTTTGGGAACTTGAAACAATTTTCAACTTTGAGGTAAGATACAGAACTTTCAGTTCTCTCTTGCATAATGCAGAAAGACCTTTTCTGAGAAGGAGCGATTCAATATATATATATATATTTTTTTTTTCCAGTAGGAATACTGTGGTGTAATTAGGAGCCCAAAGAGATGAAATGGGAAAGTGAGTAAAGGGATCATGATGAGCCAGGGATATGTGAGGTCAAGGATAAAAACAAAACCTTTTAGAAGAGGAAGGCAGATGGGTGAGAGAAGCAGGCTGAAGTTCAGGGTTCACAAGGCTGATGGAGCAGCCCTTCCTGAAAGTCAGGCTGAGGCTCTGACAAAAATTGGGAACGTTGTGGAGAGAGCTGTTGGGCAGGGTTAGAACAATTAGTAGCACATCTCACAGGGAGGTGATGGCAGCAGCAGTGACATGGGGAGGAGAATTAGGGAAGATCATGTTGTGTAGGGTTGGGGTGATGGTCCTTGGTATGCCCATTGCGTTGGACATACTACTTAATAGCGTAGTAACTGAAGCCTCTGCCTTCTATTCCATCATGTGGGAGGATATAGTGGGAAGGAAACAGCAGCTGGCTTTGCCAGAAGAGAAGATCTCTGGGGGAACAAGAGGAAGAAAACGGTTAAACAAAAAAGGGCTTAAACAGGAAAGGGCTCTACTTTCCTTATTCTCCCTCATATAACCTATCCTTGGGTGTCCTGATTGTCTGTGCTGTTACTGCTGCTGGAGTAAAGCTTTTTTGATAGAGAACCTGTGTGCTGGATGATGTATGGCATCGGTCTAGCAATGTATGGCTATTAGTATTATGAGATACAGTTTTGTGATCAGAACTGCAGGTGGAAACTGCAGATAGAGCATTTCTCAGAGTGGGATTTGTCCTAGCCTGCTGGACAACATCTGGTCACAGGTGCACAACGAGGACTCTGGTTTGAGATCTTCTCTTGTTCAACACTCCTGCAGTGCCAGCATCATGGCCATGCCTCCAGGCTCCTCCAGCAGCCATGGTGGGAGAGGCTGGAGAGAGAACAAGGCACTCTCTATGTCTGAAGACTCAGCTGTTGGTTGTGCTGTGTTTTTTGTTTTTTATTAACCCTTCTGCTTAGCTCCTTACCTCTATCAGCCTGAAAAACAAATGGCTGTTGTTTTTGTTATTTATAAAACTAACAGAGGCAGAACTCAAAGTGAATTTCATCTAAAGGCTGACAGTGCCTTGACGAAAGTATCTTATATTACTGCTGAACTGCTGCTGAGCCTGAAATTGGGGAGATAATAAGCCTTCAACAGAAGCAATTAGTCTGCAGTTTTTGACTCCATTACCTTCACTTATGTTTGTAGCAGATATTTAAGGCTTAGTTGTAGTATGCTATTTTCAGAAGTGAATTCATAACTTACACATTAACTTATTGCTAATTTAGCTTGTCAGAGGTGCCTTAATAAACATGTATTTGGGGGAGAGGTGAATGTATACAGTGGCACGTTATTTGGTGTATGTTTTGGGTCTTTAATTTAGCTTAATTGCATACTGTGGCCAACCTCTCAACTCCTTCTGGGCAGAGTTTAAGGGAGTATGCTATTTAACGTAATGCTCATTATGTTAAGTTGTAACCCGCCTTGAGTACACTGACAATCTCGCACTTTTGTCTTTCCATTTTCATGACCAGGAGGAAACAAGTTATTTTTAAGTGCATATGCAGCATTTTGTGACTCCCTGTAGAGAGAAACTCAAGGTCTTGGAAGGCAAACTTGTGGCCAAATAACCCATGTTCAAATGAGAGAAGGAAGAAACATGTAATCATTTACTAGCTGTGTAAAACTAACTGCACTGTAGATGACATAACCTGAGGGAGGTAGTAAGCAAAAACTTCAGGCTCTTTTTTGTTTTGAGACATTGTGGTACTGGATTAATGGAATTGCTCAAAGTGGGAGCAATTTTTGAAATATTTCTTGCATTTCAATTTCTGCCGCTGCCGTGAGTGTAGTAAGTGTTGGCTGCTCCTTGTGTTATGGGAAATTTGTATCTAAACTGTGTTTCTGCTACTGAAGCAACCCGGACGCTTCACAGTTTAGTAGAATCTAACAACACTGGGAGCCTTCTTTTTCATATTTTAATGTCCCAGTATGTCTACTGTAAAAGTCCATTTACAAACATTGCTGAGAATGCTGATCTATTGAATATGATGAGTGTTTGAGATTAATCTTGGTGAAATTAATCTGTGGAGGATTCAATTACGTTAAATTGAACTCTTTTCTGTGTTCTGTCCCTTGTAAAGTGTAATACATGGGTTTACATGGATTATATTGATGCTTGACATTGCTGTTGCAAGTCATGTTATCGTTACAAGTTTTATTCTCGCGCTCCAACCTAAAAGGGACTGGTAAAACAAAGAACAGTTTGGGAACGTAAGGAACAGGAAAATTTAAGGAGTTACCGTATACGTACCTGAGAAAATTTACCTTTCTACCTACAACATCTTTAAGGTTTTAAGGTTGACAGTAAGTAAACAGATTGCCTTTTTCTTTATCCTGGGCTTGCTGGTTTCATCCTGTTCTCAGCCCCCTAACAGGGACGTAGCAGTGAACCTAGGCATGCTCTTCTCCTCTCTTGGTCTATGCCACTGTCTGTGCTTCTCCTTCTACCTTATATACTTGTAAGGGGAGGAGCCCACCCAAAAAGGAACAACATTTGTTAGGCAGACTGGTCACTAGTCCAAGTGCAACTCTCTCATCTTGACCCTGGTATTTCATGCAGAGAAAGCAATATGAAGGGCTGTCAAAAGAGCTGGGCACATCCCCAGAGGTAGTTTGCCCAGTATCCTGTAGAAAACTGAGGCTTTAAACCTGCAAATGCAATCAAGTTGTAACTAGCAGTTTTATTCCACACACCCCACTCTATTTTTCACGTGGCTTTTATCATAGAAAGAACTGAATGTTTTAAGTGGCTCTTCTTTGCATGTTTCTCACAATTGGGAAAAATACTTCCTTATGAAGTCAAATTTCTCTTAAGGAAATTGACTTTGGGCTTAGGACCACACCTAAATCGGGCCACGTTTGCACTGTGGACCAAGGTTGCAGATTTCTTCATTGGTTGTTTCAGAAGATTTATTGGAGCATCTGTTAGCTCACATCCTCTTGTTTGTGGGAAAAATACTGTTCACATTAGTCTTCTCCTGACGTGGAGGTGGGAGGTGATTGGAACACCCATGGAGGCCGGGGCTGTAGGTCTCCTGCCACTATGACGGCTGGTATTTTTCTTACACGTTTCTGTAGGTTCCTAGAAATTCCTGTAGTTTCTTATAAATTTGAAAACTTCTTTGGCCAGTTAGCATCTGGGTGGGTCAGTAAATAAATTGTTGTCCTGTATCCTATGGCAGAAGAGAGAAATTTTTTTGCTTTTCAGTGGCCTAGTGTGAATTCCAGAAAGACTGCAGTGATCGATAGCACACAGCCTGTGTCACAGGCAGAGCCCAGATTTAAAGTTTTCAGTGTTCAAGTGTACAGGGCCTTGCTGTATATTAGAGGTGTTTGAAATTATGGTGTATTGTTTCTTTGCTGTAAAACGCAGTCCATCCATGAACAGCTATTTCTACTAAATCTCCTAACTTTAAATATTCTGGGAGACATTTCAAATCCACACTGAAAGTGGTTGGGCCATAAATGTAATTTTGTTTAAAAAATTAAATATTTACATTAAAGAATTTGAATATCTACATCAACATGAGTAATCAAAATGGTCTTAAAGTGATATATGAAAGGATGGAGAATTACCAAAGAAAGCTCATTGTTCTAAACATTGTTTTCTGCAAACAGAATATGCTTCCTTATTTTTTTTTTGTTTGTTTGTTCTTGTGGGTTTAAATACCTGATAATTGAGATGTTTTGTCCTGATTTGTGACACAAGTAGAGTTATTTTCAGTTCCCAATTAATATCTCAAAAATGGTGGGGTTGGAAAGCCCTTCCTCATCTTGCTTTACTGAAGAAAAGAGAGCTTGGCTGGCTCCTGCTTCTGTAGTAAAACATTCTGAAAATACTGTTTTTGGCACACAAAGATAGAAAGTATTTAACTCAGCAGTCTGTGTAAAATACACCTGAGAAATAACATGTACTTGATGCTAAAAATATGATCTAAAATGAATCCTAGTGGGATGCTAGATGCTCAGGCTACTTCGAGTCCTCTCATTGAAACTAGAGCTTGTTTCTCTTACCTTTTGTTCCCCAGTATCAGCTTCTTTGTCATCCTTCTCTTGACCTGTATGAAAACGTTTGAGTAAGAATTCTTTCTTCAAATAAGTTGCTGCAGCACCATCAACTGTAATATGCAAGTTCTGCTTAGTACTGCAGAGAAGTATGGATGTGCTGGAGGTCTGGGGAAGCCCTTAATGAGAGAGCATAATGAAGGTGCATGAGTGTGTTCTTTCTCTGGGGAGTGCCTATGAAGGGAACCACGATAAACATTCAATCTATGTTCCATACCATGTTTCATGCTGTTCTATCCAGGTTCTTGTAGTTTTGGTCACAAATACTTAGGCGCTGCCAGAAACACGCCCTCTAATATATACTGTACGTATGTATTTTTCTTTGACTGGCTCGTTTCTTGAGTAAATGCTTTTTGTCAGTCAAGAAGCCATCCACAACATACTCTGTACTTTTACATGCGGTTGGCTGCTCGTCAGGTGTAATGCGCAACTTTTATTTAGTTTTATTGCTGAAACTGATGATAAAACAAGAGATGACAGTTGCTGTAAGGAGACCGAATTTAGGTGGCACTCAGATGTTTATGCTTGATTACTTTTCATTGACTTGACAGTTTCCATAAAGTTTCTTTCCATCATGTAAGCCTTCAATTACCAAATGAAAATTAGTCCATGGCTCCAAGCCAAAAGACTGTTTAACAGCTTTTTTTTATATTCTTTATCATCACGGATATTACAACTAACTCAGGAATAAATCAACCAAGTGGAAACCTAAGTTTGCCCGAAAAAAGTGTGGCACTGACGTACTCATTTGTGCCAGTTGTCTTTGCAAATATTATCTGTCGCTGCATTCCATCTTCTTTCATTTCTGGCAAGGGAAGAGAGAATACACAAAAATGCACATTAAGCCATCCTATTAGTTTAAGCAAACAGACCAGTAATGCAGCATTTGCCCTCACCTACACCACCACAGGGGCAGATGGACAAGGATGGCACTGAAGTCTCCTCTGTATGAGCACTGAGCAAGCTGAGGAGCATTGATGTGGTAGCAGGGATCTGGCAGGAGACAACCAGTTAACACATAAAGCCAGGAAGGAAATCAAGTGACTGTGGGAGATGTTGAAATTAACAGACGAGAAGGGGTTGCTTGCAGAATTTTGATTCTACGCAGTAAATTAGCACTGGCAAATTGAACTGCTGCCTACTGCTCAGTGGTATTAGAGAGCTGGAAATAATGCACATTTTGGCCAGGCAATCATCTACTGTCTTTTACTGACAAACAAGTAAAACCTGAATGAGGAAAAAGACTAATTAATCATTACTTCATGTAACCTTTACTAGCACGGTACAGTCCTGACATTTGAGTCCTAAATGTGCAGTGTTCATTTAAATTAGGCCTGTTTCTTGTAAAATCCGAGGGAAAAAAACGTGGAAAAACTTGGGGGTGTTTCAGGAGAGCCTAATAGACGTAGGTGTACAAGTCCAGCCAAAAATGACAGTCTCAAATGTTTTAGCTTTCTGTTTACCACGAAGTTGTAAATAATGCCCTGAGGGGAAACTGTTGAGTTGTGATAAATTGTTGAGCATCCAAGAGCTGTTGCTGGTCTCACTGGGGACTGCTGCACACTCAAAGATCAGTTCTTCTGAAAATCCATCCAATTATGTAGGTGCTTATGCATGGGCTTTGAAGGGTTGTTTTTCTTGTGTATTAAAAAGAATGCTTTTCAAAGCTTTCTACTCTTG
Source organism: Numida meleagris (assembly GCF_002078875.1). Lineage (NCBI taxonomy): Eukaryota > Metazoa > Chordata > Aves > Galliformes > Numididae > Numida > Numida meleagris. Next base: position 6,724,207 of record NC_034410.1, read on the forward strand.
ATAGCCTTTTATTTTTCACTCTCTTTTATTCTGAAAACAACTGAGAAGGTAGCAAAATAGAAACAAACACATTTGAAATGCTGTGTAGTCCAGTGATGGCATTTAATTTCAGGAATCCAAGGGAGGTCTGCTGGTCAGTATTAAGAATGCAGAGGCTGTGATTGGTCTGGCTTTAGAGAACCTGGCAATCCTGTTGAGTTTTGTTTTTGTTTTTGTTTTTTTTGCAACCAAGATATAAAAAAGGAACAAAATTTCCATTTTAATCATAGAGTACATGTGGTTTTTTTTCTGTTTTAATTTGAATGTGGCAGGTACTTCTAGCCCTCGGGACAGAAAAAATATTTACTAATACTATTAGAAGTAAAGAAAAGTAATTATAGGCTTATATTGTTTAAACATAGCCCCCTTACAGAAAGATGCATGCTGCTAAACTATTTATTTCAGCAAGTAGTCACAAAATAATAGTTCATGTTTTCTTTATGCTTTATGTCATTAAATTGCTTTTTCAAAACGTTCCTCCTGACATCTCACTGATGTAGGCAAACTGCATTTCCCACATCTGGCAGAAAGGGAAGCTTAATAAGAGCATGAAATGACTTGCTTGGGGCTTAATCGCTCTTGTGTTTCAATCTCCAAGACCATGTGATGCAGCGTTGTTCTCTGCTGTCGGGATTGTTGGTTTGGGTCAGCATTGGCTCCAGGCAGTTTGTTACAAGGTGTAGATACGTCCTACATGGTTCAGTCATTTTTAAACTGTTAACAGTGTTTTATTCATTCAGTTACTCACGTTTCTGCTCTTTTGAATAAGATCAGATGACATTGGGTCTCCAGTGGTCTAGAGATCTGATAACCATTTAAAGAAAGTGCTCCTAAAATAGATTCCAATAAGTAATTCTGAATTTAAAGCCACCATGGAAATCATCAGGGGAATCCTTTTGTATTTTGGCACTCGTTAAACTCTGAACCTGAGAGCAAGAAATAACTACCTTAAGGCTAAGGTGCTTCCAATTTGATGCTGGGCTGCACCTCTGCTCTTTGAGAGCCATTGTTTTCCAGCTTCCACTGGACCCCTGCTGGTCAAAGGAATCGCTGACTTGGGAAAGAAAAAGCAGACTGGTACATTGTTCTTGAAAAATTGTTTATCTCCAGAGTAAAGAACAGTTCATTTCCACTGCAGATGGTTTAAAATTTGAAGTGTTTATTTGTTCCTGAAGCAAGGAGAATTTCATGACATGTGCCGATTTGTGTCAAAAAGAAAAAAGGCAAACATCACTAATAAAAAAAAAAAAAATAATCACCAGCCTCTGTTTCCTTGAGTTCTTTCTGGCAATTCTGCGTCTGAAACAAAAGTCAGTTTATATCCTGAAATGCTTCAGGTGGACTTTCCCATTCCTTGTGGCTCTAGCCATGTATGACACTTGGTTGACTGCAATAAATTGTACTTTCAAGAAATACTTTCCAGTTTAGTAAGGTAGTGCTTCATCTATAAGGATTCCAAATGACTCTATTTCATTGGCTTTACAGTTCAGTTCTGCATGGATTTATATTACCCACACTCTTGTATTTTTGGTTATCTAAGAATACTTTGTAAAGGTTCATAATATGGAACAGTGCCCTAAGTATTCCATCTATTTTCATTAGATCTGTGTATTATCGAGCAATACATACAAACATGCACATGTAAATGTACATACTGACCCACCCAAAAGAAACCTTTCCTGTCAAAGAAACAACCAAATAATACTTCAGTTAAATAATAGGAGACTTGAGAAAATAGCCCGACCGTCTAATCTAAAAGTTCTCAGTAAAGTAGTCTTTGGTATTACAGGTTATTTGTTTATTTATTTATAATTATGGATGAATTATGGGTAAACATGATTTTTGATTGTTATACTAGTGAGTTTACTATCTAGGGCTCCCGTTGTTGAAGGTATTGGAAGATACCTTCTCTGAAAGTTAGTCTGGTGGCTGAAGAGGTTAAAATGCTACCATTGGGTTCCAGACTCTCCCTTGTGTGTTTCTATGGATGCTGGAATGCTTAGCCAATTTTTTCATAGATCCAGTAGTTCATATATCTCCCTTTTTCTTTTCCTGTGTTCAGCTGCTCAGAAAAATTCTAAAGCTCTTTTTTTTTTTTTTGAATTTCAGTAATGTTAATGTTTCTAGCTGCAATTGAACTAGATAGGAGCTATATTTTAACAATATGAACTTATGGTAATTAGTCTGAAAATTACCCAATCTTGGGCATCTGAAATTGGAAACCGTAAGTTAGCAAAACATTTGACCTTCATCATTGTCTGATTCGGCTCCCCGTCTGTGCAATGGGATAATATCCCCTTCACCGTGCAGAAGTGCTGTGGAAAGGAAGTGGTGAGTATTTGAAGTGCTCACATATTGTAGTGATGGGCTCCATAGGAACTGCTGTGAGAAAACTGAGAACTGCCTTTAAAGCGAGTTGGGATTGTGTGCTGCCAATAAGGCCATGCACATAATGGTGAGGATCAAGTGAAATATTGAAGAAGCCTTGTTATATGTAAGCAGCAGCCACTTGGTGCAATGAGTGAGGCAGCTGAAAGCAGGTAGGGTATGTAATTATACTCTAGCACAACGCATATGCACAAGGGACTGAATTAGAGCTTATGGACCTCAAGGCTTAAATCTGACGTTTCCCAACTTAACGCTTGCATGTGAGCTTAAACTGTCTTTTAAAGTAGATTTTGTCTGTTATTGTTGAATAAGGGTGCGATTTTCAAAAGCATTTGGCTCCATCCCGCCTGTGTTGCTGGCAGAGATAACAGGGCTGTGTGGATGACTTCAGTGGGAGTGGAGTCAGGCCAGTGCTGAGTGCTTTTTAAGTCACAAACTATATTGCAAATCGTCTGAGAAAATAGACTCAGAAAAATGTAGTACTTAATGCTTGAACTCTGTGAGGTTCTTGTCATACCTACAGGCTGTTAGCTTTATTAAGAACAACCTTGTATGTGATATGCTAAAATTAGGACTTGAGAGTGTTTATTGTTTTTTGGTAGTGCATAACATGAGTATGCACAATTTTTCTTATTAACCTTGAGTGCAGAATTTCATTGACCTGATTCCAAACATCAGAAACCTTGAGGCAACCTAGAAAGGTTTTTCTCCGACATGCACTGAATGGCATTTAAATTACACAGAGTGAATTTTTAGTGTTATTTTTACTGCTGTAAGCATCAGAGATCAAAACCTTATTGTGTCTTATCAGAGACTGCCATGAAGATCTGGCAGTTTAAATTGAAAAATGGTAAAAGGAGGTTTCTTGGTTTTGTTTCATATGCAGAGAAGGCAAAATCTGGCTTGCACTTGCATAGGAGGAGAAGAGACTTCAAAATGAGGCATGCAGTCTGCAGCAGTCCCAAGCAGAATCCAGAGCTGTTAGGCCAGAGCTATAATTTTAATAGTGTTAATTCTTTTCTCTCCTTGTTTGAAATATTCCAGCTTTCTTGCTGAGATTTTGCTTTATTTTGCTTTCTTCCACCTAAGACTTTTTCTACCCCTTCTATGTTTGAAATCTTTTGTTAGTAGCAAACAATTGTCTTCCTCTGTAAAATAATCTTTTTCATTGTTGTCTTCCTCATGGCACCTACCATGTCTCTTTTTGGACTTTGGAAACAGCAGCGTACTGGGTTCAATGGCACAGGATGTTCCTCCAAGTCCCGGCATGATTTTGTGCCATACCCTTGGCACAGACTCCCTAGTCCTGCACATTTTCTTAGTGGTAAAGAAAAAATCATCTTAACTGCTATAATTTCTTGGGCCTCACAAGGAAAGCATTCATTCCTTAGAAGTTACAGAAGCAAATAAAATCTTTCCTCATGGTGAGTCTTGAAGAAAGCTAGCAACTGAGTAGAAATAGCTGTCCTAATCCTAAGAAGCTGTCAGCTTTCACAAATTAAAGGTGTGTTTTGAAAAACATCCATCATCTCTCTCTTTCTTATGGAGGCATGCTGGTCTACCATGCTATTTTTTTTTCCGTTGTTTCATGAGTTCTAATCTACCGTGATGAGTTGTGCTATCATAATATTCTTTTGGTAGCACCATTACAGCCAGGTACAAACTAAGACATACGTCGTAGAAGAATGACTCTTTGCCATCATAGACGGGGTCTATCGTGCTGAATTCTGTCTCTGAGACTACTGCATCTAGACTTTGGTAGAGTACAAGAAGGTACTGTCTTTTCTAGGAAACGGTCTGCATCTAACTTAATTTACTTTACAAAATATTTTGTTCTTTCTTAGCCAGAAAGTTTAATTCCTCTTTTTAACTTGTCACGTTTACTCATATGGTAAGTATAATAATAATATCTGGGAGAATCATAAAATCATATAACTGTTAAGGTTGGGAAAGACCACTGGGATCATCTAGTTGAACTCTCAACTCATCCCCACTGTGCCCGCTAACCGTGTAACTAAATGCCACATCTATCCTTTTCTTGAACATCTCCGGGAATGGTGACTCTACTACCAACCTGAGCAGTCTGTTCCAATGCATTACCACTCCTCCTGAGAAGAATTTTTTCCTAATATCCAATGTAGTCATTCTGCCTATAGGTATAAAATCATTGTGATGGTCTCTGATTCCAAAGAAAAGAAGATCTAAGTGCTAAGCAAGAGAATATGCATCAACAGTAAAATGGAAAGAAAGAGGAAGACAATAGAAAACTGACTTTCTCTCTAGGATTTGTTAAGGATCTTCTCCCATTTTTGCATTCAGGAGCAAGGTTCTACACACAGCTCAACAAGCCTGGCTGAACGGTGGCACAAAAGAGAGATTGTATTTCTTATTGCCTGCAGTGGTTCTGGCACCATGATTCAGAGGGGAATTTGAACAACATGATTTCGTTATTCTCTTAGTATTCTCTTTTAGTATTGCATCTCTTTGTGCTGTATAAGTACTGAACTCTCTTCTTAAAATCTGTTTTAAATTGCATTTCTGTATTGTTTCATTTTTTTGTTGTGGTTATTATTGGAAAAAAAAATCTCACAACACTAATGAGATGGTAGGAGTCCCTATAACAATAGGATTTTAAATGTTAGATGTGAACTAGCCTTAGGAATAATGAGGATTCATTCTCATACATAACAGGAATGTGTCGCTAAATCACTAATACATTGCTCTAAATGTGTTCTTAAGAGTATTTGGGATTTCACATGAGGTGCAGTCATGTAAGCCCATCTGTGAGAGATGAGTCAAATTCTGGAAGTCTCTGTGGTTTCATAGCTTGAAAGCTCACTCCTTTATCTACTGCACTTCAAGATTTATCCCTACAAGGAGTAAGATTTCTATTGCCGAAAGACTCTGACCAAATCCTGTGTGGTGGTGCACACCTGTGCCTTTTGTGGGTATCTGTGAGATTGCTGTTTTTTCCTCTGTGGAAAAAATAATAATCAACCACTTATTCAAATTTAGCTGATTTAGCTAACAGGTATATCATCCCAGTATATCTCTATAAAATAAAGGAAGCACACGAAAATGAGATTTCACCAGAAATTGAATTATGCTGTGCACTACAAAGCTCCATTTAATACTGAAGTTAATGATTAATGTATTTGCATATTCAATTTCCTCTGAGGCGTCAGCTGTTTTTCTAGGGCTGGATGGAGAACCTATTCCCTAGCTGAGTAGAAACAGCATCCATCATGACTGTGGTAGGACAGCTCCTGGGAGAAATATATAGAAAAAGCTTGTGGCAGCACTTGGAAGCACCCAGGTTTCTTCAGCTCTTGCGCCCTTCTGTTTTTGCAGATTGGTCCACTGAAAGAGCTGGACCATCCACCTCTTGGGGGATTACCTGTTCATACACATGGCCTGTTGTTCCTTGCACAAGTAAACTAAAGCACAGGTACTATCTAGCCCATAATTAAATATGGCTCCACTGTTGGGACTATTTTGTTAAAGAGGGCTCAGTATATGTAGCTATAGCAATCGGTATAAATGCTCCAGTTGTAACCTTCTCCAAATCGTAGCAAGTAACAATTATAACCAAACCATTTAAAATCAAAACAAAATATGTCTGTAATTCTGGGAACAAAGTTTGCTATTTACTAATAGGAAGGTAATATAGTGTAACTAGTAACTGCACATCTGGCTTCTGAAATGCTAGAATTATTCAAAAAGTAAATACGAAGTAAGTGGTGTTTAGAGCTGCTGACCCCTACTTCTTGAAACACTTCTATCGTTTTAGTTATAATGATTTCCTTTGTGACTTATTGTTTCTTTTCCCAGGAACTTACAATACTTACTAAAAACTCATGTTATTTATGGTCAGTGAACTCTGCAGATCAATGATATTTCAGCGAAATTCTATTCCTTAGCAATCCTAGATGACACTTTTTTTCCAGGATTTATCCATAGGCCAGATTGTTTTTCATTTGCTGTCTAAATTATTCAAAGAGGTGATGTCTAAGAAATATTGTGAAAATAAATAAAAAAGGAGGATTCTGGAATTTGTAGCAAAGCTAGTTAAAATCAAGATCTCTGTGAACCTTCATTTCTGCACAGATCTGATGAATGTTATTCCTTGCTTTCATCCCTCCTTGCTTCACTCTTGAGTGCAGAATGCCAGTCATCAATCTGGGAAAATGTTTGTAATCTACTTAAAAATGTCTATTAGCAAGCAGTTCTGCGTTCAGTTTTGCTTGAAGTATGCCTGAATTATAGGAGCCTTCCAAAAGCCTCAAATTACCCAACTACTGCTACTACATATACTGCTGTCTGGCCTGTTTGTAGCTGCATTGCCTTCATGTGTTGTCTTCCTCAAACACTTCTCTGAGAGTGAATTTAGGAGATATTCTCTGTGTCCACAGGGGCAATATCTACTCTGAGAAAAAGGAGATAAACTCTTGATTTCTGCAAATTGCGTGTCTGCAGTTATTGTATCCCTGTTGGCAAATGTGCAGGAGTGAGTGCCTTGGAAGCAGTTTCTCTTCTGCACCCATTACGAGTCTTTCCCTGTGTAGTTCTAAGGAAATACTTCTCAGCCTCCATTTTTAGCTTAGCTACATCAAAGACATGACTGATGTCTTTTGATAATCAGACTTCTGGCTATGCTTAATGACTGCCTTTTATTATAATGATATTTTGCAATTTTTTGTGTGTATGAGTAGTTCAGATCATGTCAGGGAGCTCTTTCTGCTTGTTTGGCATTAGTACTAGTATTAGAAAATATCTGCTCTTTAACAATTTATCTGAAACCTGTAAACAGAAAAATGGCTCTTGGGTGAACCTATGTTTGGGTGAACACTGTTGTGCAAGAGAAGTCATTGTTGCACTAGCATGAATTTGCTTGAATTAACAATAGGAAGTTGGAAGTTCCTATAGAAATAGTCTTGTGGTGACTTGGGCATACACTGTTGAAAAAAACATCATATTTCTGATAAAGGATCAATCGTATTCTATTTCAAATGGTACCAAACAGTCGTTACTCCTTTCAGCCCCTTTGGACAATGAACTTGAAAACACCCTCATGCATTTAAAAACTTGTGTTCTTCTTAAAATCTGTACTGTACCAAACCAGGCATAACGTTGATAAGTTTCATAGACTGTTCATAAGCAGGGCTGTCATTAGTCATTGGAGTCCTTATTAAATTGTATGATCTGTTCAGTGGACCTACAGTATATTTAAACTGCAGAAAAATCAAATCTATATTTTTCTAGGTAGGTAATTAGAAGAGAGGACCTACAGACACAGATAAATAGAAACTTACATGAGATTGTTCTTGTAGGAACTAGACTGCAGATTGAACTGCTCTGATTATTAATAATTCTATAAATTCTTCCTTATTTCTGAGAGCTGTAACTTGGTTTCATTGAAAGGTAACACGTATGTCAGACATGTTTAAACTTTGACCTTAAGACAAAGCTTGAAGTTAGGCCAAAATGACATTGCTCATAAGCAGTCATTACCTCAAGTTATTCATTGTCCTTGCAAATTTCAGACATGATTTTTTTCCCTAGCATTATGAATGACATTTAATTATTTAAACCTAACTACGTAGAGCCATTTTCACACCTTTCATTGTCTGAGACGCTTGCAGTGGGTTGACAGCTGCCATGTACAGAGGAGTTAAGACCTGCATGCTTCTGGACTGCGAGAGAGAAGCGAGGATATCCTATGACATTTAAAATGACCTGTGACATCTGTGATTAGGGAATGAGAATCCTACTGTTATCCCTTTCATTTCTTCCTAGCCTCTTGCATTGCCTTCTAATATCTGATGTTATTTGTCTTCCATGCAATTGCGTAGATCCACAATACTTCAGCAGTTTAGTTTCTTAGCAGACTGCTTCAGCTAACAATCTTTTTAAGATTGTATATAACTTGTCTTTCCTACCTTCTCTTCTGTATCTGTCTGCTATACTGTCTCATATCAAGTTCTGTATACCTCATCTTAGCTAATAATTACATATATTTATGAATGACTTAAAATTTAAAGATAACAAGCTTCTTGGCAAAATATGTACAGATATAATTTCAGCTTCCATAGAAATGGAAAAAAAGCTACTTAGTATTTACAGAAAATGTTTTGTCTGCCTGAAATAATTACTGCTGGGTTTTCCTTCTGTGTTCAGGTTTCTGGCACACAGAGTGATTTTTATCTTCTGTATTTGTCATGAGCAAAACATCAAACATATAATCTGAGATGTATTAGTTCAAGACACTGCAGGCCAAATAAGCCAAATGATTGTGAACTAAGTTAAAAACCATGAGCTATTTTATGCAGTCCCCTGGAAATAAGAATTTTTTGCATTTTGTAAGGATGATAGAAGGAATTATTTTGCATGGATCAGCAAAGTATTGTGATAATTGCAAAATAATGATGTGCCTCCTTACTGTAATTTATGGAAGAAACGTCTCGATTGCTCATGTTGAAAATAGATGTAAGATAGCATGCAACTAGACAGTATCATGAAAATGATTCTACTCTAATTTTAAAGACCAAAATTTCAGAACTATTTTTAATTCAGGAATGCAGCAGGAAATAAAATAGTACAGTGAGAATGAGAAAATATACTCCAGAGTCATTCTGATTGACAGATTGGAATATGACTAGCACCAGAACAAAGCTATTTGCAAGATTAGCTCATGCTTAAAACTTTACATTTTGTAAAGTACAAACATTTTGTACGTAGGACAAAATCTTTGCATATTTTTACCAATAGCTGTTAAGTTAATTGAAAAAGTACTCCCAGACTTGATTTGAAAGGATCTGTACAATCATACTTTTTGTCCATGTCTTCACCTTTCTGCTCACCTTTGCCAGTAACTGTAGAGTCCGGTAACAGATTTCCTAGAAGTGTGGCAGACTGGGCAGTGAATTCAAAAGTATTGGGTCCAAATATGAAAATTAGTGGATACGTAGGAAAAAAAAGAAGCTCAAATTAATGCTTCCTCTTGGAGAAAGGACAGAGAACGTTCTTGGCAGTTGTGTGGTCTAGCTGGGCTGCCAGCTGGCTGAGCAGCGCACTGGGTTGATTCCTTTTCCATGGCCGCTTTTCTTACTTAGGCTCTGACTCTGTCCAGACCACAGCTGAAAGTTTCCTGATGCTTTTTGAGTGCTTTGGAAGAGCTGTGATGCTCCCTTTTCAGCAGTGGTATCTTTCAGATCTACCAGAATGATTGAACTGTGAGCATAGGTAGATACTGAGAACTAGAAATTTGCAGAATCGTAGAATGACTTAGGTTGGAAGGGATCTTGAAGATCACCCAGTCCAACCCTCTCTGCTGCAGGGCTGCTAACCACTACATCAGGCTGCTCGGGACCCCATCCAACCTGGCTTTGAGCACCTCTAGAGATGGGGCACCCACAGCTTCTCTGGGCAGCCTATGCCAGAGCCCTACCACCCTCTGAGTAAAAAATTTCTTCCTAACATCTAACTTAAATCTCCCCTCTTTTAGCTTAAAGCCATTCCCCTTTCTCCTGCCACTATCAGACCATGTAAAAAGTCAGTCCCCTCCTGCTTACAAGCTCCCTTCAAGTACTGGAAGGCCACAGTGAGGTATCCCCACAGCCTTCTCTTCTACAGGCTGAACAAGCCTAGCTCTCAGCCAGTCTTCATAGGAGAGGTGCTCCAGCCCTCTGATCATCTTTGTGGCCCTCTGGACTGTCTCCAACAGCTCCGCATTGTTCTAGTGCTGGGGGCCCCAGACCTGGATGCAGGACTCCAGGTGGGGCCTCAGAATGGCAGAGCAGAGGATAGCATCACCTCCCTTGCCCTGCTGGCCAGTAGCAAGAATTACACATTAAAAATAATTTTAATTATTATACATTAAAAAATGAAATTAATATTAATGTATAAGGAGTGTCTAGGACGTGAAGTTTAAGTCCTAAGCAAAACATTGTTGAAGTTGTTCTGTTTGGCTGCAATTGTCTGTATTCCTGTAGATTTTAGCACTTGTCCCACAGCCAGAGAACTTCAGAATTCATTGTGCTTAGTGACAGGAATACTGCAGCTTAGGAAGTAGGCTCTTAGTCTTGGGTGCCTGTAGTAATTCCCCAGAGAATAGCATCTGTTGGCACAAATGGAGCGTGAAGCTGAAAGATTTTCTGTCTCAGATACATCAGAGAAGACTCATGCAGTAAGAGCTCAACAGCTTTGTAAATCTCAGCCTGAAAGAACACAATTTGCTTGAAGGACGCAAGACAGGGTAATGCCTTCCAACTGGAATTGCGTGTATGTGTGGTTTTGTATGTTTGGTAATGTATTAACTTAAGTAATGGCTTTCATTCCAGTGAAGGTATGAATAGGGAAACGGCTTTAAAGCCTGACATATCTGCAATCCCCAAACAGATAATAGCCACTTGAGTTTTTCAAGGGTAACATTTAACTTACTTTAATTCATGTAATTTTCTTTGTTTCTTTCTCATCAATCTGCTCACTACCTCACATTCTTGGAACAGATTTTTTTTTAAGGGCTTGTTGTTAGGTTATTTTTTACTTTTTATGTTTATTTTTATCATAAGCTCTTGAATACTCTGTGCTTCAATGCATTTTTAAAAAATCAATTACAGCTTTTTGTTTCTCTTAATATCTAGTTTTGTTGAGACATCAGCTTTGCTTCTGTCATCTATGTGAGACTGTTACAACTTGTGGCCAAATTTTACTGCCAAAAAGAGGGAGACCTTCAAATGAGCATGTAGAAGTCAGTGTGCCATTCTCTTTGCTTCTGGAGATTTAGGGCTTCCCCGAAACCCACAGTCAGCAAGTTGATAATCTCTCATCAGGAGTGTTCATGGCCCTGGACCATTTTCCTGTAGCTGGCTGCAGCCAGGCTGGGAGTTTGTGCTCAGGCAGCACTGAGTGGTCTTCACAGCGACTCTGGATGGTGGAAACGTGCCTTTGAGCAAAGACTATTGCAAATGGCACTGATGTTCCTCTATGATTCATGTATACCCACATATCTATATACCCACAGAAATGTGGCTGCCCAAGTGTAATTCGAAGTCATATGTGGTACAGGGGAGGATCTGTGTTTCTGTTGATTTCTGTAGTGCACTGAGGATACTCCCATCCTACACAGATGTTTTATTACTGCATATTAATATGCACATTGAAATACTACCCAAAGGTCAGAAACAATTTGAGTTGTATTGTGCTCTGCATGAATAATAGTACCAGCTCCCAAAGGGCCGTTGTCTGAAAGGCAGCATGAACAGGTGGAAGAGATGGCAGAAGCAGGAATTACTGAGGGAAAAGAGGGGCGAGAAGCTACTCACAAGTACAAGCACAACAAAGTCTAGTACCAGGTGGCGAATAATTCCAATTAAAAACAGAATTTCCTTTAGAATGAATTGCTACTCTCAAGCTTTGTGGAGTGAGGATGTGGTCTCTGTGCATTGCTGTGATACTGTGTGCATGGCAATACTTCTGATTTCTGCCAAACGCAGTTAAAGAACTTGCAGCTACTTCAGTGTCATCAAGATGATTAATTTTTCAAGATTTGTTAAAAATATACATGATTTAAGTTGTAGACCGATGCACTTACTAAGCATAAAGCTCCCCTGTGCCCTTTTTTCACCCATATCTTCTGGACTTTTTCCCATTTCTAGTTGCATAAACATATTAATTATGTATCTGTAATGAATAAAGTATAAGTTGCTATTGCAGTTATGACTTCCTCGAACAGTTATGTTACTGATTGTTTCGTATTTATGGACAAATCCTGCACACCTGACTTGTGCATGTGGATCCATTAAATTTAGAAGAGGTATATTTTAATTAAGAATTACTGATGTAATAACGACAGATCAGACCATAACATTCAGCTGGGTATTTGCCTGTCAGTGCTGTAAGTACCCATTAAAAAATGTTTTGTTTTCTGTGACTATCCTCTGTACTTCTACTATGTACGAAGTGCCGAAGAGAGAACCATAAAATTCTCAGTAGCAAAGCTTTAAAATCCCATATCCCTTTTGGGAAGCAGGGTCTGCATTCTTACATACAAGATTTCCCTGTTGTCTGCAACCCAAAGGAAATAATCTACTGCAGGAAAGACAAACAATATTTTAAATGGTCACATAAACTCAGTGTAGAAGACCATTTATTTTATGCATGGGTACATCAATATTTCCATTTCCTTCATTATTTTAATGTTTAAAACACAAGGAATGAAAACCTAGAATTCCTGTTTGGAGGGCTGCAGAAAGTCTGCTCTGCATCCCTTTATTGCAGCTGTAGTGGGTCCAGGCTATTGACACTCTCCCAAATCTTCCTTTACCAGAAATTGTAATTAGTCTTTGAAAGACATTATAATACATGTAGTGATACAGAGCATAATATTTTCATGGGCTGTCTATTTATCATGGCCACCTTGCAACAGAAGCATCAAGCAGAAGATAAGAAAGGATAATGGAAAGGGAAGCAACCATTTTAAGCCTTTGTTTTTCAGGAGGAAGCATAAATAAAGTGTAGAGGTAGAAATCAAAATGTCTCAGTGGAGGGTCCAGGATTGTGTGTGTCTGAGGCATCTATATGCAAACATGTATGTGCTTTACTTGCACGATTGTAGAAATATTAGATATAATTTCCTGTTGCCTGTGTATTATGCACAGGATTATTTTTTTCTGTGTAGAGAAGCTGCTTAATGCTATTTAAATTTGTTCTCAGGACTTTACTATATCTTTTATACAATTGCAACATGTATTTAAAATATTCTTCTGCTCCTTTATTTCTTGTTTAACAGTCTCGTCTGGGTGTGAGGGGCTTTGTAAGCTGTACTTCGACTGAAGAGGGAAGATCAGGAAACGCATTCAAGAAACATTTAGGTGTTGTGTTGAGAGACATGGTTTAGTGGGGTTATTGGTGGTAGGTGGATGGCTGGACTGGGTGACCTTGTAGGTCTTTTCCAACCTAGCTAATTCTACGATTCTATCTTGCCATGGTGCACTGGGTTTCTGTTGCTGAGGCTGCAGGTGTAGGCCTCAGGCCAGGGGTTGTGCTTAGGTGTATGTGAGAATGATATTCTGCATCTCTGTGTGCAAAATTCAGATGGAGATTGTTTTCTTTCCACCCAACACGCTTTATATGAGTCTTTTTTGTTTTCTTGTTTGCAGTGCTCTTGGTTGTAACTGCTGTCATTTTATTCTTCCCTTCTGCAAAAGAACTGTGCTTATCCAAAGACATCTCTTACTAAATCCATTTTCATTTGTCACTGCCAGGTGCTGAATTACCTCTTGATCAAGCAAATCAGCATTATGAAGGATCAAATTTTATCCAGGTTTACTGACAGCAAACAGGAGCACACCTCATAACCTTATACGACAATACTGTTCACCTTAATACACTAAGATAAATACACATAGGCTCCCTTCCCAGGAAGCAGATTAATAAGGACACATCTCTGACCTGAGATTAGTCCTTAACTTTCATTATAAAATCGGAACCAAAATGATCCAGATGACCTAATAATCCAAATGTAATGAAATGCTCCTTTGTTGAACATACGGTGTCTACTTTTGTTGAAGTAAATAATCTTACTAAATTATTTGAAGTATTCATTCAATTTAAGAGATTTAAACTAGTGCATGCAGGGCCAGTATTTCTTCTTATTGAATCCTGCCTGCTCTCTAAGGTATAGCTCTTTATTCTGAAATGTTCTCCCATCAAAGAGTTCCACTTGTTCTGTGGTTCTGGTGGTTGTCTGTGGGGCAGATATGCATCTCTCTGAGGTTAAAAGTGTTAGTGACACCTGGAAATAGGGTACCCACTCAGCGAGAGCATCGTTCTGATCCTCAATATAGAATCTAAGGTTTGCTTTGTTGCTTTGTTCAGTTTGATTTTACTTGACTGGAGTTTGAAAGTACTAACAGAATTTTGTCAGTGTCCTATTTCAAGGAAATCTTATTAATCACTTTCAGTCATGCTGCATAGAGCTTCCTGCTGTGTACTGTTGCTGAGGAAGGAAATTCCAGCCTGGTATTTTCATTAATGATTGCAGAAAGTTGGACTGGCACTCCTTCCAAATGCTGAATCAAGCAAGTTTATAATGTGAACTACATCATAAGAGAAAAGTTATGCCGTGGACAGTTCTGTCTTCATTAAGGATTATACTACGTGAAAACAGCAGCTAAAGCAGTTACCTGCAGAGAGTAGTAACCTTTATAAAGCACTGTAGGTATTTTTAGTTGCTTCTTAATACATTGAAAACTCACAAAAATATAGGAAGTCAAGCACTTGATGTGTACTTGTAAATGTTTTTAATACAAGTTAATGAATGTGAACAATGCGATTTTGTGAATGTTCTGAGTATTTCCATACATCAGTGTCTTCACCCTTTCTTATTTAAGGATAACGCATTCTTAAAAAGAAAAATCCCAAATCTTCTTGTGCAGGATTGCATAGGAAAATAAAACTTAGGCTCAACTTCGAATCTTCATTTCTTGGTGGTATTTTTCTCTGCATTTGTATGTGTGTGTATGTTTGCGTATTCTTGTGTGCCTGTGTGGAAATCTGTGTTACTTTTTTTGTTCCTGTTTTGTGAAGTGTCTGCTGGTGAGAAGTGGACCAGTAGTGGCCTTAAGGCTCAGCAGCCTGCCAAGCACCATAATCAATGACTCAAGTTACCGTCTAATAAGTCTTTTTATTGGTATGGTGGTGATGGGTTGATGATTGGACTAGATGGTCTTTTCCAGCCTTAATGATTCTATGATTTTAAGTCACACCTCCACTAATTTCATCTAGAAAATGAGACTTCTCAACATCTTCCAAAAATGTAATTCAGAATTAGATTCTTACAGTTACTGCACATACCTAACTTGCTTTTCTACTCATCTAATTTACAGGCGGGATCAGGATTTTGCTTCTGCTTATAGATAGCTATGCATTTGCAGACTACTGATTCATTCCTCATATTGATATGTGACATGAGTTAGTTGTTGAAATGTATTTCAAATCCTCTTATATTTACATCATATTCTAAGTATAGAGTTTAATGCAGTGTTATATAGTGATTCAGAATAGAGGCAGGTGAGTCAGAATTGAGGAGAAATAGCTAAATTATTTTGACTGCTCCTGAAGGCATTTCTGTCATAAGGAGATACTGGGAAAGAATTTGAATATTGCATCAGAAGGGCACAATTTAAGTCAGCAAAAGAAAATGGAATGTGGCGATGAAGAGTATTTACATTCTGGACTGGATGAAAGATAAGAAGCCTGTAGGGCAGATAAGAGCCATACCTGGTATGCTTCAACATGCTATTTAGAGAAATAGAAACTGAAACATCTCAGATTTAGTGAATAAAGAATTTAACAAGAAGTAGTTATGGAGGAATATTGAAAGGGAAAAGAATTTAAAAATTCCTCCATGAAGAAAGGTAGAACTTCCTTGATAGGAATTCTTTCTGATTTTAAGGATTCTGTAGCATATGTAAAGTACCTATTTGATGTGAAGTTGGTTCTGTATCCTTAGCATTTGAAGTACCACATGGCCTGCAACAATACTTTTAAATACTTTCAGTACTTATATATAACAAAGTTGTCTCATTTTTTATTTCCTCTTGATAAATGATTTGCTTAGCTGGTTGAAGCAAGGCTGTTTTATTGAGTTCTGGCAGAAGCCTCCATGAATGATATATAAGGTCTCATTTAATTCGTCTTTTGGTCTTCCCATTGTCTACTGAACTTACTTCACTTCCTGAGTGAATTTAATGAACTTGCTGTCCGTAGGGAACATTGATATTAATGGTGCTGTAATGTTCAAAGGCCCTGGGCAGAGCTGGTGCAAGATGCTGTGCAAACACACTGATTTGATCACAGGCCCCAGCTTCATTTTGCCAGTCTTGTTACTTCAGTTTCTCACATGCAGCAAATTCAGTGGAAAAAATAGTTCCTTTGAAACCACACTGTGGCAGCCTAATTGCTGCTCAGCAGCAGGAGGAGCATTGGAATAGGGCCTGCAGAGTAGGATTCAAGGGACCAAATAATTGGGGCTATTAAAAACATTATGTCAGGTCTGTCTATGTCCTCAAGGGGAAATCATGCAGAAATAATGGCAATGGGTCCTCCTATATTGGCCTCAACAGCTCAGCTTTCTTGAGCGGAGATAGTAGGTTTACACCAGGCTCACTCCTATGCTACTGCATGGATCACTGTGTTGTGTGATAAAGGGACAGGAAAAAAAAGTACCCTCCTAATGTTAAGAAGATATTAGAACGTTCTGGAGCCTCTAGTTCTGACATTTAATAAAAGAGTAGTGTGGAGCTCAGGAGTGCTGGAAAGGAAAAGTCACTCCTCTACATACTTTTGAATGTGAGAAGAAGAATGTTATTCCAAGATGGACACAGAGCTGTGTAGTGCTTGATCACTCTAGCTGACTATGTCAGACCTAGCTTTGTGGGATACTTGCAGACCTCACAGTCAAATGGTTGCTACACAGTTCAGCATGGACCTGGGCAACTGCTCTGGTGCCAGATGGTGATGGTGATGTCCTACCTTTATGTCTCTAGAGGTTGGTAAGCAAAAGAGCTTGCAGGTTTCTATTAGGAAAATTATCTAGCTGTAGATGTCCCTGTCCATTGCAGGGGAGTTGGACTAGATGACCTTTAAGGGTCCACTCCAGCACAAATAATTGTATGATTCTATGAAAATGCAGAGATGGAATGATGTGCAGGCAGAATTAATTTTCGTAATTTTCCCCAAAATTTTATCAAATTTATTATAATTATTTCCATTAGGAGATCAGATCACCTTCGCAACACAGATACAGAGAGAGCATTCTCCAATATTAATTTTATGAAAACTGAACTGTCAGAGTTCCTATTCTTGTTTCCAGTTTTATCACTATTAGTGTAACTCTGGTCAAATCACTCACTGACCCTCGACCTTCTCTCACTTTTTTCCCCTGAGTCCATACAGTAGCTTTTAGTTCACGGAGGTGCTGCAGATTAAATTTTGCGAAGTATTGCAAAATGTATTGAAATAACTAGATTAGAACAGACTATCAGTGCAGGGCATTATTAAACTATCTCACCCTAAAGTGACTCATCCTGAGAAATTAAAAATAGGGTGCCAGTGGGTTTTGTCTTCTAGTTGGCGTACTGCGACAAAGACTTGCTAAGCAGCCTTACTGCTCTGATGGGCTGTGAGCATTTCAGTTTGCATCTGGGGCATATGTTTGCAAGAGACTTTCTCCTTGAGCAGAAGGAAACTGGTATGAGGAAAAATTTTTTTTTTTTTTTTGTGCTGTTGCAATGGAGCCCCTACAATTCTTCAAACTCTGCTTGTTAGCTCTGAAATGCATTTTGTGATTCCTGTGTTTCCATTTCCCTCTTTCAAGTGTGTGTGATGAAATACTGCCAGTTATTCACCTCTCTATCAGATCTATTTCCTTGTTCAAGCTAAGCGCTTTCAGTGTGTTCCACAGCTAGATGTTTAACAGTCATGGGAGATTTATGTCTCCTTTTTCATTTATGGCTGATAGACTTCTGTTTGTTTTTTGTTTTGATTTTATAGAGGTAGATGAGGTCTATGGGAAAGGACTTTTTGCACTGATTTCAGTCACATCATTTTTTCTTATTTGAAGTCATTTTATGACTTTTAAGCCTTTTAGATTTAGGGAGGATTACTAACAGTCATCAATAAGGTGCAAGGGCACAAGGTTTATGCACATCTTGCGACTCAGGAGGGGAGAGCATCTCAGTGTTTCCCTGCACCTCCCTCCCCTGTCTGACCATGACACTGTGTCCCCATATACAGTCTTGGTTCCACCCAAATCCTAGTGCTTTCCATAACTACGAAGGCTTAGTGGTGGCCCAAACAGAAGCACTATGTGTTGGGATCTGAATGAGATCAAGCCTGGAAGAAACTGTGCCATAAATGCTCTACGAAGAACTTTCCCTTTCTCAGAGATCTCTGAGCAGGGAGCCCTTCGCATTTACACAGAGTCAGTGTGGCTCTCCTGGGAGCTGGTTATTGATGCTATCTTTCAGCTGCTGTTACATCTTTTATTTGAGACCTTGTCTCAGTTCTGAGTGAAGTATACTCAAAATGCTGTTTTCAGATGTTCTGCTTCTGGGAAGTGGGATGTTTAGATTTAAGTCCTGATGCTTCTCTGGTTTCAGTAGGGCATGAAGTAAGAAGGGGTGGGGAGAGGTGGGGCAGAGATCTCTTGATTGCTCTAAACAACTCCCTGAAATGAGGTTATGGCAAGGTGGGGGTCGACCTCTTCTCCTGCATAACTAGCAATAGGACTAGAGGGAATGGCCTCAAGTTGCACCAGGGGAGGTTCAGGCTGGATATTAGGAAACACTTCTTCTCTGAAGGAGTGGTCAGGCACTGGAACAGGCTGTCCAGGGAGGTGGTTGAGTCACCATCCCTGAAGGTGTTCAAGAAGTGTTTAGATGTTGTACTAAGGGACATGGTTTACTGGGGAAGTACTGGTGGTAGGTGAATGGTTAGACTGGACGATCTTGGAGGTCTTTTCTAACCTTGATAATTCTATGATTCCGTGGGGGCTTCCACTCTGTAGAGTGGCCTGGGAGAGAACAGAAATGGGTGGCTGATTTGAGAGTAAGCTTTGGATAATAATGTGGCTTATCTAGCTAGATCACTGGAGTGAGTCTCCGTCCTGATGAGGCTACACGATATGTGATGAGAGAGAGGAAGGCAAACCAGAATGATGGATCCAACAAAGTAGGAAATAAGGCAAGAACATCTCTGGTTCCTGGTCAATAGTTACAGCTTTCTCAAAGGTGCCAAGTAATTGTACTTCTGCTTTTTTGTGATCTTTCCCAGAGCCAGATACAACCACAAATCTCCAGGCTTGCTTTGTTGCTCTATAAGATCCCCTTTCTACCCTAGAGGCAGCTCCTAGGCAATGCCTCCTGGATTGCCTGGGGTGTGCATCTCAAAATCCTGTTTTCTCTATGGCAATGAGATTCCTTAACTGGAGGGTTTGTAATGTTAAGCTGCAGCTGGAGAGCCCACTAGCTAGCTGACCTCCTCTGAAAGTGTGGCAGATCCAATCCCCACGGTGCCATGCAGCTCATCAGTAGCTGAAGGACTCATCAGCACTGGGGGAAGGAGTGCAAGAAGGGCTGCGGAGCTGCATAAATCTGGCTGCAGGAAAGCATGATATGCGAACAAAAGTGTGGCCTCGCACTGAATGTACAAAACTTAACTGATCTGATAAATCCCTTGACTACAACTGAACAATGCTGACGTCTGTTTGGGTGGAACCTCTTGCAGCTTTATGAGAGTTTTGGATGGCTTTCTGGAGATCTTGTATGGCTCTCTATAGCCCAACAATGCAAAAAGATGTTTCTAGGGCAAATAAGAGCTCTGATGAACTAAAAATTTATTTGCATAACCTTGATATGTCTGTGTAAGAATTAGCTTTTCCATCTGGCAAATAAAATACTGTGTAAACTTTCTGTGACCAAAAGATGTCATTAACATAAAATGAATTGTAATTAATCTTAGTTAACTGCTAATTACCTGTAAAATCTGATTAAAGAGAAAACTAAATTTGCCTGCGGTAATTAGTGTATTGATATGAAGGCTATGTCCATGTAAATATGTCTAGCTCTCTCTCTGCTAATTTATCGCCAATGATATTTATGAGCTTTTTTCTTTCTGCAAAGGTTACAGAGAATTAAGGGCAAAATTAGAATAATGAATTTTTGTTTATTAATGCAGCAACAGAACAAATCTTGTGTAGATATTTTATAGATTCCTACATGATGATATTATCAGAGAAGTGTAGCATTTTGAACAGATTAGCATAGAAATAGGTTTGTTTCCTATTACTTCAAATAGTTCTGCTTGTGCTGGTTTGTCATTCAGCTGACAGTAGAAAGGCAACAAACATTTGGTGTGAATTGACCCCCAAGAACAGACCGGCGATTCTGCTACTCATTGACAAATGGATTTTGAAATATTCACATAGTGAAATCCCCAGAGCAAATGGACTTTAATAGCTCAGGGGGTTCTGTAAAGCAACATAAAATCACAGCTGGACACACAGAGTAAATTTTGGGTAGGGATAGCAGCAATATATACCCATTTACAAATGTGATTGAAAGGAGTAAGACATGTCATTCTCTGTTCTGACAGATAGTAAGTCCTTTTCTCTCTTTTAGCACAAATTCATTAGCTGTCCTCTATCAGATTGTTTTTAGAATATTCCTATACCAGGAAAACTTTCTAAGTGCCATGTTCAAGACCAAAGAGGGCAATCTATAGAGTATTCCACGCAGAAAGCTCACAGACCTGAACTCTTAGGAGAGCACAGTGAGCTACCATTCGAAACATGCCCCATGCCCATCACATCACTGCGTCTGCTCTGATCACATGTAGCCTACCTCCACTACCTTCACACAGCAAGGCACTTTTCTATGGAAATAGTCACATCTTTCATTAAACCCACTCAATACTACACATAAGCACACTGCTAAAATACATCTAGGGGCTTCAACCTATTACCACCATACCCATATGAATCCATACAGAAAATGACTCCATCTTTATGTTCCACTGAAGGAGTAACACATCCTGATCCTCTCCCTTCAGTGCTCTGAACAGCTCTCCCAAACCTCACCAAAATGATTGTCAGAAGCTTGATGCAATCAGGTTGTACAAAACAACAAATGCAAAAGCTGCCAAAATATCTCTAGAGCCATCACAGAAAACTGTTCTTGACAACCAAATCACCAGTGAGTTCTACACGTGGGAGCCCTGGAGTGTAATGTACTTTCTCTAATGCACCAAATACCCTCCTGGAGCTAAGCAAGTGAAAACAAACAGTGATTTTGCACCACAATAATTCTGTGTTGTTAATTGGAAATGAACAGAAAAGCTAGTCCTCAGAGGACAGCACTTCTTGCGGGTAACTGCTTTATCTCTGTTTGGCTAAGCCTAGTTCTCAAGGGAGATGTGCAGAGTGCCTTTGAGGGAGGAAGTTTGGGTTAAAATGCACGGCTTTGCTGGATATTAGAAATATAGGCACAACTGTGTCATTTTTAATGTTGCGTTATAGTTTTTCCTAAGCCTTGCTTCTTGATAAATGCTTTGTATTCCACCTCCTGTCCAACTGGTATGGAAATGAGCCTTATCACCTCTCCCCTTGGTTACCCTTCCGGATGGCCTTCTCTCAAGTTCTTCAGCTGATTAACATAAGTAAACAAAGCTCAGAACAGCATGTCCCAGTCTGTACTGACAATGAAGTTTCCTGCCTCTATTTCAGCCAAAATCATATCAACTGCCTTGTAAAAGATAATCAGATCTTCAAATCTTGCCAGTCTTGTATGGATAAAACATGGTGTTTAGGTGACTGCAACAGGACGACTGGAATCTCTCTCCTAAACTTGCTCTCCCATGAGAACAAGCGAGGAAAAGTTGAGGTGGGCTTTTTTGCTCAAAGAGGAATTGGAAGAATATCGAAAAAACTTCCTGGCTGTGATGCCCTTTCTCCTTGGATTGAGGATGAATAGATATTCTCCTGGTGAATGTGTACAGTCATGCTCTGCTTACACAAAGTCAAACAGGAAAACTGTAGTTGTTTTCAGCTAGATCTGCAAAGACATGAAGTCCTGAATTAGGCCCTTAGCTCTGTCCTAATGTTCCCGAAGATTATAGCACTAATGGTCAGTTACCAAATGACCTCGTAACGTGAGTTATTGCACCATCTGCGTATGCCTCTGTGAAGATTTATACTGCCATATAAATCAAGATGGAGTAGAATTTGTTCCTGTATGGAGAAACTGAGAAAACATTTATGTTATTTGAACTTGATGAAGTCAGTTTTGACTAGAGCCTTCTACAATAATGATGCAGTGGAAACCTGTCTGATACGTACAAAACATTGTAAGTGCATGGTGATGGATCCTTTGTGGCAGATTTTCAGGCTACGGTGTTTGTTCTCATGTTAGGATGAGAAGGAACCTCTCATTCATTTTACTGTGGAAACCAGGAGGTGAGCTCAACATTCTTTAAAAACATGTTTTGATTTTTTCCCAGCTGAATTTCTCTACAGCCTTTCCTTTGTTACTTAATCATATCTAAAGTCTGCCCACTTAGTTGTTTTCTTCAGGAACTACTGGGTGAGTTGCTGATATTCAGCAGACAGGTGCCTAAATGGTTTTGGCTATTGAATATTTAAGAAATTCTTCTGCCTACTCTTCCCTAACATTTACTTGCACCTTAAACAGGAACAGTTATAAAATTACATCTCTGTTTTAGGCACTCTACAGATTGGAGTAATTATGAAAAGCCAAAATATTGATATTACCTTTTACAAATGGGTTAGAATGAATCACAGAATGGGTAAGGCTGGAAGAGACTTCAAAGATCATCCAGTTCTAGCCCCTGCCATGGGCTGGTTCCCCCTCAACAGATCAGGCTGCCCAGAGCCCCATCCAACCTGGCCTTGAGCACCTCCAAGAATGGGGCATCCACGTCTTCTCTGGGCAACAGAAAAGCCTACTGAGGTATTTGCCTATTCAGAGGGCAGAGAATGTGTTTGCATGTTTTTTTTCCTGAATCAGTGCTCTCATGCCAGCTTGTTTTTGTGCCAGTACTGTTAATACAACCTATAGCTTCTCTGCAAATAGGACTGGAGTTATCTAATAGTATCTTCCTACTTTGGAAAGCTTCAGCTACTAAGAATTGATTGTCACTGATTATTCTTCTAAATGCAGTGTAATCTGTGTAGTAGATCCAAACTTCTTTCAGTCAAAATTATTTAGAAACCTGAAACTTGCGTAATAATTTTTCATGCTCAGTGCTGCAGAGCTTTTAATCTTCCTGTCCTCGAATGCTGCAGTCTGCCAGGTGAGTTCCCTGGGCAGCAACCAAGCCCCACAGCTAAAAATACTTGTTTTCCCAGAAAAACACCTAGCAGAACTGAGTTGATGGGAGATGCTGGCAGCTGCCTGTCCCTTGTGCCATGGTTCTGAGTTGGACTGCAATTTTCATGCCTGGTGTCGATTCCTTGTACCTCACAACCAAAGCTTGAATTTTGGCTGGTTCTCCTTAAGATTTTATGACAACTGGCTGTGTTAAAAATACTTAAAAGACTCCCCCTGGGATGAGAGCAGAATTTAGTGCATCTTTCTGAATGCCAGCAACTCACCTTGCCAGCAGTGGCCGAGCTTTTCATGTCTGGAACAAAGTCCAGCTGACATTGTCCCTTTCACCAACATCTTGTCAACATTTTTCAAACAGGCAGCTTTCATTGCCTTTCTCTTTCTGAATGCTGTGCATGAGTGATTTCAGAAACTAGTGAGCCAGGCTTAAGAGAACGCGTGCCTTCATTACAAACTGGCCATCCCAATGAGCAATGGTGTTTCCTCCCCAGCCCAGTCTGGGTCGTGTCCTTTCCCATGTCCTGCTGCTGAAGGTTGGGATGTCATGCGGTAGCAGGGTGATACTTGGAAATGTGTGTGAGAAATACGGTCACAAAGCTTTCTCTGCTACAGAACATTGTGCACCAGGCTGATAATGCAAATTGACACTCTGCCTGTCATTTGGATGTGAGCACTGTAATGCCAAAGTAGCTGAAATGCAGCAGAACTGTCATTTAGAGGTAAAACTATTCGTGTGAGTGATGGAAAAAGGCAGATTTGAGAGCAAAAGTAGAGCTGCCATTTTTTATTATCTCGAATAGTCAGTAAAAGAAATTTTTTAAGATTAGATGACAGACCTCCCTGGAGGTGCTCAAGGCCAGGTTGGATGGGGCCCTGGGCAGCCTGGTCTAGTATTAGGTGTGGAGGTTAGCAGCCCTGCCTGCGGCAGGGGGTTGGAGCTTGATAATCCTTGAGGTCCCTTCCAACCCAAGCCATTCTATGATTCTGTGATGAAAAAAAGTGTCTCGTGTCTCTTGTCTCATGGAATAACCTGGACCTGAAAGTTTTTAGATTGGAAAAGGTATAAAATTCAAACTAACAGAAACTGTCAGGTAAATTTTCCTACAGCTGTTTCAGACACAACTCCACAGTAAAGGAACAGGGAGAAGTATGCCTTCTGATGATCAATATCAAAGAGCTGGTAAAATATTTTACCAGATTAAGAGATCTTTGGTTATTGGGTACTGGCTAAAGGAATTTAACAGTGCTGTCTTTATTGATGTGGGGTTTTTGGCACCATGAAGGAGAGAGCTGCTTGTTTTTTTTCTTCCTAGTGTTGAGACTGAGCTCTGATTACTGAGGCTGATTCTTCTTTTATGTAAGAGACAAAAGCAGCCAATGATTCAGTCTATTAAAGCTGAACTGTATGAGACTGACTGGTGATTCTGTGCTGAAAATCAGCAATGGGCTACTGCTTAGAATAAAAAACAATCCTGATAACATCATTGATTCAGGGCTATCCAGTCCACATCTTTAAAATTCATAAGTAAAACAAAAGGTGGCTTAACTGCTGAATTAACACAGGCTAAACTTCTCTGCAGCAAACAGACTATCTTCAAAACAAAGAAAAGGGAAAGGAAAAAAGGGAAAGGGGAAGGGGACGGAAGGGAAAAGGGATGGAAAGGAGGTGAGGAAAGGAAAGTCTGAGCAAGCTTTATGCCCTTCTAATGCAAGAAGCCAGGTAGGACTAAATCCCATTGATTTGTAAGAAAAAGGCAGAACAATCTGCCTCTGCTGTTGCAATAGAAGATGGAGGTGTGAGGGTCTGAGACAAGCTTGCTTATCTCTCAGTGCTCATACCCAAGTGTCTTTATTGCTCCTAGTTCTCCTAGGCATCTCATCTGCTGTTCCTTTGACTCAAATATCATAGAATGAATCATAGAATCATAGAATGGCCTGGGTTGAAAAGGACCTCAAAGATCATCAAGTTTCAACCCCCTTGCTGAGTGCAGGGTCGCCAACCACTAGACCAGGCTGCCTAGAGCCACGTCCAGCCTGCCCTTGAACGCCTCCAGAGACGGGGCATCCACAACCTCCCTGGGCAACCTGTTCCAGTGCGTCACCACCCACTTGAGTGAAAAACTTCCTCCTAATACCTAATCTAAATCTCCCCTGTCTCAGTTTTAAACCATTCCTCCTTGTCCTATTGCTATCCACCCTCGTAAACAAATATCCTGTGGAGTAATCATTTGCTCTAACCACCCATTAAACAATAAATGGCATAGCAAGAGAACCTAGCGAGATAAGTTGAGTGAATGCTGGCAGAAATAACGGGCATCCTCACAAATCCTAAGGAGAAGACAGGTGGAACCTTGCGACCCTCACAGCAGCAGCATATTCCATCGGTGCCAGCTGGTTCCCCGCCACTGCCCACTCCCTGCAGGAGCCAGAGCCCCAGTAGGACTGACTCTGTTTTTCACTGATGAAGGTCTGTTCAGCGTAACATGGAAGAACATTTCTTTCAGCTGTTTTCAGTCTGCAAAGGAGGTGTGATCAATGTCAGGTCAGGGTGAATGACAGGTTTCCTAATGCAGATCATGTCTCGTGTTGGGTTTCACATCACCAGGCTGCTGAATACAGGCTGCTTGGCTGTTGCCAGATTTTCATTTCCTTTGAAGTACATGGATAATGTTAAAAATGGAGGAAACATCTGAAGGGAAAAGTTAATAATATTCAGATTCTCTGCTGATGTAAACCAGCTCAGACTTATGTGGAGATGCTCTGAGCAGCAAGAGCCAGGCAAGAGCCAGAGCCAGGAAGGATGGCAGTTCTCTGGGTGTGCTGTTTCACTGTTCCTGTTTAGCTGAGATTATCAAATTGCAGCTTCATTAGTTGCTTATTTCCATTTGGTGTTTTGAAAATACAGATGAAATTAGTGTTTTTTCTTCCACTGAGGAGTATATGCTCTCTTATTTTCCCATGCTGTCCAGATGCATCTGCAGTGTATGGGAAGGCCATAGGACTGCGGATCTGATCCTGCTCCTTCCATTCCCTGGACAGTGACGTTCCTAGTGCTGTGGAAATGATCATTATTTTAATCCTACAGCAGTTCCAAAGCAAAAATGAAAAATGGTTCTACCCTTGGGGTTGGGAAGAAGTTAATGGCTTTGAAGCAAATTAAAAATGTTGCAGTCTGTCTTGGTTTGTGTGTACTATACCTTTAAAAAGAGTCAAGTTCAGAATCATTTTGGAAACTTCACAGCCCTGTGCCTGCTCCATGTAAGAGTGCAGGAGACAAGGAAAAGCTGCCTTATTTTTCCACCACAGCTTACAATTTGAAGATATTTAGATTGTTTGTCATTAGCAAAGGTTTCCTGCTGTTCTCTATATCATTATTCCAGCTACAGCCTCATAAACTGATGTTCTAGGTTCGAAAAAGAATTTATTGCAGAGTCAGGTATCTAAGATTAAAGCTAAAATAGCATTTTGAATGTTTTTGTGTGATGTCTTGAATGTAGATCAGTTTAAACACTACATCTACCTACCTTCCTAATCATACATCTACTGCTGAATAGATAAGCACATGGAGATCTCTTCGAAATACAAATCCGGAAAAGGAAAAAATACACTTATTTTATTTTATCTTTGGGCCAATACTTGCATAGAGGCTGTTTCATTAATGTATTATCTCATAGAGACGACCAAGTTTGTTGGAGTTGAAATAAGATTAAATGAATCAGCTACTGCAGTGTGTCTGTTCAGTTAGGGCACTTTGCTCTCAGTTTGTAAAACAGTCTTCAGACTAATGAAGTAGGGTCATTCACACAAGTTTTTGATGGAACCAACTTGCTGTGAATTGTGTCGCTGCTACGGTTAGGTCAATAAACGTTGCTGTTGTCTGTTGCCTGTTGCTGTGCCAGAAGATAAGCCGGTTTTTCATCACATGGTGCAGATGTTGAGTCTGTACAGATCAGTGTTTAATTTCTTCCATGTAGGAGCTCTCTACATAGTTCCTATTTCTTGCAGAAATACCAGTGGTTGCAATATCCAAACGTGCCTCATTGCTGAAATGGCTGAGTTAGCAGTGGGCAGCTGGTGCTTAGTGCTGCAATAGACCTGGGAATCATTCAACTTTCATAGATCCCTTTTTAAATTCAGTGTATTCAGCAACTTCTGAAAACCACATATTATCTACAATTATGCTGTTTCAGCTTGTGGCTCACTGATGGATGGGAGTGACAGGAGAAACATTTCAGTTCATAATGTATGCAATGTGTTGATTAGGTATTGCAGTGATTTCATCGAGGCACATATTGAGTATGTAATTTGCTAACAACGAAATAACCAAGAATGGGAAGGAGGGTGGGAGAGAAGACTGTGTTAGCTGCAGTGTCGCGCCTCCTGTTTGATGTTTCCAGGGATATCAGACAATGTAGAGCCATCTGCTTTGATACTCACCTCGGGCACTCTGGAGAGGAGGTTTAACCAGGTTGAGAAGAGTGACCTTGGGCTAGACTCGAAAAAGGCAGGTGAGGTGAGGTGAAAAGGAGAGGAGTAAGAAGGTGCCCTGTCTCAACTGGGATGGAGGAGTGACCTACCTGCAAGTCTTGGGTAAAACAGAGCTCATCATCAAGTTTTTCTGTATTTAAACTTTTTTATTTAATCTTTCAGTTTGTTTCTTTTTTTACAATTTGATAATCTGTGACCAAACTCATCACTTGTTCTAACCTTGGGTTGCAGCCTTTAGAAAGGAAAATGCGGTGGTGCCAAACCCAGCTGGGCTGAGTGCAGAGCCTGCTGTGAGATGTCCTCATCAGGGAGGGACCATCTGGATCTTTTTCCCAAATAGGAGAAATGAGGAGAATCTTACCAATTCAGAGGGACCAAAGATTCACCACACATTTTATTTCTGATTGTGCACAGGGAGAAATATTCTGTCTGACAAAAAAATTCTCTCCCTCTCTCTTTTTTTTTTTTTCCTTTTGAAGTTATATTCTTTTTCTTGGATCTTATTGGGAAAAAAAAAAAGACAAGAACTGATGAATATTCTGGTTAAAAAAAATAAAAAAACTGCACAGAAATTAGGTTATTTGCCATTCTCCCACCTCCCCAAGGAACGTGCCAACCATTCAGCAGCTGGGTGCTCTGGGCTGCGATTGTCTCAGTTTTTCTTGTTGCAGCTGTATAAACAATTAAACATTAATTGGACTAGAACAATGGATTGGCCATGTGAAGAAAAAAGAGACTCACCTGGGACACATTGGCCAAGTTCAGCTCTCAGCTCTGAACCTGCTAAAGTAAATTTTTCTGACCTACTTCTGAGTTGTTGGCCTTGGTCACCAGATATGTTTTATCTCTATTGCTGTTGCCCATTGTCTCCCTCATGTTCAGACCCTACTAAATGTAAAGCAACTTTTCTAACGATTTCATCAAAATTAGCACATTCCCAGCAGAAGGGTTTTTTTCAGTGCCTTGATAGCATCACATTCAACACTTTTATTTATATATTTTTGAATACTTTCCAAGTGTAAGGAAATATTTCTTCAAGTGGACCCCTGGCCACATTTTCTTTTTCCCAGATGAACCTTGAAAGCTGAAGAGTGAAAACAGAGATGCCTGCTACCTTATTCTTCTTTTTTCTTTCTTTCTTTCTTTCTTTCTTTTTCCCAGTGGGAGGATGGCCAGTTACCTTTTGCATGTTGCTAGCTTCCTTTTTTAGCACAAGACACAGCATATGCTGCTTCTTTGTATATCTGGGCATCCAGCTACCTGGATGCAGAGCTCCCAGCCCCTGTATTTTGTCATCACACACCGTGCAAATAGGCCAAAGAAAGAAATGTGGAGTAATGGAAATGTATCTAGCTCAGAAAGCAAACCAGAAGGACCAGATATCCAAAAATGACCCCAGGGAGATCTGCATGGATGTATGTTCAGGGAGGAACAAAGCTCTCTTTTTTGATTTTAAGCATAGAGATTTTTCATATACCAAATCATTATTGTGAAATAGCTTTTCACTTATATCCAGGCTTACCTGCACTTGGCATTTCCAGTTGAGTGGAAACTGAATTAAAAACGTGGCTCAAAGAAAACTCTTGACTAATATTTGTAGCTTTTATTTGTTTGCAGCTTTTAATTTGATCCCATTTGATCTCAGGAATGTTAATAAACAATTGTGATATCCAGAACTCCATTTTGGCACTAGTTTTCTTCTCACAGTTCCCTCAACATTTTGGTAACTAAGTGTAAATTAATTACAGGACAAAATGTAGCAGTGATGCTCTGCATTGAGACGGCATGTTCTGAAAACTGGGCTTAATTGTTCTCTGCTTCCTGTGCATCTTCTTTGAGGTTGACGGGGCTGGCAAGGGAAGAACTGCTTTTGCCTGCTGCTGTTGCTGCCTGCTGCTGCACATCTTAAATTTAGAGCTGATAAGGCACAAGGGAGATCTTAGTTATGAAAAAGCCATGAGATGCCCAGTAATTTTCCAAGAGAGCTTGGGTTTGTGTTGCCATTGTTTTTAACAACACTGTCACAACAAAAATGCTCTGTATTTGTCAGTATTGCCACAACTTGGTGTGCTGTTAAATTCAGCTGGGTAGCAGCATCATTTGCCAAAAATTGTTACCTGCTGAGGAAAATGAACAAAATGTAGAAGTTTTTTGTCATTGTTTTGTTTTTCTTTCTGATTACATGAAATAATTAACAGCCAAGTCACGTAGACTTTTCTTTGAGCTGTTTTAATGAGTAAACCTGCAGAAGCAAATGTGTAACAGGGGCATCTGTTATGGGAGGATGGAAATGTTGGCAGAGAGGTCTGAGCCACACAAGCAGAATTTCAGGTGGAGGGGAACCAGTTTCCTAATGAAAATCAGTTTCACAGCAGCTCCCTAGTGCCAGGCCCACATTTGGCCATTGTCAGTGTAGATATAGCAACGAGCAATGAAGCAAACTGTATTAATCACAGATCTGTTCTGATTTTGTCACTCCTGCTGGTCTTCTGCATTAAGAGAGTGTGACTTTGCCAGCAGCACAATGTTAAGCCTTATAGAATCATAGAATGGCCTCAGTTGGAAGGGCCCTTAAAGATCACCCAGTTCCAACCCCCTGCTGTGAGCTGGTTGCCACCCACCAGATCAGGGCCCCATCAATCCTGACCTTGAGCACCTCCAGAAATGGAGCATCCGCTGCCTCTCTGAATAACTTATGTCAGTGCCTCACTGCCCTCTGAGTAAAGAAATTCTTCCTAACATGTAACATAAATCTCCCCTCTTTTAGTTAAAAGCCATTCCCCCTTGTCCTATCGCTATCAGTTCATGTAAAAAAAGGCAGTCTCCCTCCTGCTTATAAGCTCACCTCAAGTACTGGAAGGCCGCAGTAAGATCTCCCCACAGTCTTGTCTTCTCCAAGCTAAACAAGCCCATCTCCCTCAACCTTTCTTCATAGGAGCAATGCTCCAGCCCTCTGATCATCTCTGTGGCCCTCCTTTGGATCCACTCCAGCAGCTCCGCATCCTTCTTCTGCTGGGGACGCCCGGCCTGGCCGCACTACTCCAGATGGGGCCTTATAAGGCCAGTATAGGGGGATACAAGAATGTGGAAGTTATTTGGATACAGGCTTGTTTTACACTTGTGTTTCTGGGAATTGTGTTGCCGTTTCCAGAAGGCTCCTGAGAAGTACAACTGATGGGCCAGTGGCTGGATTGGAGAAATGTCTTGTGGCAAAAACTGGATTGAACATGGTCCCTTATGCTATGTTCAGCACACCAGTAGATCGCAGTAGCCCTGCTGGGATCTGCTACTTTTGCATGTATTTTTTATTTTCACTTTTTAGCATCTTTTGTGATTCCTATCTAACAGAGCAGTGCCTACCCTCAGTGCTTCAGGTATCAGTGCATGGTGGCTATAGGATGAAGCAACAGAAGGGTTTTAGTCATTGCAGAGGTGTTGAATTCACGGTTTCAGAAATCATGAACTTTTTCAAAACTTTGAAATCATGAACTTTGAAATCTCAAAAAGTTCATGATGATTGCCCTAAAGAACTAAGTAAATGCAAACTGTTATCTTGAGCAATATTTGGTTTTCTCAATCTCTGAGGATTCATTTAAAACATGTTTTCCTGCACCATGGAGGCCTAAAAGCTTTTATTTGATTATTTTTTTTCTAAACAACACTCTTTAATTATCTCATGGCTAAAGAAATAGGAGCATTAAGGAAATACCAGGAAATACTGGTGAGTAAATCTGCACACTCACAGCTCTTATTAAACTAAATAAGTCATGGGAATTTAAAGACTCTGGAAAGGAAGTTTTAAATCATTAAATCCTTCTGATCTCTCCATGAAGGCATACATTTTCTAACTACTTTATTTATAGCCTTCTGACCCCTTTCCTCATCACTGATCCTCACTCACATGCTGATTGGCATCACAGCCAACCAAGGAACTGGTGGCTGAGAACTGGAAGGTGGGAAGCAGCTTTCTCCAACCTGTCCTGCTTTCCATTGCATCACAAAGGCCCTGTGGGGCAGCAAAGCCATTCTACTAAGAAGGAGACAGATAGTAGAAATGCTTCTTTGGAAAGGATTTTAAAAAATAATGAGCTGTAACATGTTTGCATTGGTGGTTACAGGGAATTCGACATTTGCTGAAATATCTCTCTGCTGTTGCAGAAGGTGTTCACTTCTGTAGCTATTGGTCTTTTTGTGATGTGGGCTGCATCTGGGAGCTGTCAGCCATGTCTTTTCCCTCTAGTGATATGTCTGGTTGACCGGTAATTGGAAAAATCTATTAAATGTGAGCATGATTTCTGTTGACCCTTCAGCTTCTGGATCATTAGCAGACAAGAGACAGTCTTGGTGACTACCTGTTTTTCTAGTAGGCTTGCTGCCCTTGCTGGCACTGTATTATAAATCTGAGAAGATTTTTTCTCCACTAGCATGAGGGAGACTGTGTCTAGTTGCTGTGGTACAGCTGGAGACATAGGTGATCACTGCTGTGCACTGGAGGGGCTGTGCACCTTAGGTTGAGCCCTTCCTTCATTGGTGCCAGCAGAAATGTGATGTTTCTCTTACTGTCCATACCGTGAGCCTCCTTCAAGCACAGTGAGCGTGGGACTGTGTCAGCATCCCACAGGGACGCAAGGAGGACAAGTCCTTAGGATTGACCTAAAGCAAAGCTTAGCCTGATTTAAAAATGCAGTCAAACACCAGGTCAGACGAATGACACTGCACAACTTATTGTTTTTTCCTTTGGACACCATCTGTTCCTATAAAGCATTCCTTAAAGCAAGAATCCTTCTTGCTGATCAATCTTAGCAGGGGGGAGTAGGACTAAAGTCCCAGTGTTTCATGCAATCTCGTGGGGCTGAACTGATGCAAGGTATGTTGTTCTGCCATTTCAAAAGACAGATAAAATAGAGAATTAATTATAATATTGATTCTAAATTAGCCATTATAGATTAAATGGTTTGTTCAATACTGGGTGATTTTTAAAATGTGTTCAACAGTACATTATTTATAATCTCCATTTAACCAAGAGAATCCAAATATTTTATGTAAGTAAAGAAATGGATTTTGAAACATAATTCCGCTGGCTCAATAATTAGGCTCAGTGAACTTCTGGGGATTTTTTTACAAAAGAACACAAGGTTGACCTTATGAGAGCAGGCAGCTGATCCATCTGGTCCAGTGCCTTGTCTTGGACAGTGCTCAGTACCAAATATCTGCAGAAAAGTATAAAAAAGGGCAAATGTACAGCTGTCTTTTCTCAGATTGCCCTTTCTGTTTCCAGCTACCTGTGGAGAAGGGCTTGCACTGCCACAGATCCATGTCTCCACATGTAACCATGTATACTTGTCACTGAAGTCAGTGCTACTGCAATAGATTGACATTGCTGAAACAAATGTAAAGTCTAGCTTTTAGCTTTCACCAAGGCAGTGCCATTGAATCCTGTACTGACTACAGAAAGAATAAACAGGAAAAGGTGGTTTTATTGCATTATACCTCAACAAGGCCAATGGGCACCTTCAACAGGAATCGAAATATAATAAAAAGCCAGGAGTGCCGTAGTGTGTCAGCGATAAAAATCACACATCAGGATTATGAAGATGAACTATACTGCAGTTTGCTACTTCTTTGAGCCTGAAGATTTCTCTAGAGAATGCAAGGTTTAGGTATAAAATGTTTCTGGCTGATAGAGCTGCTCGCGTTGTTGCTATGACTTACTCATGTTTTCTCCTGAACTGATGTATTTAAATAACATCTAAGGTTTGTGTCCTGTACCTCTATCAGTTCTGCTATCAGTTCTGATACTCCTTAAACCACAGGAAATGAAAGGAGATGAGTATCTCTTTGCTGAAAAGACTGGTTCTGACTGCAGAATTTCTGAGGGTAGCCAGTGCCTCAAGATTGTTTCTGTCTCTGTGCTCTGTAGATGGGGTTCACAATCCCAAATTCTGTCTTTGGTGTTGAGGAGTGCATTGCTAGGCTTAGATATGCTCATAAAGATGCCATTTTTCAACTGAGATGGAAGTAAAATTTCACATTCTCACCAGTCCTGTGTGGCCTGTTTCTGATCAGTTCCCTGTTGCTTGCGTTCCCGACCCTTTTCATTCAGATCCAGATCACTAGTACAAACACTACAGCTTTCTGTTCCACTAACAAGCACATTGTACGTCTTCCAGCATCTCCAAAAGATTCAAGTGAGATCTGGAAACAGCAGTCTGGGGGCTCACCAGGCCTCCTCCTACAAAACATGGGAGGAAGAAGGAGCTGTTAGGCACAGACTTTATCACAGTTTTCTCAGGATTTGCTATATCTCTTAACTGAAGAACTCCAGGAAGCACATGACTATATGTACACCTCAAAGCAAACAAGCAATTGAACAAAAAAACCCTTGAAATGAATGTGCTGATAAGATCACATCCAGAAACATAATGATACGTTTTTGGTTTTCTATTGGAAAATATTCATGGCTTTTGAAGTAATTTGGTAATTTGGTGTATGTGGGAGTCTGACTCCTGATTCCTGGTTACTGAGGAGATGACACTCCTCAGATATGAGAAAAAAAGTGAAGAATAGTGCTTCTGCTCTGTTGTTTTTTTTTCTCCTGGCCACAGTATCCAGACATTTGAATCTTCTGTGCAGAGCAGAGAAGCTCAGTATGTGAGATTTACGAGGAAGAGCCCTTGCAGCATATTTTCCTTGGGTCTGTAAGAATTTCAGGTTGGATATTAGGAAAAATTTCTTCTCAGAAAAAGTGGTGCTGCACTGGCATAGGCTGCCCAGGGAGGTGATGGAGTTACTGTCCTTGGAGGTGTTCAAGAACCATGGAGACAAGGCACTGAGGGATGTGGTTTAATGGACGTTGTGGTGGTGGATTGATGGTTGAACTAGGTGATCATAGTGGTCTTTTCCAACCTTAATGATTCTACGATTCCTAATGGGAAAGTGTCAGAAGCATGCTTTATAGAGGGTTTACATGTAGCAAGGCAGTGAAAACAGCTACAGTCGTACAGGATAGCTCTGTTACAAAGGGATATCTCAATCCTAGTGCATAGCAGAGCTTTTCCCACACCTGTATTTTGCTATTTTGTTAGCAGATTTCTGGATGAAATCCCAGCCAAATTTCTTCCCTGTGGTGGTGAATCAGTGGGAATGCTCTGTGCATACTCATTAGACTTCAAAATCCTCATGTATAAAGAAGGACTCACAGTCAGAACAAGCTATGGTGTTTGACCAATGACTTTCTTATTGAATTTCTTTTATGTCCAGTGCTGATAAATGTTGCACTTCAAATTATGTTTTATTGATGTTGGTTTGCTTTTTTTCCCTCCTACTTTTCCCCCATGGAAACATTGTGCTGTTTTGTTGATGTTAAGCAATTAATAAAATGGAATATTTTGCATCCTGTTGTCTGGACAGAGTGACAGAACTGATATGTACACGGATAAAGGCAATGACAACAAATCCCCACTCTACTACTAAAGCACATCTTTTCTGTGCTACGTTTCCAGTGTATTGGTGTTGTAGGATTATTATTTTTTTGTTATGTCTACCGGAATATCTTACACTGGGTGCTGTGGAACAGGCGGCCCAGGGAAGTGGTGGAGTCACCATCCCTGGAGATTTTCAGTAAAAGAGTAAATGTGGCACTCAGTGTCATGGTTTAGAGTGGACGCAGGCATGGGTTGATGGTTGAACTAGATGATCTTAGTGATCTTTCCAACCTTAATGATTCTATGATGCTATAATTTTATCTTAAAGGAATTTTCTGTTTTATTGTTTCGAAGGAGCAACAAAGGATACATAATTTCTGTTAGTCTTCTTTTCAGTATTAGGAGTATTATATGGAGAAGCAGTCTTGTCTTTGGGACACAAAAGGTCTGGCTTCATCTTCCTCTGCTAGATAAGTCCTGTGCAACTTGAGGCTCTGGGTGGTTGTAGCAGAAGGCTACAAACAAGTCAGAGGCAATTAAAGATCACTAACATAACACTGACTTGCAATGGCTTTATCAGAGTACTGTGTTCAGTTTCAGCCCCTCACTGCATGAAAGACATTGAGGCCCTGGAGCATGTCCAGAGAAAGGGCAATGAAGTATGGAGGGTCTAGAGCACAAGTCTTATGGGGATGGTTCATTCTGGAGAAGAGGAGACTCAAGGAGACCTTACCGCTCTCTACAGCTACCTGAAGGTAGCATTGTGATGAGATGGGGGTCAGCCTCTTCTCCTAGGTAACAGTGGTAGGATGAGAGGGAATGGCTTCAAGTTATGTCAGGGGAAGTTCAGATTGGATATTAAGAAAAATTTATTCTCAGAAGGAGTGGTAATGCGTTGGCACAGGCTGCCCAGGGAGGTGGTGGGATCACTGTCCCTGGAGGTGTTCAAGAAATGTGCAGATGTGGCACTGAGGGACATGGTCAGTGGGCATGGTGGGGTGGGTTGACGGTTGAACTAGATGATCTTACAGGTCTTTTCCAACCTTAATGATTCTGTGATTCTGTGGTTATCTTACAAAATTTGGGGTTGTTTGAAGTGTTTGTGCTTATTTAGAGAACTTTGAGAGAAAAAGAAAACAAGAAAACAAAACAGAAAAATGAAACCCATCACCTAATTCATGTAGTCATTACTTTGGGACCCATAGCACCACCACAGAAGTCAGTAGAGGACTTTTGGCTAGTCTGGTGAATGAGTCTGGGTTAAGAGTTTCTGTGGGGGTCTCAGCATTTGGCATGGTCAGATCCTCTCCTAAAATCATCTGCTGAGGACTTCTGCTGCAGTGTACTAACAGTCAGGGAAACATGCTGCATTTGGTAGTCAATCTGAAATAGCCTTCATTTCCACTGATAAGAGTTGTTGGAATAATGAAATATTTTGCATTTAATTAGGAAAAATGAGTTGAGAGAATGTCATTTTCTTTTATATGATGTTTAGAAATGTGCTGTAAATGGCAATCTGGAATTTATGTGCAACTATCTTTTGCAATTAGTCATCTTATTTACTGTCAAATAACTGGTTTTAGTAGAATTTCTGTGAAACTGCAATTATATCTAGCAAATGAGTAGATCAATTCCATCTGCATATGCTGGGTGGATGCTTCCACAGATACCATGCTCTAGGTGTGTGTATCTTGCTGAATCCGATAGGTCTAGGAGAAGGAAAGTCTCTGCTTTCTTCAAATAAAAAACGGAAGTAATATAACTTAACCTTATTTAATTATTTCATGAGATGAAGGGGATAATAAATCATGCCACGATTAAACTACCTTTTTTTTTTCTGTTTCTGAGGCAGTATGTGCTTCCAGAAGCTCCTCTCTTTTAAAATGAATATGGTACAGAATTCCTGATTTGAGCACTAATTGTAGTTATTTGTTGCATGAGATGCTGGTTCATAAATTCAGGTAACAGTTGAAGAATGTGAAGAATCATGTTTTGCACTGTACAAAACCTTAATACATACATGACTACACATGAGTGAGGTCAGCATTGTTATTGTGAATGGCAAATGTATATTGCAGACATGTTCATCTACATCGTCCCTGCAACACATATACATATGTAGAGGTAAATAGGAGGGCTGGATGCACACCTGAGCCCTGGCTAGAGATCTGCCTTGCCCCTCCCATTAGCTGCCCACAGCAGTCAGCAAAGCCAGAGGCACAATTTGAGGTACAGTGTTCCAAACAACCCTTCCAAATATGACCACCCTGTTTTGAAGAGCAGCTGTGCTGGCCTCAGAATCACAGCATGGGCCTTGTTTAGTTAACAAGAGGTAGCTTCTCAACACCATTTACTGACACACGAGTTGGTCTTATGTTTTCCACACCCCAGAAGGTATCTCAAAGGAGACTTAATTCCAAGTGAGAATTAGAGAATCTGAACTTGATGTATTCATTATTAATAATGATAAATCAGTTAATTATGGTCAAGTCTTTGGGGAAGCTATTCTTTGAAAGTAAAGAATATCTGAAGGAAATGTCCTCTGAATTTTTTCCAATGTATTTCACTAAACCTACCCAATCAGAAGGCCCCATTCACTTTTGCAGGTTTCTAATATTAGGTAGTCCTGTGTGGAGTCAGGAGTTGGACTTGATGATCCTTGTGGGCCCCTTCCAACTCAGGATATTCTATAGTTCTATGATTGTATTTCTCCAAATACTGCTATTGCTGTTTTTATATGTCTTAGGAGCTAAATTGTATTCATACGATGACTGCAACCATTTGCTAGACCATCTGTCTTTCAGGACTATCAAAAGCCTAGATGGATGGTACTGTAATTTGGAACTAGGTGTCAGACAGAATATAGCTCATTTCTATTTCCAATAATTATGATCTAATTACCTCAGCCGAGCTGTGACATCTCAGTAGGAATAAGCATTTTTGTGATGCTTACTCAGTCATGGGGTCACCTAGAAAGGATTTAACATAAACAATCTACCAAGTATGAGTGTGACTGTGTAACAAGGATCTTTGAAATGAAGTGGATAGGGAACGTGCTACAAAGACATCCTTCTCATTTTAAGGGATGAACATGTCCATGTTGTGGTGAGGAAAAACCTCTGCATCTCCCTGAGCAGCATAAGCTGTGTGGAAACACCACAATAGAACGGAAAAACTTAGGCTGGAATTTTCTAGCCCAAGCCTGAGCCAGGAAGGAACAGGTCACAGTTATATCAGGTTGCTCATGGCCTCATCCAGTCCAGATTTAAAACTCTTCAAGGCTGGAGATAACGTAGTCTCTCTGGCCCATATTCCAATACTTTATCAGTCCTACAGTGAAGATTTTTTTTTTCATTAAGTCTAATCAGAATTTCCCATGTTGAAACTTGTCACCATTACACCTCCCCTTTGCTGTACATGGAAGATCTACCAAGAAATCTTTCTCTGTCCACAAAAGGCCTACAAAAAAAAAAAGAAAAGAAGAAGGAACATGAGAGATACTCCCATTCATCACTTGTGTCAATTTAGAAGTTGCCCGTAAATTATCATCAGAGTCAAGCTCCATGCAAATACAATATGTCTCTGGTATATATACAGTTATCCTTTTATGGCCCTTAATTACATGGTTATTCATATTTTTTTGCACTCAATCCTCTATTCTGTTTGGTTCCCAGGCTTGACAGCTTCAGAGATTAAGCCAAGGTTGTGTAGTGAAATGAATCGCTGTCTTCAAGATTTGTTGCGATGTTGAGAAGGACACTGTGAATGTTGCATTAAGTGTCCCGAATTAGAAGCAGATTTGGACATTCATCTGTCTAAGTGTTGATCCTGAATTTGTAAAGAAAGGGTAGCAATTCTCAGTTTCTTCAAAAAGTATGTTAGGAAGACAAGTTCCTTAAGTGAATAAAGATCTGAGGTTTTGGAGAGATACCGTAGAGGAGTGTCCATACTGCAAGGTGAAAAGCAGGCTCGTGAGTGTTAATCACACTTTCCTCCACAGCCAATATGCAGCTCATCAACAAGGACAGTTTAAACTTAACTGTTTAAATGTAGTGGCTAAATTTCAGTTTAAAATTAATGACTCCTCGTTTCAGAAGAGATGATATCTGGGAACCTGATGACATCCTGGGCTGTGACGTACCGTGACACAGCCATGCCCAGTCCATCCAACTCAGAACAAGAGCTTGGAGCAATGCTGTGTGTTGAGCTTTGTGCTGTGGGCTGCAAATAAACCACGTGAACACTGGGAGAACCAAGACTTTCCATTGAGCTCAGACCTCTTCTGAGAGCACGGAAATGCTCATGAAAATCTTTCACAGGAGGAAGCAATCTTTTAAATTCAACAAGATTTGAGTGTTAAGAAGTAAAAAAAAAAAAAAAAGTGAAATTTATATGGGATGAAATTAATTAGTGAAAGTGCTGCACTGTGCATACCCGCAGTGTGAAAGAAACTTGCTGAAATAAATAAGATTAGGCCGTAGGCAAAACGATCCTGGGGCATGATGTGGCATCCAAATGCTTACAGCCTAGAGAAGCATTGTAAATCTTGGCTTTTCCTAATTCCCAAGACCTGACTTTGCAACCTCAGTCGTTTAGTACATATTTTTAAAGGTATTTAAAATTATTAGTATTAAAGCATCCCAAACTGGGCTGGCATTTTTAGAGGCCAAATACATTAGCACTCATCTGTAACAAACATTGCATATTCTGATGATTCATATGGTGCTTCGGAGAATCAGCTGGTGATGGGTGTTTGGCTGAACATGTGGAGGTTTGTGATTTGTGGTGAAGGGCAGACTAGCCGTGGATCTGAGCAGATGGTGGTCATTACTTTTGCCAACATGTGACTGTGTTTAATTATAATGGAAGTGCTGAGGCAGATTATTTTCCTGAGCTGTTTACATATATCTTCATCAGTAAGTGAGTAAGTGTTCAAGGAAGCATTGCATACAAAACATCAAAACAGCAGTGAGTTCATTTTAATTGTTGCTGCATGACCCAAAGTTTAATATTTAGGTGTTCAAGGTCTCACATACGTTTCCAGGTAGATCCTTCACTTGAGAGCAATGAACTGTGTTCTTCTCAATGTCTGCTGGTCAATTAGTGCAATTCAGTCTGATGGAAACTACATTTTTCCTTGAATTCATGATGCAATAGAGGAAACTGGCTGCACGTAATAAATATGTCTGCACACCTTAAACCACAAATACAGCTGGCCATTTTCTACCACATTATATGGAATTATCTCTAATGCAATATGATTCTGTTTTAGGGACCGCGATGTTTTATGTTCATACGATCTCAATGGGTCATATTTTCAATTTTATGGGTTATTTTATTATTGTTTGGCTAATGACACTCAAACCTCTTTCTTTGTCTTGTCCTCATAATGCATCTTCAGTAATAGTGTGGTCTCTTGCCTGTGAGTTTGTGGCTGTGGAATAATTTTTAGCAATTAAACATATTATTGATTAAACAGTTCCTTCTGTTGCATAATTCATCGCATTACACAGAGCCCAGTGAACGAAAAACAGCTGCAAAGAGGGCAAAATATAGAGAAGACAAGCTGTGTGAAATTCTTCCACCCCACCCCAGATTTCACAGCTAACTTTCAGCCTCAACAGCACCATGCAACCCACGATGAAGTACTCCAGAAGAAAACCACATCCGTGTGCAGAAATAGTACGTAAAGTGAATGCTGCTGGAAGCAGGGCTGATATTTCCTACCTGTTTGGGGGCATATATACATCTGAAAGAATTTCTATATGGTCATTTATGAATGTAAAAGTAGTGAAATCAAACTTATTCCTTCAGTAACATTCTTTTTTCTATTGCCATAGGGCATATTTTGCTCCCCGTGATTGCTAGACCACCACTGAGACCCAGCTCCTACCTACCTGCCAGGGTCTCTGGTACCTACCAGTGTTGTAGATATCATTCTGTGGTTTTCAGCTGTTTTTTAGCTATTTGTATGTCTTTTGGATTAGTAATTTTAAACTTGCATATATCAACACCTTACTTTTAATATGTATTTGTTGGTAGTAGGGGGCCTCCGCTTCATCCATCAGAGGCCTTTTGATGTTGGTTCTTGGGCATTTTCAGATGATGCATCTCCCCTGTTCTTAGGAAATTTCACTTGTTTGAGATTAGGACCTGAGACTCTTCTAATTCAAGATGGATGCAGAGTGAAGAACTACAGTACTTGATAGGTCTCAGTTTGCAGTAAGGTATATGTCACTGGGAAAGAGGAGCAGACCAGGCACGCCTGTAGAGTTGCTGACTGTCTCTGGCAGAGAGGAGAATGAGATGCATAGGGGTGGTGGGAACCATGATGTCCTGCTGAGAGCGCAATGAGAGTTGAGAAAATTTTCCTTTCACTCTTCTTTTAATTACACATGCAATTATAGAACTGTGTGTCTGAAGTACCACTGAATGAGCTATTTTAATTTATGAAGTGCTCTAAAAATATAAGAGCTCCAAACGCTTTCATTGTAATGTATTTTAGTGAAATAGGTGTTTGAACTATCAGCAAATAATCAAGCTAGTAGTAAACTTGTACTGTAATTTACTGTATGTAGAAAGTACTTTGGGCATCTTCTGGTTTGCTATACTGTGATTTTCTGAGAGTTATGTTTGTCTTAGCTGTAGCTGTGATATACTGCATTCTGTTTGATCTTATCAGTTTGCAATTCCTTTATTAAACTGAAAAATAAAACAATTTATTTAGAACTAACAGGAGGTCATTTTTGTTCTTTGAGGCTTTGTATGCAACTGACCTTCACTTAAGCATTTTGTGCTATATAAATATTTCAAGTGAGCCATGAATCAGGATTAATGCATTAGGTGACTACCAAATCATTAGTAGTGCAGGATGTAATAAAGTTGCTGCCAAGGCTTTATTAAACAGGGCGTGTTAGTCATTAAGATAAAGTAATGGTGTTTGTGAATGTGAGAGCAGAACCTCATTTCCTCTGAGTGTCTCATCTTAAGCAGGTGGCAGTGTTAGGAATGGCAAGTAGCAAGGTAGAAAGTCAGGCATCATTTAAATCTCTATGGTGACTGAATTCTGATTAAATAATTTACTGCATCTCTTCTCACAAGGAGGATGATGCTTTACCTTATTTTCCATTTGGCCTCAGAACAGTAATCTGGATAGTGCTAAGAGCTGACTTGCCAGAATCAGAAATAAATACTGAAAGGAATGGAGCAAGGAAAAACTCATAGTTTGCAGCAAGTACACTTTTTTCTGGTAGTAACTGAACAGGAATGGGAAATAAGACATTTTTAATCTATTGTCAAGAACAAACAGGAAAAAAACACCAAAACAATCTACAAATTCTGTTACAGTT
Source organism: Numida meleagris (assembly GCF_002078875.1). Taxonomy (NCBI): domain Eukaryota; kingdom Metazoa; phylum Chordata; class Aves; order Galliformes; family Numididae; genus Numida; species Numida meleagris. The sequence goes on from NC_034410.1 coordinate 6,766,801, forward strand.
GAAAATTTCCTGGTTTCATTGATACTCATCCATTTATTTTATTCATTTTTGGGGTTGCCACGTACGTCTTTTTCTTTTCTTTTCTTTTTTTTTTCTTTTTTTTTTTGGAGGGCGAGGATAACAGCAGAAAAGTTCATTTTGTCATCATTTTCTTCCATTCCAGTGAATTCCCACTGATGAGGACATCAGACAGTTTAATAAATATGAGCCCTAATTTATATTTGAACAGAAATTCTGTGCACCTACACCTGTGTTCCTACCGAGAGGGCTGAGCACTCCTTTCCCATCTCCTGTGAGACGTAGTTACCCAAGATGGGGAAGATAAAATGTCTTTCCCTGAAGCTCATTTGTTAGCTCTGGCACCAGTAGCTTCCATCCCTCTTCAGCTGGATAACTTGGGCTTTCCATAACTTTTAGGTCATTAGTGTGGATTTCATGACAGTTGAGCTACTGCTGTCTTTTTTGTCTGTTTCTACTCTTAGCTAATTAATCCTCTGAGATATTGGTGCTGATTGTCCTGAGTATTTTCATTTTTAGTCTTGTTCTATCTTGTTCTCTTTTATCTCAAGTAGCAACATACCATTCCTACTCTCGTGACTTCTGGTGAAAAGAATGCTTTTATTTTTCTTTCCATTCCTTCAGCATCTGACTCAGCACAGGCTTTTCTTACCTTAGCACGGGGAATATGTGTCCCCATGTATTTCTGGGACCATCTGAACAACAGCCACACAACTCTGGCTGTAGCAATTCAATAGCCAGGACAGGAGCCTTTCTTGATCATTTAGAAAAAAATTCCTCTGTGAAAGAGTAGTAATGCACTGGCACAGGCTGCCCAGGGAGGTGGTGGAGTCACTGTTCGTGGAGGTGTTCAGGAAACATAGAGATGTGACGCTGAGGGACGTGGTCAGTGGGCATGGTGGAGATGCCTTGGTGGTTGAACTAGAGGATTGTAGTGGTCTTTTCCAATGATTTCCAGTGATTTTATGATTTATTTTTTCTCTTTCATCTCAAAACAAAGTTTGGAGATTGAAGATTTTGGTCTGCTCCTTTCTAGCAGAGTGGATTTTGTTCACAGGTTTCCCATCTTTACCTTCCTTCTTAAAATATCATGCTATTATATAGTATTTGAAAAAAAAAAAAAGCCTTTTGTGGCTTTAGAAATGAATAGGTGGGAAAATAGTGTGTTACTGAAGAGTTTAAACTTTATGTAGATGTGTGTTCTGGTTGATGGCTCGGCATTGTAAACTACCCTGTGTTTTATAATCATCTTTAGCTGAAGTAGACGTTTTTGTTTGCATTGCTCACTTTTGCAAGCAGTAACTAACGTGATTTAAATGATCAATTTATAAGTATCTGAGTTTTATACCTTATTTCATGGTGATTTATTTCTGTGTAGAATGTGCTTTTACTACAAGTGACATTTCAACAGCATATTACAGTCTCTGGAGTCCTTGAACTCTTTCCAAGCAGTGAGCCTGCTGGGGTTTAAGCCAGTTTGGAAATCTATCTGTTGGGTTGATGGATTATAGTCCATGTAGTGAGCACTCAGCCTCCACGAGGTTCATGGCATCTTCACCTTTAAGTATCTAATTTATGTAGAAATGCCAATAAATTATTTAGAGCGACATGCTTGCAGATATCAGCAGTTCTGGAGCAAGTGAAAATACTATGACTTTGAAAATCATTGGAAATGTTGGCAAGTCTTCAGCAATTCTTTATAGGCTCTGGCTATTAAGTGTTTCAGAAGTCAAAAGCTAATTTTTCTTTCTTTTTCTCCAAGATTTTCTTGTCATTTCTTTAAGAATTTAACAGATTGTTCTTAGAATAAAGTCCACATTTATTCTGGAAAAGTGTTCATCCCAGAAATGTGTGAGAGAACAGTGTACACTCAGTATGACGTGGATATAAACAGTTTCTTCCTTTCTTCCTGAATCTTTAAGAATTTGTTTCTGAGTCTGCAAAACCCCCCATATCTATGTCAGTAAAACACACGCTGCAATAGCCCTTTTACTGACTGCAGGACATGCTTTGATATTCATGCTTCATGATATTCAGTTCTTTTTCACATCAGACCAGGTTGCACACCTAACGCTCCTGCATCAAACCCAAGACTTTCCCTTGGGATTGGTTTGTTTTGCTTGTAGCAAAGTCAAAGACATGCCAGGGACTTGTTCTGGTATGGGCCACCAAGTCCCATTGCCCGGACTGGGCCATGTTCAGTTACTTACCATAGGCCCATCTTTACAGGCTGTGTGAGGATTCCATTTAGCACAACATGCAGCACATCTGACAACGTAGAAGGTTGCCCTGGAAGCCTAAGTAGTGCTGCTGGGGATCTGCAGATGTTGACTGTTCAGGATAAACACCTAAATCTGCCTGAAAGCGTCTATCTAAAAAGCAGTGTTTTTGGAAGTGCTGAACACCTAAGTTCTTTATTAAATCAACAGGAATTGGGAAATGATCTTGTGAACACAGTGGGATAAAATAAACATATATTAATGTACAGGCTTACTAAAACCTGCTTTAGAAGAAAGATCCAATTATGATGTTTATGGGTTTAGGGTTTGCAAGGTATCACCAGGTAGAAAAGCATTTGCAAACTCTAGCCTTCTGTCCCCAGAACTTTCTCTCTGCCCCTAAAAAGTATCCCTGAAAGAAAAATAAAACTTGGATTAATTTTTATTTTATTGTAAATGAGTATTATCATTGCACTGCTATGTTAGATGTCTGCCTCTTCCAGAAACATTGGGTAGCACTTTGGAAAAAATAATTTAAAAGTAAGGAAAAAATACTGATATTGGTACTAAAAGTCCAAGGTTATTTTACTGACCTATTTTGCTCATTTTTATTCTGCTTCTCTAAATGTCTGGGGCATGCACAGCCAGTACATGTAACACAGAGCAGCGGTGGTTAACCTGCTACATACAGTGCAGGGCTGTGCGGAAATACTGACTGTTAACAGCCTCCCTTCATTAGTGCAGGGCTGTATCTGACTTGGTAAGAGGCAGGGGCTGCTCCCTGGGCTGCCTGTTGCAAAAAGAAGGAATGACAGATGACTACTTTTTACTACTTTATTTAATATTTCCATCATGATATTGGCAGTAAAATCTGGAATTAAGTTCAAACTTTGCATACAAATGAGGAAACAAGTTATAATGCAAATTATGCAGTATGTACTGCAGGAATATGACACAGAATATTGATTTTCTTTAATCCTGAAATTTGCTGAAGTAGTGGTCAAGCTTTATTCTTAGCTTAGATCTGTTTATCTAAAACTTAAATGATTAATTTTTGTTTGTTTGTTTTGGGAAATCTAATTGAATTTTACAGACAGGATTAGATCCGTAGCTGGGAATGATTAAGAAATACAAGACAACAGCAGTTTTCTGTTATCCACAGTGACATCATGGCAAGGTACTTTTTAAGGGTCTTATTTGCAAACAGCTGGTATCTTAGTGTGGAGTTGCCTTATGACTTTGAGTTCGAACAGTTTGAAATTTGAGTGGGTTTTCACCTATGGGAGTAACTTCAGGCTGTGGCACAGGTTTGTGCGTGTGAACAGCTGCTGAGCTGTAGGCGTCTCTTGCTTCAGTGGGCAGTGTGCCACCTGAGTATTCTTTCAAACTCTTCACAGAATCATTAAGGTTGGAAAAGACCTCCAAGATCATCCAGCCCAACCATCAACCCATCCCCACCATGTCCACTGACCATGTCCCTCAGCGCCACATCTCCACATTTCTTGAACACCTCAAGGGATGGTGACTTCATCACCTCCCTGGGCAGCCTGTGCCAGTGCAGCACCACTCTTTCTTAGAAATGTTTCCTAATACCAACCTGAACCTCCCATGGAACAACTTGAGGCCATCACCTCTCATCCTATTGTTGTTACGTGGGAGAAGAAGCCAACCCCCACCTCACCACAATTTCTTTTCAGGTAGTTGTAGAGAGCAATAAGGTCTCCCTCAGTCTCCTCTTCTCCAGCCTGAACCATCCCAGTTCCCTCAGCTGCTCCTCATAGGAGTTGCTCTCCAGAAATACAGCTTTGGTGCTTCCCTGTTGGCTCCAAACTTTTGCATCCATGTGGTAGCTCATAGCCTGCTTCAGCAGAGATATGCCTCACACCTAAGCAACAATCTTATTTGAGCCAGTAAACATCTAGTGAAAATCATTGTTTCCTGGTTTCTTTGTTTTTACCATGGCTGAAGTACTGCAGTTTTAGGTGTGTATCTGCTCCAGGGCATCATCTTGAGATGGAATTTGGTAGCAGAGACAGCCTTTGTTGAAATACATTGCGATTCACATGAATTTGATTTGTATCAACAAATTGGCTTTCTGACACTGTCTCAGTATGTAGAGCTAGAGAGAGGCTCTGAATGCATTTCCTTATGACAAGGTTGGGGAAAGAGCTTTAACAATTTTAGGAAATGTCAGGGTTTTCAGCTGCTGACTGTCTCGGAGATACACTAATGATATTAAAACACTTCAACTTGTCAACAGTGACTTGCTTAGCTGAAGCTGTAGGGTCAGCACTGTTTCTTATAATTAAGCACTCTTTGTGTCATGCTTGGACAGTCTCTGTCGCAGGGAGGTCATAGTTTTGATGGGAACTTTCAGCAACTGCTGTTGAGATGGCTGATGAACTGAAAGTCTACCTAGTAGCACAATGGTAGTCACTCCTGGTCAATTCTCCGTTATTTATTTTGGGCATATTGTTGTGGACGTCTATTGCCCACATCTCTGCCCCATCCCATTCAATGTCATTGCCATCATCTTTAGAAGCTGTAGCCTTTCTTCTGGTAATTGCCAATTTATCCAATCATCCTCTTACCTCACTGGGAGCGTGTGCTGGGCTTTCCCATTTAGCTCAATCTGGGAACATTCCTCAGACACAAGGATCTGTCTGACTATCTCAGGGACTGTTTCTTTGGCAGCTGCTCTCATTGGAAAGTAACCACTGCCTTGCAGTAGCTAGAGTTCCTACAGGGAGAAAGATAACTTAGTTTTATATTGTTTTGTAGATCTGATGTTTGTAGACCGTGGTGTGTCACAGCATGGTCCAAAGGACTCTTGTTGAAATATTTAAACCTATTGGTGAGCTCCTAGTGTGTACAGTGAAAGCAATATGGTGTGTTTTTCTCACAGAATAGACGTGTATTTAAGAGGGCTGTAAGTATGTCAAATTATAGGTATACAATGTGATTTTGAAATAAGAAAAGTATGGTATGAAGAATGTGATGAAAAAGGCAGTCAGCATGAAGATCTGTATTTCAGCTTTAATTTTTAATCACTATCCCAGTCCATTAGAGAAGATAGAATATGATCAATTGATAAAAGGAGTGGGTTTTTGTTTTCAAAAATGTTAATTTCATTGTTATGAAGTAACACTCGTTACCGCATAGAAAGTTATTAGATTGTATATGCATGAAGTAATACCCGTAGAAGAAGGTAGATGAATAACCCATAATAAATCACAGACCACTAGGGTATGCAGTTAATATCAAGATTAATTATGCACTGACTTGTTAAGTCATTATATTATAGATAGCAATGTTGAAATTTAATTTTTCACTAAAAACTGATGAATTCTGATACAGTTGTTTAACTATTTATAAGGACCCTTGAAATGCAAGCTAAAACATATTACTGTTTCATCAGTTTGCCTTGTATAGTGGAGTGGTTAAATTTACAGTATCAATCATACCAAAACTTAATTAGAGTTTCTGTTTTCTGACTCAACCTTGTAAACACCTCTTTGTTTCTCATCTTCTGAAGCATGCTGTAGCAGGATGGTTTTTTTATTTTGCACTCCTGATAGTCTTCTCTTGTTACGGTTACATGGTGGCATCATTTTTACCTGATTTGTGAAGATGGCTGAAAAGCAGGAAAGCACAGGATATATTCAGCCATGTTGAGGTAGTGTTATGAGATGCCTAATACGCTGTTTGTGTCAAGTATAATTTATATTCTTGAGTCACCAGCATAATATTCTATCTCAAGTCACCCCATAATATTCTATCTTTGTCCTGATTAAGGATCTGATTCATTTAGAAACCAAGACACTCCTCAGCTGGGCTCAGCTCCTTGCATTGTGAGCAGGTGTTGGGTGATAGGAGGTGATGCAGGGGCTCGTGCCTAGGGCAGACATCCTCCAGTAGGGAAAAGATGCCCCTGTTACGGATACCTACATTGTGTCTTGGGTCTTTCCCTGCAGGGCTAGTGTTTGTTTTGGTAAATCTCACACCAAAATATCTAGGAAATGCTTAAGCTCTGCATCCTGCAAAGGACGATGGAAATTGAACACAAGTTTAAATGGTTTCCCAAATACAGAAAGGCATCCCATTAAATGCTTTCTTGAGTTCATCTGCGCTGAGAAGTCCTCAAGGGCATATGAGGCCAAAGGAAACTATTGCCCATTCCCAGCTCTATTTTCCTGTGGATGGAGGAGAGCATCCTACCAGAAAGGAGGCAGAAAAGCCATAGAGTGGTATTGTGCATTAACTGCCAGTACCATTTCTTAATTGGTACCAAAAGGATTTAGTGAAATAATAAATACAGTTACTAGTTTGAGGAGCTGCCTGTGTTATGCAGTATTAAAATGGTATTTATATGAAGAAAGCAACAATGCTCCCAGGCACACTGTACAGTTACTTAATATAAGAAAGGCAGACAAACAAAAACAGTTATAATAGTCATGTTCAACTTTTTTGGCAATTACTGACTTTTCTTCACATTTGCGTAATGTTCACATTTCTCTTATGTACCTGTTTTTTAAATTCCCTGCAGCCCACGTGCATGACACTTAGAATTCTAAAGAACTGTACGCACTCCGAGCTCACAGCTTAAATGATGCACACGAAAAGGTTCATGCCATCTAGACTAAGGTAAATGCCATCCCTAATGGACATGAAAAGTATTTTTTCCAGAGGCTGGTTCCAAGCATAGTCCCATTATTGGGCAGGTCAAGCATCACCACTTCTGATCTTTCTCCCACTTGCGTCAGCAGTCTTTGCCAAATCAGGATCTTGAACTTTCACATGCATGGAAAACTCTATACAAATAAAGTTGTTTCAAACATTTCTCTCATCTGGGCTTTTCCATGTAGGTCTTTCTGTGGGAGATGCATTTTCTCTTTTAGGAATTTGAATTCTTAATACAAACGGGAAATCAATTACAGTGTAATTGCGAGGCATATAAAGCACGGAGGGCCTTGGGAAGTCCATACTCTGCATGAAGGCAAGTGCAGAGTGGACTGTAATGGGCACCTGGGTTCCGAAGCCTTGTTGTCAAAGGATGAGGATTATGTCAAGACATCTTTTATTCCCATGAGGGATAATGACTTCCTGCCTTGATATGGCACATGTCCTCATTCCTCATGACAAGTTACAGGACAAAGTTTAAGTACCTCCTGTAATTTTGCAAAGATATTTGATACCAGCCTCAAGCTGTCTTTTCTGTATGTGCCAGACACTATTTTGATGTTCCAGAAAGTGACTGTGTGGTGCAGCCAGTTACGACTGGCTTGTTAAGACCTTGGAAGATTGATTATTTTACACTTCATATCTTCAGCCTGCAAAGGGGATGTGCTGTGTAACCATATAGCTTATGCCAAGCGCATCACCTCAAGTGGTGCTTGTTCCTGACTCCCAGCATTGCTGGAATTATGTTACCAGACCCCCAGGGAAAAAGTAGAACTCTGCTTATTCTCTGCACATATATATATTTATATTTATATATATATTTATATTTATATATATTTATATATTTATAAAACCTATATGTGTGTTATCGAAGCAGGCAGATTCCAGCTCTTTTTCCCCAGTTTCCTCCGTAGAGATTTTCTTAGGGAGGGGAAAAAAATGCTGAAATCACAAATAAATTGTGATGAAGAGATTAAAAAAATGGAAATTAGGAAGGAAATTAAAGGAAAAGTGGGATTTATTGTTGATGTGAATTTTAACGTCCTTCACAAAGCATAAAATAATGTGACTTTTCCATTTTCCATTTTGAAGCCATGATAGGAATGTTTTAGAAGGTCGAAGTACTATGTAGAGAAAAGCAATGCTTTTTCTTCTCTAATTCTAGGACAACAAAAACGCTTTGGGCGCTAAAGAACAGCCTTAAGATATTTCTTGCTAACAAGGGATCATAAAACATATAGCTTTTTCCTCTTCCATTCTCCTCCTACTGAAAAGTAAATGAGGGCATGTCTGCTTCCCAGTCACTGCCACAAGTCCTGGTTTTAAATGAGCTCATTTGGGTCCCAGGAGCATGAGGGCAGATTTTGCAGCACTTGATCTATGCTTCAAATGCAGAATGGTTCAAGGTGTCCAGTGAGATAACTGGGGATGCGAGGGGACACAGGCAGATGTATCAGATGCATCCCACTACCAGCTACCACGATGAATTGCTGGCAGGAGCACGCATGGTGTGTGTGTGGGGGGGTGCTTTCAGATTTAAGGGTCTGATTTTCCGCTGTGAGCTGAAATGGGGGGAAATAAAAGAAAGAAGGGAAGGGAAGAAAAAAGAAAAAAGAGAAAGGGAAGAAAAAAGAAAAAAGAGAAAGAGGAAAAGGGAAGGAAAGGAAAAAGAAAAGAGGGAGAAAAGAAGGGAAGAGAGAACAGGGAAAAGAAGGGAAGGGAAGGCAAGGGAAGAGAAAGCCACTTGCGTTTACTTCTGTAGTTCCTCTGCTGCTTTTGCACTTCTGATCAGGCATATTTTTCATTAATTATTCACAGCAGCCAGAGTCCCTCACCATATGGGAACAGGTAGCTGAAGTGCTGAGCACCACTGCAGCTCGTCACTGCTCCTGGTCCTGGAACAGGGCTGCAGCCATGCCCTTGGTTGTGTGTTCCGTCAGGGGAGCCCAAGTCCAGCTCCACTCAGCTCACTGAAGGACAGTTGGTTTCTCATTTCCTTTGAAATGAAAACTAATGAATAAAAGAGAACTGACTTCTTGTGCAAAGCTAAGTAGGAGAGTCTGTAGGGGGAAATATTTTAGTACCATGGTATTTTTTTTTCCTTTTTTTTTTTTTTATGTGAAGTAATGAGCTTTGGTATTGCATTTTACCCTGGCAACGAAAAGGCTAACTCTTGGCACTCCCTTCCTTCATTAGTAGCTCAGACCAGCTGTGAGAGGAGGGAATAAATGCTATATAGCAGGCTGGCCTGAAAAAAAAGACTGTAGTTATACTGCTTTATTTGCTAACAGGTCGAGGATGGCTGGAAAGTGGTAGAAAATCCCCATGTAAGGACAGACAAGGAAAATAAGGCCAGCTCATACGACCTGCCTGTCCTTCTGCTGCTGCTCTTTGATGGCAGCCAGCACAACAGTCAATGTATGGAGCATGGATCAGCCACATCCTTTTGTCACTTCTTTGGCACAGAACTTTTCACAAAATCTCAGTGTCCTCAGTGCCAGCTTTCTGTTCCTGAATTTGGTGACAGCAAATGTTACATGAGAAAAGGATGAGGTCTATGACGTGATAATTTTGGGAAACGCTGTATGGAGCTGTGTAACATGGAGAATGTGTTCTTGCTGTACCAGGTATGAAGGTCACTATGGTGGTGTCTTCTCTAAGTAAAGTGAGTACTCTGTGTATAGTCATTGTAAGGGTAAGGGAATTCATAATCTGCAAGTCAAAGGAAAGGCGATCAAGAGTGTAAGGGCCAGGGTGGATGGGTCCCTGGGCAGCCTGATCTGGTGGGTGGTGTCCCTGCCCATGGCAGAGGGTTGGGAATAGATGATCTTTAAGGTCCCTTCCACCCCAAGCCATTCTGTGATTCTTTGATAATCTGTGGGACCCAGATTCCAGCAGTACCATTATGGAGGCAATGCCATGGAGTTAGAGGAGCTATTAGTCAGTGTTAGTGTAAACTTGAAACTTTGATTGAGATCTTTTGTGCCGATGTAAGTCCAACAGCTTCATCATTTTACCTTGGAATTTCTTTGTGTCTTCAGCTGTACCAAGGCCATCGTAAAGTTTTGCTGAATAGGAAGCTAGGATTTCAGAAGCCAAATCCTTCTCTTTCTGAGTATACAGAAGCGTGTGCGACTGGAGGTAGAGGGATCACGATCTGATGAATGTGAGGACAGCTGACAAATGGGATTTCTAACCATAATGACTTTATATTGTATTACAGAAAATGTTGAGCTGTACGGACCAGTAGGAAGGAGAGCCCTGCTTTTAATTATGATTCAGCATTATCTTTCACTGATAATAGCTTTTTTTGTAATCACTGAATGTGAAAAATGAAACGCACATTGCTGATATTTTTGTGTGCACCACAGTGACAATACAATGACAATGTAGTTTTAAATTAAATTCTTTTGTTCCTTTTGTTAATTTGAGTTTGATGGTTTTCCCCAGTGCCAGAGCCTAATTTACAGCAAAGAAAACTCCCTTAAATTGATTTTTAAAAATGCACTTACATACACTACATTAACTTTTTCATTCCCTTATGGTATGTGTCAAAGGAAAGTGATCACTCTAACTCTGGATACTGGAGAGATGCATATGTGGAGTATATTAATTGGTAGAATTCCTATTCTTCTCTGGACATATTTTTTCATGCAATAAGTGATATCCTGGCTATGTTAATGTTCTGCTCTCTTTAAAAATACCACTGCCTCAGCCTCCAGCATTTGCTTTCTCCCCGTGCTATGTATCTGATCACTTCTAATCTCCATTATTAGTAATGGAGGAGTTTTATCTTTAAACACAGAGGGGGAGAATGCAGGCACCAGGACTCATGTCCTTGGGAGCATTTCTGAGCCTGACTCCTGGTAAAGCCACAGAGAATTAAGGATCTGAACACCACTGAGGACTGTAGCCTGTGTATGGTGCAATGAGAGGTTCCACACTGCCAACCTCATGGTGGGTGTTCTGGGGTACTTGGTGAGGAAGTTCATATTGGAAGGGTTTTTGGTACCAATGCTTGTGTTTAAGATGTCCTTAAGTCTCACAAGGTGAGTGCAGTGGACAAGGAGATGAAGATCATAGAATCATAGAATCATCAAGGCAGGAAAAGACCTCTGAGATCATCCAGTCCAACTGTTCACCTGTCACCAATATTTCCCCACTAAACATCCCTCAGTACAGCATCTAAATGTTTCTTGAACACCTCCAGAGACAGTGACTCCGCCACCTCCATGGGCAGCCTGTGCCAGTACCTAACCACTCTTTTGGAGAAGATAGAGGACCTTCTTGAGATGTTTAATTGCAAGTTGTTCTGAAGCTCTTCAGCAATGTAGGGCTTCGTGGAGATGGCACTCTCTCACTGTTGAACCTGTTCAAATCTCTGAAGTTCAGAAAGGAAATCCTCCTTCTGGAGAGTAAGGGGCTGGTGCGGTGCAGAGAAAAATCTCCTTGTTTCTTAGGCACTCACCTTCTCCCTTACCTCATTCTGAAGCACTTTTTCTTGGATGCAATGAAAATGCCATTCAAAGGTCACTGTGTTTGCTTGGGCGATTTTCCTCTTTTCAAACCCTACAGCATGTTCCATGCTGTGAAGATGCTACCATGAATTGTGCGGGGAGATTGAAAATCAACAAGATAATGTGGTTGCTTTTCTGCTGGATGGTAGTGACTCTTGTGAAATAGATCTGGGGTAAAAATATAGTGATCTGTCAGTTGGTTTTAGGGATTTAGAATTAGGCAAAGGAAAAAGTACCCCCTCTATTAAAAGAAAAGGGAGAACTAGCTTCAGCAGTCATGGAGAAGGCTGAGGTACTCAGTGAGTACTTTGCATTGATCCAGGGAGACTTCATTGCGGCCTTCTGGTACTTGAGGGGACTGACTTTTTACATGGTCTGATAGTGATAGGAAAAGGGGGAATGGCTTTAAACTAAAAGAGGGGAGATTTAGGTTTGATGTTAGGAAGAAATTATTTACTCGGAGGATGAGATGCTGGCACTGCTGCCCAGGGGAGCTGTGGGTGCCCAATCCCTGGAGGTGCTCAAGGCCAGGTTGGATGGGTCCCTGGGCAGCTGATCTGGTGGGAGATGTCCCTGTCCACAGCAGGGGCTTGGAACAGGGTGGTCTTTAAGGTCCCTTCCAGCTGAAGTAATTCTATGATTCTGTGGTTTGATAAAAGTATTCATGCTCATTGTATTGTGCCACAGCTAATACAGCATAACATGGGAAAGAAAGTTGGCATTTTGCTCTCCCAAGAAAAAAACGACTTACTGTTTGTCGGTTGTGTTTCCTGCCTCCCAGAAAGTTTTGAAAATGAAAATAAATGACTACAAAGTTTTTTTGTAATGGGCTGTGAGAGACCTGGTAAAAATAGAAATCAATTAAAACGGACCAAGCATTAAGGCTTACAAAGCTTTGGAGACCTTGGAGTCACTTTGCCTGACAGCAGCACTCAGTGCTGAGCCAGTCTGCTGGCAAGTCTGCTGAAAGCCCAAGTATACTCGAAGTGCCATAATCCATCAAACTGCAGTTTTCCTAAGCTAGGACTGGACTAGGGCCAGGGCAAATTATGTCTTCTTTTAAAAAGCCTTCCTGGCTTTTTCAAATCAGGGTACGCATGAAGTGGCTTCTGGTTTCAGACTATTTGGGGTATGCCTGAGCATTTAGGAGAGATGATGTGATACACTCATCTTGCGCAGTGGGTAAGATGGTTTGGCTTGAAGTAAAAGTTCTGTTAAGGAAGTCTAAAAATAATCTGAATTTTAGCACCGAGAATAAATCTGGACATGTCCTACACTGTATTTTAATTGTAATAGGATATTCAGACACTTGAGGAATGTGGCATCATAATCTGATTAATTTATGCTATATGGAAAACTTTAAAGGACTCCAGCATGCTACTAAAAAAAGTTGTTATCAACCTCAGTGAGGATGCGTTCTGGTTTAAAATGGGAAGGAATGTTTATTTCTTGTGAGGTACTGCTGACTTATTTAAGAGAGATCTATATTTATATATATTTGCTGAACTTGACTTTTATGTATAACGCATATCTCAGTAGGACAGAAATATGTGATTTTCTTTACTAAAGTTTGAGCGTTTTAGTGTGCTCTCATCAGATTTTATCATCAGCTGCCTGTAAGTTTGGACATTTTTCTTTGTTCGCTAAGTAAAAGAATTTTGCATTGCATCTCACCAGGGAGGCTCAGGTAATTTTCATGGCTTTTGAAATTTCGTTAATGAGAGTCACATATGTTTTGGTGAACCTTGGCCAATCTGCCCTTCCACTGCCCCGCCTGCTTTAATTCACACATACATTCAGATTATAAGTAGCATATCACAGGTTTACATCCAAGTAACCTTGCAAGGTATTTTTTATTTTCTTAGCACGCAGGGCAATTTCTACATCTTGAGTTTGATGGACACCTCAAGAGGGTGCAAAATGAAATGATAAAACCGTTTCCTTCCCCCCTGCTGTACCCATTGCTTTGGTATTCCTCTCCCAGCTGCCCCCGCAGCTTGGCGATCACAAAACTCTGCTGTCTTCATGGCCGCTTCTCACATTGTTCCCAAACAAATTATTTAGGAATTAAATTTTGTTCACTTCATATTTTCTCTCCTGAAGCATTTAGAAACAAATTATTTACAATGTGGATTATAGGAAAAAAAATGTCTAGGACTTAGAAAAATATAATATTGAACAATTTCTTATGCTGTTTTTCTGCCCAGGGAGATTAAACACCTCACTGCTTCCCTTATCACAAGTTCTTTCATGGTGTTCAGAGTCACAAATTGAATGATATTTTCTGTTGTTCTAAAATACAGTTTCTCTAAAAATTGTAATCGTCTGTTAGCAAGTATTAGCATCGTGGCATTTAATACCCACATGATGTGTTGACAGCTGAACTTAATGATTTCAGTGGTCTTTTCCAACCTTAATAATTCTATGATTATGTGATTTGTTTGGAATTGGGAGATGTGGCAGAGGTGAAAGGGAGTTTCTCCAAGCTTTCAAATCTTGCAGACAGGTTTATTTTCCCATTTCTTGAGACTGAAATTCTTCAAGAAGTAAGGTGGAAAGGTGGCATCCTGGCATGCCTTAGCAACATCATCTTTTGCAGATGCTCTTTGTACGGGAATGAGCTTTTGAAGAGTTGTGCGCAGGTTGGGTTGGGTTGGGTTGAATGGAGCCAGGACTTCAGTGCTTTAGAGTGGCAAAACTGGAGCTAAGTAAGCTCTGTGGCAATCAGTGGTCCTTGGATCAGTGATGTAATCTGCATCATTTGGGCTTGCCAAGTGTTTTCATGGATCTGATGGAAACACAGGTTCTTATGAAATAGAATTCTAAGCATCAAACCAAGTTGTGCTGGTGCTGTGGCAGGTGTTTCACCCTAGCAAATAGGTTGGTTCAGTTTTAGGAGAAGAATGTATGTGCTTATATCAAACACTGAAATAAAGTCAAGGAAAAGCTGTTGATTTTATTGAGTCTGTTTCTATTGGGAATTAATCTTTAATTATGCTTTGAATTACAGTAGCAGCTAAGGGCCTCTGTGAGGACCATCAGTCCCACTGTGCCAGGAGATGTAAAAAGATCTAGGTCATGGTGGATGAATGAACCAAGCTGAAGGTGGGAGAATGAAGATAATTAATAAGAATGCATTAAAGCAGGACCATCACGGTTCTTGAGTAAATGCATCTCAAATCACATATGTTGTGTGCCGTACACACATGCAGCCATTGTCATCTCTTTTCCCTCAGGCTTGAGACAGAAGATGGCCATGTCTTTGACTGGAGCTGTGCTTTGTGCAATAAGCCCAGCTTTGTTCACAGCTTCACATAAACTCACCTAGAGAAAGAGCTCTTTGCAGGATTTCAGAGGTTTGAGGGAGTTGGGCTTGCTCAGCCTGGGGAAGAGAATGCTCTGGGGAGACATAATTATGGCCTTCCAGTGCTTGAAGGGAGCTGGTAAGCAGGAGGGGGACTGACTTTTTTTAGCGATAGGACAAGGGGGAATGGCTTTAAGCTAAAAGAGGGAAAAATTAGATTAGATGTTAGGAAAAATATTGTTTACTCAGAGGGCAGTGATGCCCTGGCACTGCTGCCCAGAGAGCTGTGGATGCCCCATCCCTGGAGGTGCTCGAGGACAGGCTGAATGGGGCCCTGGGCAGCCTGAGCTGGTGGGTGACAGCCAGCACCTGACATGGGGATGGAACTGGGTGATCTTTAAGGCCCCTTCCAACCCAAACCGTTCTGTGATTCAGAGTCCACATTCCCAGTTTCTAATTTACTTTGGAAATACCTCTTTGTCTCACTGTCCCTAAGCACTAGGGAAAACTGAGAATACTTAGAGTAGTAATTCTGCTTATTTATGCATGGTAAGGTGCTAAGAGAGTGTTGTGATGTGGTTACTATACTTGAATACAAAAGTCATGTGAGATGCCAGTTCAAAATTGAAAGATGCTAAATTAATCTTGTAGTGCTGTTACGTTTGGGGGGAATCCAAAATCATTTCATCACAGTGCTCATAAAAATGATGGGAAGTTATTAAATATCCATTTCTACAGAACAGTGCAGCTAGGAATTCCAGATATTATTGTATTTAGATCTTTTTACAGATTTTTTTTTTGTAAACTTAGAAGTAGCATTGTGTTTCACTTTATCAATGGAACCGGAAGAAAAGCCTAACAGTTGTCATTTTTTATCCCCCTAAATCATTCTATGGGACTTGTACAAGAAAGCCCACATGCATACCATGCCTCATTTGTAAAAGCAGACCAAGCTTTTCTTCCTCTCACTGAGGTCTCTGGAGCATCACCTTTAGCATCTCAACAATGGAGTTTGCTTTAGAGAAGGAGAGGAAAGGAAATAAAAAGCCCCAGCAAAAGCAACTTGGTTTGAATCCCGAGATAAAGATGCACTTATTTGCTTGTTATTGTTTACCTGTATTATGGTGTTCTCTAAGTTCTTTAGTGATTGGGGTCTGCATTCTGCCAGACAGGGTACCAAAAATAATCCCTGCCCACGAAGAGCCTCCATCCTAAATTCAAGGCAGGAGAGCAGCAGAGGATCCGGACATGGAGGAGTGTGAGAAAAAATAGTGTTATCAATCAGCCATACAGCAATGGTCTCAGGAAACCTCCCACTGTAACCACTGCTACGCTAACAGTTTGCTGCCATTATCATTGCAATTGCTATTTTGTTTTTGCAACATGAGATTAATAATCTATTGATATGGGCTAACGACTCTTCATCTCATTTGTAGTATTATTCAGCAGTTATAATCTGCAACAATTTTGTATTATAAAGAGCTAATTAATGAAAAGATTATTTTTCCGCTGAAGGTCGTAGGAGTTATTGCCGGGGCAGCAGTGTTTATTTCCTGAACAATGCGTTTATTCTGGGCTGTGCTTGGAAAGTGAGGGGCTGACGTGCCACATACGTTGCACTCACCATGCTGTGTCATCAGGGAGAAGTTATAATTCAGAATAAGGGAGCACAAATAGAAGGTAGAATACAATTCCTGAGTTAACTGTGTGCCAACAAGCTCACTAGAATATTTCTTTGTTTTCTGTGTTTGAGTGTAGCATTTTGGGTCGTACTCAGGTTGTTTAGTTAAAAATGTGAAGTAAATCCAAAGTTCAAGAAGCAAAGCTTGCAGAAGTGCTTGCAAGAATGGCAGGTATGGAAACCATACAAAAAAGATTTTCTATAAACCCCATCCAACCTCCTCTAAAGCCCATAGAGTTCTTACACTGGCTTTTGTTTCATACAGTTACTTTTTACTTTATTTTGTTGTATCCTTTCTGATTTAACACTGGCATAACTGAGGTGAGAGCTCAGTCTCCTGTCTGCACACGTAGCAATGCCACTGGGATTTCCAGCAGATGTAGACTGGTTTATGTATTCTAAATGGTCTGTAGGGGCATGACACCAGGTAGCACATACTCTCAGTTACTTTTCTTTAAGCACAGAAGTGACAACTCCATGTTCAAAAGTACTCAAAGGACCACCATGAACTGCCCCCTACTATGGCACTGTTAATACTTCAGGGATTTTGGCCCAGGATTTATGGCTTTATTCAGTAATACTAATGCTTGTCAAGCGACGTCTGCATTGTCCTTCTCTCATTGAACAGTATTGACATAGCTATTGAAAACAAAAATCAGCGTTGTGACAGAATTATTCTTTCAAAAAGCTATTATATTATTGTAATATTGCCACCACGCAGGCAGACTTTTGGCAGGTTTCAAATAACTATGCCAGAAATAATTTTGTTGACAGTATCTTGGATCGGAGCACATCCAGCCTTCATCCCTAACATGTCAGTGCAGTGATTCTTTCACGGAGAGGAAAATATGTCACCACAAATCCATATTTTAGAGTCTTAAAATACTGTGTATGTCTGCGTTTATGGCTTCAAAGTCAGCTTCGCAGGTGGGTAGTGTTATTTTTCAATCATAAATGAAGATGAGAGTGATAACATTTACAGTTTGTAATGCGCAGCATCAATGGAGGGTGCTTATTTTAAAAACTGTGGTAACATCTGTTTTATTTCCCTAATCCAGAAGCAATTAAGGTTTTATGTAAGAGATAGAAGGGGGTGGAAACAGTAAAGGGAAAAAGGAGAAAGAAAAGGATGATGGGCTCTCGCTAGCTTGCAGAGGTCATGTAGGCTTTGTGTGAGCTCTTCACAAGAAGCAGAGGGCAGGTGATTCACACAGATGATTGGCTTTGTTTTAACGTCTCCTATCCTGTTTTTAGGAGAATCATTTTGTCAGAGCAGAAACTATGTGCATTTGGTTTATATCCAGTTGTGCATTATACTCAGATTTCAGCATTGAAGTCAAAGGAATAACTTTAGAATTAACAGCGGTATTTCATGAGAGGTATCTGCTTGCTGATGAGTTTGGATACAAGAATCTTTCAAGAATGGGCAAATTAGACCTTTATGCTGCACACTGGAAACAAACCCTTTGAGATGCCACTTCAGGAGTGCTACATATCTGCTTGAATCTATGCCTGCCTGGGGCTTGATTATGCACATTCCTGGCTTCTGGAGCCCACGCAGAGGCTTTCCTGAGCAATGTGAACAGCTGATGTCTGCTTGCAGGTGCTCCTTTTTAAGGGATGGGGGCTTGCTGCCAAGGGTATGGGGTACCAGGGAGCAGTGGTGAAGCTGTAACCTTCTGGAGGTGAAAGATGATACCTTTGGAATAATTTGATAGGACTAGAGGTAATGGTCTTAAGTTGCATGAGGGAGGTTCAGGTTGGATATTAGGAAAAAAATATTCTTAGAAAGAGTGGTAATGCATTGGAACAGGCTGCCCAGAGTGGTGGGGGAGTTACCATCCCTCGAGGTGTTTAAGAAACGTGGAGGTGTGGCGCTGAGGGACGTGTTCCAGAGAGGTCACAGGCATGGGTTGATGGTTGGACCAGATGATCTTATTGGTCTTTCCAACCTTCATGATTCTATGAATCAACAGAAGTAAAGGTAGGAAAGACCCAAGACATGGGTGCTGGTTTGTATGGCACTGTGTGCAGACTTCCTGTAAGTGATTCCATTGGAAGAGACTTCAAATGACTGCGTATAACAGAGGTGCTGTCCAGGCCTGCCCTGAATGAAACTGTCTGCCTTCCTTTGAAATGTCAAAATTTCTGTTGGAGTTTTGAAAGCAAAATGAAAACATTCCTTCTGCTCCGTCGCAGTGTATTAAACCCCAAAGTTTTGTTTATGAGTATTTTTTCTTGAGGTATTAGAAATTCCCAGTCTTAGTTATTGTGGTTTTGCTCCCGTATTGATAGAATGACTAAAGAATTAATGGAGTTTTGATATGATAACAGGTTTAATGGAAGCACTGATGCATTGAAAGCTTGAGACTGTGCATGAATGGGGAAACTTCTTGGTTTGTAGATCTGAGTGTGTAGCCATGAAGTACTTCTGTCAACTTTAAAACTTCTGTTTGGGGAGCTGGTTAGTTTCTTTCCAGGAATATGAGTGTTTCCCTCAGTCCAGCAGAGCTGCCTGCACTTCTCTCTGTCTGTCCTTCAGACAAGGCCAGGGTTTGGCAGTGGCTGTGCAGAAGCACTGTTGTTTTTCAGCTGCTTTTCCTCATTTCTCCCATCATCCTGCTGGGTTGCGCTGTGCCCTGCTGTGGAAGGAGGAATATTTCTGCCGCTTTCTAACAAGACCTGGATTTTTTTCCTGGGTTTATTTGCACTCCCTGAAAAATTGAGTCCAGAATACTTTCCCAGTAAAGGTATTCTGTTCTAAGATGAAATTAATTAATATTTTTAAAGGTACCTAGGATGAAGATGCTGTAAAAATGCAAGTATTTGTATTCTGTTTGCTTGGTGGAAAAATTACATTTCTCAAGGACCCTGACCTACTTTTCAGATTTCTCTATGAATTTGTTCCTTCTAATTATTTTGCATTTCAAATAAAAAGCCAAGTACAGCTGAGAAGAAAGCAAGGAGGGAAGGGGTTGCTAAAAAAGTTGAAAATAAGCTCTCTGGATCACGGAAACACTTACTCTATTACAAGGCTTTTTGTGTTCCTTGGGGAGGGGGAGTGGAGCAAAAAAAGTCTCTGAAGATGTACCAGGAGATGTGTATTAGAACCACCATGCCTCATAATTTAGGAAATGAAGCAAAAATCCTAAATTAGCATCACGGTTTGGCCTGATTCAGCCTGGTTCCATGACAAGCAGTCAAAGGGACCCACAGACGCATCGGCATACCAATGACAAACCATAAAACAATGACAATCAGAGAGGTCAGCATGGAGGATGAGCACTTAGAGCTGTTCAGGCTCTGAGGTCTGATCTCTGGAGGGAAGTCAGCCTTCCAGGAAAGTGGAGAGCATGGATGTTTCATACTGTAGCTGCTTCACTGCATAAATGAATTCACTTCTAGTATGTGGTGATAAGAGAAAATCCAGCAAAAGACAAGAGTAAACACAATGGGTGTGCTAGATATGACGCCTGTCTTCATGTCCTTGGACCTACCAACATAGAAATAAAGGAGATGTGGTTTGAGTGGATGTGATGTTTTCTCAGAAGGCAAAAAAAGTCACCATGGAGATCTCCTCATTGATTTTTATCTCCAAGCGTGCCCCTGTGAATTATTTATCTCCCTGTATTCCTCTTTAGCGTCTTATTATAAAAGTCTTCTGAAAGTTACTGGAAAGCTCTTTATTCAGACTTAACGAGGGTAGGTAGGAAAATGGCCTTTGGTAAATGAGATTGGTATGGGCAGGGAGTGCCTGAGCATCCTATGAGTATGGTGCACTTATTTATCACATCATCTGATTTAGGAGGAATTATGTTGACACCGCAACGTATTATAATATCATGAACTGTACTTGACTTACCTGCTTGCCCAACCATGGCCACATGCTGCGGTTGTGCAAGAATACTTTGCTCTTCACTTTCTGCAGTTTGTTTCCTTCTCTCAGTGCCTTTTCTAAACATTTGCTTTCCTTTGATATTTCTAGGAGCTGGTGGGGAGTAATCCTCCACAAAGAAACTGGAAAGGAATTGCAATTGCCTTACTTGTTATTCTCGTTATCTGCTCCCTGATTGTCACCTCTGTTATACTCCTGACACCAGGTATTTATCACCTTTAACTCATTTTCATTCTGTTTTCTTCTGTAATTTTACATTTCCAAGAGTAAAAAGGATTGCAAGCTGACTGCAAAGTCAACATCAAAGGAATCATCCTTTGAGTTCTTTAGCTTGATGAGATACTGAGTTCAATGCCATTTGTAAGCAGATTGGTTTAGATTTTTACATTTTAATTCAAAGATCAAGACCACTGCTGGGCTGAAGGTACCGAGATGAGAAACTTGGTTCCTTAAGCACAGATTGCAAGTGTTGTTCTAGAGGTAGAGAGCACCTGAGACATTGATATGAGGCACTTACTTAGGACATGGCACGTCCTGAAGCCCATGCCCACATGTAGCTGCAGCCACCAGTTTGGTTCATACCTGGGAGCGTCTACCATGGCATTGAATACCTGTGTGTAGGCACCTGAATCCTTTCACATTCATTGTACTGATTTTCATATCAGACTAGTGTTTCAGCTTTACAAAGCAATTCCATTATAGGTATGTGCTAGATAGCTCTTAACTCCAGCAAATAATTAGTTACTTCCCTATTAGAGATTCTTTAAGTTAACCTGGTTACCGAACTTCAGCAAAGTTCTGTACATGGAATCTTTATAAATTTCTTCTCTTGCAGTGGCTGCTGAGGTTGTAGGTTTGAATCTTAATGTGATATCATTATGATTATTGATTATTATGTATTTATACAGCTCTCAACATTTCTGTGACTCGTTAAGCAGAAGAAATAAGGTGCTTTTGCTGCTCTGAGAAGCTTGTGATCTGAATATGAGAGGACAAATGAATGAGATAAAAAACATAGAATACAGTATCGGGAAGAGTTAGGAGCTACAAAACACAGAATGAGGGAGAAGGTCACCTGTACAGGGGTGTAAAGGAGAAGAAAAGGGTCTCCTCCTTGGTTAGGTAAACACAAGCACAGACGGAGTAGGGGAAAGGTGACTAGGGAAAAATGAAACCGTAGGAAATGGAAGAGATCTAGGTGATGAAGAGGAAAAATGAGATGGGAACTGGGAGACTGAAATTTCTAGGAGCTCATAGCATATGAACTGACATGCAGTTCTGGCCCATCTTCCCTGACACTATTCTTATTCACTAGTCCTGCTGAAAAATAAATTGGAGGGAGCGACAAATCAAGAAGCACAGGACTTCACATAGTTAATTGGAAAATGAGTGAAACAATCACTGTGATGTCCTTTTGGCTGTTTAATGTCATGCTATGTTCAGTTTATTTCACGCTATCCAGAATTTGTTAATGTAAATGCATGCAGCACATGGTCATGCCAGAGTAATTAAGTAATTAAATTAATTAAGGTTAAACGTAATTAAGAATCATTCTTTAAGTTGCTTTTGCTAGGGTTCAGATTTACACCTTCGGACCGTGCGGTTCATCTCCGAGGCATTTTCAGGCATGGCCTGTGGTCTATATTCTCATCAGGCAACACTTATTGCTGTGATAAAATTGTCCCTACCCATTAGGTATGGAAATGTTACCTCCTATTTTATGAGAGTTTAATCCATGGCTTTTCAAAAATGAATGCTGAAGGACAGAATCCTAAACCCACATTTGTGGGCTTCACGATGCTGTCAGTGGCTGTCACTGCGTGGATGAGAGCACAGGTACAGCTTCCATCAAAGAGCAGGATTCCATGTAGGTGGATGCATGGGGAGGAGCATAAACACCCTAAATACAATCTGAGTCACAAGTCATTCCTTCCATGTGACCTTCTGTAATAAAGACTATATAGACTATATAGACTTTGTGGAGGCTATGACTCTATAAAGACAGTCAGAGTAGTATCTAATGAGGATTTAGTAGCTCTGGTTTCAGTTCTGGACTCTGCCATTGACATCATTTAGGATTTCTCCTTCTCCATACAGGAAATGACTCAGGATTTACATATATCTCTATATCCACTAATGACTATTATGACTATAGATACTACAGTGCTATTGTCCAGTTAAGTGGTGATACAGAAAAGGTGTACTGAGCATTGAGACCCTGTTGTTAATGTTCTCTTAGGAAAAAAAAGTAAGTATGAGTTATTATGATTACCTTCTGTTTTATATAATATAAACTGGGAATGTGAAATGCACCCAATTTGGAATTAAGTAAAAGTCGTATGTGTATTTATGTGTTCTTGGTATGTGCGTATACAAACATATTTTGTATTTCTATGTGTGTATACACATGTATACAAATAAATCACCCAGTTATTGGTGCATATTTAGCAAGAGTTCCAAACAGCAGTTGAGAGTGTCCCTGTTTAAAACTGAGGAAAGTGCCAAGTCAATTTATACGCCAAAATTTCAAATTGCATTTTTTGGGATTTCTGATAGAGCAAAATGGAATTTGGGTTGGTTTATCCCTTGTTGGTGTTTCTGAACTGTCCCGTGCATGCAAATACTAAACTCTGAGCTCAGTACTGCTTCTGTTTTTATTATGGATCCAGACTGTTTCATGGTGAGGCTCTGCTAAGGGTAAAATCTGGTAGCTTAGGTTGCTGCTGTGGTTTGGCAGCAGCTGAGATCAGTCTTCTTTGGGCCACTGGCCCTGGAGCTTGTTACGAGGACACGCAATGGCACAGGGGAACAGGAGGCTCATTTCACAGACACTGCTAAATGAGACATTGGGGCTGCCTTGGCAGATGTCACAAGCACAAACACTGCTAGTACTGACTGTGGATAGCACTGCCCAGTAAGGTAGGAGAGGGGAAGATAAAGGCGCCTGTCCAAAAGGAGGAGCAGAATCTGCATCTACCTGCACTAGAATAGTTCACTGGA
This sequence comes from Numida meleagris, assembly GCF_002078875.1. NCBI lineage: Eukaryota > Metazoa > Chordata > Aves > Galliformes > Numididae > Numida > Numida meleagris. The sequence continues at coordinate 6,790,115 of NC_034410.1, forward strand.
TGGAGGAATGTTTAATGGTTTCCAGAGAATAAAGTGATGGATATTTTAGCCGTGAGCCAAGGAAGGGCTAGGACAGGGAAGTAAGGAGGCATGGCAGATTTGTGGATGTTCACAGGGAGCTGCTGCCAACTGTGAGAGTGACGTTGGATAAAATCCTCTTTTCTACATCTCTCAAGTGGGGTGATGCAGCCTGGTGTGGGCAGAGTGAGATTCTGGAGGATATTTCACACTTAAGTCTTTCTTCTGATGATGATGTTGGAGTCTAATCTGACACTGCTGTGCTAGTACAAATATAATTTGCATTTAATCTCTGCATTTCTTGCTTGTATCTATCTTGGCCCTCTCCCTGGCTGGGAAACCATTGTTCTTTTAGTATTTCCTTTTGATTTGAAGGTCTGTTTTACAGTGCAACACCAACGCATACCATGCAGAGATGCTCTAAAACATGCTGAGTATCGCTCAGTGCATGCAGAGAGTAATTTGGAGCACGTCTGGGATACTGTCAATGTGCAGGCTTGCAGTCCATGCTCCAACAAAGGAAAGTGGTTAGCTGGGTCACCAGCTTGTATCATCAGGATGGCATTTCCCCATAATGTGAATGTCAGGGCAGGCTCATGCAAAAGCAAGAGTGAGTGTTAGAGCAGGGAATAGAAAGGACTTGTTTAGCAGAGCAGATGCTGATTAAGGTATTTAATGATTGAGGGAAAAAAGGGTTCCTATATCTCTCCAAGATTCTTTTGTAAAATCAGTTCAAGCCTTCAAACTGTGGATGCAGCTTCAGAAAGGCTGAAATCCCTGCTGGTTGGGGTTTCTGGGAGGCAGGACACTCTCCTTGCTTCGAGATTATCTCATAAACTGGAAACAGTGCTCTTTGCATTCAACCGACATCACGCTTAAAATGGAAGTGTGAGACTGCTAGCTAGTTCTGAGGATTCTTAGGATTATAAAATCCTAATAAAACTTTAACAGTTTTATGATTTGTATATCTTCTGATATTCTAGAACAATATTCTTAAAAGAAGCAGTAACTGGTGAAAGCTTGCCTTTAATTACAGAATTGCCTATGCCGAAGGAATCTGGCTGTGTGTGTGTGAGTCCTGCCATTCCACCCACCTTAGAAAAATGTGAGGCTATTTGTACAAGTGATAGAAGTGTGGGATGGAGCCTTTCCTAATTGGCAGTTGCTCACTTCTCACAGCATATGGCGTCTGTATGGGTCTCATCCTAGCAGAATTATGTGTGTATTTGTATTGACATGTGCAAATGTTTATAGATATGCATGTGCACACATACATATATGTATCAAAGCTGAAGAGAAGACCCAGACCTACAGAAGGTTTGGTTAAAAAATCCTTACCAAAATGTCATTAGGCATCTTGCTTAGGAAAAGGCTGCTTTCTGGAACACTGAAGAGTGAGGCTAAGAAGGACTGAACTTTGTATGGCTTTTGCTGCTTAGCAAGAGCAAGTAAATATCCAGTGACGAGATGTGAAAAAGTGTAATTTCTTTGGTCATAAGTGTTACATACAAACATATTGTTTTCCAGTAAAAACATGGGATTTTACAAAATGGAGAGGCCCTGACCACTGTCTTTTGGGTATGGGGAGCTCTGTTGGGGTGGAACAGGGCTCAGGTCTGCCCAGGGACTGAGCAGGAAACCCAAGGTGGGGTGGGAGCTTCTGCCGGGTCAGGCCTGCCAAGAGGTGGATATCTGCATTAAAAAAAACATCCCTGTGAGCTTGCAGCACAGAGTAGCCCAGAATAGTGACCTGTAGCTGAGTCCCAGGGCTCATGGAAGGAAAGGTGATTGAGATTGTCTGTTCCATCAAACAGCTTCAGAACATTGCTGGAACTGAGAGGAAGCTTGAAAAACAGAATTGGTGTCACAGAGGTAAAACTGGCAAGGAGGTCTGCCCTTTTCCCTTTTGTTCTAATCTTTCTGGAGTTTTGGATCTTTGTTGCATTTGAATCCTGGAGAATAAGTTTTCATCAATTCAGCCCGTGTCCTTTTAGGTGCGCCGACTTCAACAACATGATGATAGATGAACCCAAAAAATCCAACCCTAACCCATCACACTTTTGAAACTGAATTAGAAGTGAAAAATTCATCATTTGCTCTTAATTCTCTCAGCATGTGTATGTGCTGTTCGGTTGATGGGTTTCTAACCTGGCCCTCAAATCTTATGTCCTTGTGCCGTGTACTGTGCAGGCCCTGGTTGGCATCTGCCATGTGGGTCTGCTGCTGGAGAGATATGAGGGCGAAAGAGGTGGTAGCAACATGCTTGATTCTCTGCTTCCATGACTCGAGGAAGTTCCAGTAACTCTGCAGCATGTGGTATCCACCAACTTGCTGAGATGCTCTAAGGCATCCTCAGGCATGTTACAACTTGAGATCCTGCAAGTGTATTTTTTCTGCTGTCTTTCCACTGGGGTGAGAGGAATGGAGCGTGCATTCTTAATGAGCGTTCCAACTTGCCCATGTGTTAGATGAAAGGTCAGTAAATCTGAATTTTCCACCAGAAGATCACTGATTAATCAGTTATTTATTTCTTTTCTCTGCAGCTCTATGGCTGAGATTATCTACAGTACCCGTAGAATCATAGAATGCCTTGAGTTGAAAGCAATCTCAAAGATCATCCAGTTCCAACTTCTGCCACAGTCAGAGTTGCCAACCCCTACATCAGGCACGAGACGAGGCTGCCCAGGGCCCCATTCAACCTGGCCTTGAGCACCTCCAGGGATGGGGCACCCACAACCTCTCTGGGCAGCCTGTGCCAGTGCTTCACCACCCTCTCAGTGAAAAATTTACCCTCTCATCTAATCTAAATCTCCTCTTAATCTAAACCTCCTCCATCGTTCTCCCTTGTCCTATCACTATCTACCTGTGTAAGGTGTTGATTTCCCTAGGGGCTGTAGGACCTACTGTAGCCAATATAGTCTGATGCTGCAGAGGAAGAAGGAATGGTAAGAGCTTACCACCCTGCCCCTTCCCAAAGATCCAGCACAGAGGCTCATTTGTGCCTATTCTTATGCCTTCATGGTAGGGAGTAGTGTGTCCCCATTCCTTCAGGTGGCATTTAGAAAGCAGCACCTGAACCAGCTGTACCCTGACATCCTGCTCCACCCTGCCTGATATTCACGGGTGCCCTATGCTAGAACCTTGTGCCACAGTGGAAACTAATTTCAGTTACAGAAACTAATTTCAGAACAGTTTCCTGGAGTTCCTCTGACCTGTATTTTTGATAAAATTGTGCAGAAGAATTTGGTATTACGTGTTTCACAGAGGGATTTGGCAGAGGACTTGTGTTAATTCATCTTGGTACGTTGGAAGCCAAATTAAGCAGTGTGATTGAAACCTCAATCAAACATTAAAAAAAATATGAACATTGAAGTGTCTCTTTTAATTTGGTAAAAATGATCTATATTGACCCACCTTTTGGTGAAACATAGCATTGTTCAGAGTTAATTTGTAGTGCTCTCTGGTAGCTCAGGAGCTTCAATATAATATTGTAGAAAATATTTTTTTCCTTATAGCAAATGGCTTCAAAGAGTCATTTTCCACTGTTTCTAATCACCAGTGTGTTCTGTCCGTGTAACAAGTTTAGTGCTAACCAAAGGTACAAAAGGCTCCGTGATACCAATAGACCCCAGGTACGAGGATGCTGTGGTGAGGAGAGACACCTAAGCACAGATGACCTGCTGTGGAAATACTCAAGTGGCCTTGCATGTTGCTTTAAAGAGCAAATGTATTTAAGGCTGTTTGAAAGGTTTCCATGAAAATACTGTTTCAGCAAAAGAATTTAATGCTGGGAACAAATTGCTCATAGAAAATGATTTCTTGTCCCCCCAAAAAAATAGCATATTAATCAAAAAGGAATTTGTGGAGTTCTTTTTTTTTTTTTTTAATAAATCATGTTTGAGCAAATTAAAATCCATTTTCATATTAACTAAAAACTTTCATTCTTCATCTGTAAGCCCAATAATCCATTGATTCAACATAAACAATTCACGTATAGGCCCGAGAGGCTCTGTGTTGTGCTTATGAGAACTTAGACACTGGAGAGATGCTGGTGGAAAAGGGAAGGTATAATTTTTGCAGAGGTAAAGATGCTACCCTCACAAGACTTCAAGTGTTTAAAGTTGTACCTTGCTTTGTTTTACTCAATTTGACTTATGTGCGTTCAGTCTTGATGGCATCCTGGATTGGGCAGATTTCCTTATATTAGTAACATGTAAGCAGACAGAAATCTGCTGGCAATCACTGGCTGATACTTGAGAAATGTGGAGGCAAAGGAAAGGGTTTAGGGACATGTGTCATATACCTTTTTCAAAAATTCTCTGCGGTTAGGTGTGTGATTCCTGTGGAAAATCTCTTGTGAATTCCTAAAATGATGTCTGAATCCTTACAAGACAAAATACAAGTGTGGTTCTGCGTGACAATTTTTAAGGAAATAAAAACATCGGGCCTAAAAGTAGTCACTTTACATTTCATTTTATCAGTATAACAAATGGTTTAAGAATAGTCAATGTTGAATAATATTTTTAGGAATAGTCAGAATTCTGACATCTGTGACATCTATGACTATGTTCGTGTGACTTTTTATATCTTTTTTGATCAGTTGCTGTCAAACAACCCTTGGTTGAGTCCATACATACATAACTATGAGGTTTCTGTTTATGAACTATTAAACGGTCCTTTTCTATACTAAAAATGCAAAGGGGCTTATGAGTGACAAAGCTTAATTTGGACCATTTCTGAATGAAATATCATACAGCGTTACTATACTTTCAGATACATTTCAAAGTAGAAGTAATAACTGTTTTTGAATGTGTTTCAGTTGAAGATAACAGCTTGTCTCAGAAGAAGAAGATAACAGTGGAAGATCTCTTCAGTGCTGATTTCCAAATTCATGACCCAGAAGCTAAATGGGTAACTGGTGAGTGAGACAGACAATTCTCTGGTTTGTTCCCTGGTCCCCCTTTGTATTTCCTCCTTTATTCACCCTATTCTCTTATTTGCTCCTGAAATTACAGAATCACACAGTGGTTGAGGTTGGAAGGGGCCTCAGGTTGTATTGTCTAACCTCCTACTCAAGGGAGGTAGCTAAAATAGGTTGCCCAAAAATTCAGTCCTCAAATTACTTTTGCAGTTTTCCTCCTGATTAATAGACATGCGTATGCAAAAACTGCTGCTCTGTTGTTGCCATTTTTTATTTAAGGATCTCCACCATACTCATAGCTAGGCATTGAAAGCTGCAGCCTTTGTCCCTAAGAGCTCCCCAGATTCAATAGATGATGGTTAGAAGAAGTGGTTGAAGTCATTATTTCACCATAAACAAATCATTTTCTTTGTATTCCCCCATCAAAACATTTTTTCTCCATCAGGGAGGTGAAGTGTTGCTAAGCAACTGGCCCAGCAGCAGCCGGGCTGGTGCTTGCACAAACACCATGTGCTCTTTTTGTCTTACGCCACTGTATGTTTTCTAGTCAGAGGAAAACCAAATAATGCTGGAATTAATACACGTAGTGTTTGCTGAAATGGAACTGTTTAGGGGACGAAGAATCCAGCGCCTGCTGGAAATTGCTGCAGTCTGGAGAAACTTTGGCAAGAATAAAATGATCCATGGCGTCCCATTCATGTAGGTTCCAGTCCAGGTCCTTTTATCTCTGAAGTTATTAGCCTTTCTTCTGAATTTAATAAGGGAACGGGATCAGTTCCCTCCTTGTGTTTGGCTTTCGTTGTCTACTACGCCCATTGGGAGCACTTAAATACCTACAACAATAAGAGAGTTCTAAAGAGTTGTGTTGAATGAGCACGTTCTACAGTCACCCTCATCACAGCTGTCTCTGACTTCTCCCACCAATTCAGCTAGGCAAGAAGGCAGCAGACAATACGCACCTTCACAAACACACCTGCAGCAAGCAGGAGCTCTCCTTTAGGCTGCATACTCTGAGGGAGCAGTGTTCCCCAAAGCCACTCTTTGGGAAGAGTGATAAAGGAGATATTGGTTGTGCTGCAGCTCAGAGTCATTTATTTATCATCTCTCTTTAGCACTGTGATACCTAATGGTCCTAATGAGGGAAGAAGTGCTTTACTGAGACCTTTGCTGCTATTTTTTTAAATTATTTGGTAGCCTGTGAGGGAATTATAATGAATGAAACAAACTTTTACAGGAACAGAGAGTGGAGCACTGCCATGGAGCTGTGTATAACCTCTCCTCTCCAATGCGTGTGTCATTTTGTTGAAATAAGGTGTTTTTTCCACAGAACTGCAATCTTCTGTACAAAAATAATACTTCTCACATTTTTCAAGTTACGCTCACATATTGATGTCATATACACTTTCATTAAGAGTCCAGTCCTAGCATGTATTTAACTGCATTTCCCTCCTCCTGTGTACTCTAACTCCATTGAGTTCTGCCTGCCCTGATATTACTAAAATACTGTTTTTGTATAGGAGAATATAAAGTTGTATTGTGCAAACCTGTGTAGATATTTTTGAAGGACTTGTCTTGTTGCTTTGCTACTAATACCACTGATGCTGATTTTAATATAACTAGATAATTTATTTCTAAGCCAATAGATATTCTGTACCCAAAAGTAAGTTGGTGTGTAAAGACAAGACTGCAGTCTGCAGAGTCATTCATCCAAGGACCCATAGCTATTTTGCAATGTTAATTTCTTGTCTGCCTTACAGTTGCTTTTCACTGTTCTCTCTAGCTGGCTAAGTGGTGAAATCTTGAACAAGGTTTCTAATAAGCAAGATGAAAGATCAATAGTCTGATTCCTAAGCAGACTTTCCCGTTAGTCTCATATTCTCAGTTTAAGTGCAAATGAAAGAATGACTGAAAATGCCTTCGGCAAACTTGTAAAACTTCATCCAGCAAGAGGGCTGAAAGGACCTAGCAGAAAAATTCCCTATTTAAGTGCCCCAAAATGAGTGATTCTAGCAACATTTTGTGGAGAATAGGAACAACAACAACAAAAAAATATAGATACCTGTGGTCTATGCTTGTTTTCCTTCTCTTCCTATGATTTAATGTTGCACAATGCCACCATCACTCAGAGATCTGCAAAATTCAGTTCCCTCAGCTCTTCAAATCTATATTTCCTTCCTTTACCAGAAAAGTATTTCTTTATGGGATGACACATTAAATTATCCTGAAAACTTACTGAAATTAATGGGATGTGCTGATGTTTAAGCATTTTTTGATTTGTGGTGGGCAAGTGGAAATAATGTATGTTAGATCAGTAGCACTGTCATTCCACTGATTTCAAAGGAGCTAGAAAAAAGGGAGAACTGGTCGCAAAGCTGACAAAACTGCACTTCCAATGCAGTATTGGTTATTACAATTAATAGAATCGTAGAATCATAGAATAGCTTAGGTTGGAAGGGACCTTAAAGATCATCAGGTTCCAGCCCAGCTGCCACTGGGGGTGGAAATTCATTGGGTACTCCCAATTGATTGGGTGCAACCTGCCATCATTACTTGTATTTCCAGCCTTGCTGTTGGCATCTTGCAAGACAGTGTGTATTGTGGTGACTGCTGTCAGGATCTGGGGCTGTGCTTTGGTGGATGGAGGATCCAACCAGGAGTGCATCTTTTTTGTGCCAGACACTGTCTCAGTATGGTGAAATAGTCCTTGAAGAGAGGTTGTAGCCAAACAAAAGAATAAAGGATGAAATGAAAAGCACAATATATTGGTCAGCAAGGAGCACGGGATGCCGAAGGATACCCTCAGGCTCGTAGGAAGTTGATTAATCCAAAAATCTGAAAAGCAAACCCTGCTGTCTTTGCTCCCTGCCCACTTGCTGCAGCTGCAAAACTAGCAAAATATTATTTATTCTAATCTGAAGGAGAACAGTAGGTTGCTTAGCAAGGGGCTCTAAATGGCATTTTCAGAAATGATTTAGTTGTTTGGAAACCTGCCCCTCAGTGAGAGCCAGAATGGCTGCGTGCCTGGCTTGCGTCTGAGAAAGGCAACTGGGCCTTTGCATCAGTCCTCCTGAAAAATGCATTAATAATAACTAAATATAATAGAGCAGTTCTTTTATCTTTGATACCGAAGCATATATGTTTTACTGCATGTTTTACTAATAGCATTATAGGCTCTCAAAGCTCTTTTTAAGTCTAATATTCAATTTAATGACCTAGAACTAATAAGTTTTATTTACTATGCTGAAAAGAAATGTCTTGCAGTAACTGAGGTAATTTGTTTCAGTTTACCTTTAATAATAATGCTGAGATCAACAATACGTGGCGAGCCCAAATGCCCCCAAGTCTATTCCGTGCAGTGCAAATTCATCGCACTGTATTGATAAAAGCACTGATGCATTTCAAATGGTGCAGATACATGTGGAGTATATGAATTATTTATAGTTTGCTTTGCATAGATATTAAGAACTTTATAAGTGCTAATATTTTTCATTGTGAAAAAGGATTGTGTTAAGGTGCTGCTTTGACAGCCCTGAAGACTAAAATAGCAATGTTAGAGCTGTAACATGGTTAGCTGGAGCGTAGGCTTCTCCACGCTGCTCCTCTGTGGTCTTGACCACTTCTGAGTGACCAAACTTGAGTCTTTTCCTTAGCAAGGTTGGACTGGAGTGAAAGGAAAGCTCATCTTCCTGTTGGTCACCAGCTGAACAGTTTCCAGTCTTGTGTGTCGTTTGCAGGTGCCCTTGAACACAGGCGCTGCAAGTTGAGGGCACACACTCATCCCAGCTCTCATCTTGTGTTAAATCAATGTGAACTGTTCACGGGTATTTTGTTAGTGTAAATTTGGAAGAAGCATGAAGAAAGATGGGTTACTCTATTGGAAGACTTGCTTCATTGCTCTTTTCACTAACCAGAGATATTAAATAGTTACTTTCAATTAGTTTTAATGTTGGGTTGAAATGGTTTGAGAGAATGGGCTTACTGAACTTAGCGGTTCAAAGAAAATTTGTCACACTCCCAGTTCGGATGTGCCAGACATCATATCCTACCTCATGGCAGCTTGTTTTTGTGCTGTTTGTGTGAGTGTTCTGGCTTTTCAGTCATTCTTGGAATATTTTCTGTGATATACAAGAAGCAATCTGGAGCACTGTGCAATGGTTCATGGTGTTGAAGGTTTCAGTGATCTTTGAGCCCCACAACACAGATAAACCATAAAGGTGACCTTGTGCTGGGGCAAAGACGTGGCACTGAAGGAAAATGCCATGTAGGCCAGAAGAAAACCTGGAGGAAGGACTAGAGGAGGCTTTTCTGATATGGCACTTCTTAGCACACCCTTACGTGGAGGTTTAGTCAGGAACGACTTTCAGAAACACTTTTTCTGTGATCCATGAGCATGTGAAGTAGTTAAGTAGGTGCACAGTGACCTTTGAAGTTGTGTTGGTGCCAGTGGAAGTTTCCATGTGCTTTAGAGATCGTTGATTGCTATTTGTGATCTAAATGTCCTCACAAAGTGACATCCTATGTTGCCAAAGCAGAATAGATAAAGGCTTGTGCTCTGTTGAGACTACTCCAGTGGGAAAGAAGAGGGAAACAGGTTAAATGTCTTGAACTGTAATTTTGATTTTACAACCCATTCTGGATCATTGTCTTCAGGGTTTTCAGTAGATACTCTACTCCAAGAGCACTGAAGGAGTTTGTCTTGCTCCCTGTCTTGCAGCTGCTGGGCACTTGCCTAAGTTTAGCAGTGACAGTAACCTATTCACTAAAGACAAGAAACCCTGGAATTAATGGCTTTTTAACATACTATAATAGGCCGTGAAGGAGAGCATTTCTGCCATGTAGCTATTTTGTTCACTGCTGCTAGAGAGAATGAAATGAGAAATCAATTTAGCTCTTTTAAAAATTAATATGGTCTACAGGAGCAAGCTGGAAAGCAGCGCAGTACTTGGCTTAGAAGGGCTGCTGTGCCCAGCTTCTCTGAAGCACTAGGGTGCTGTGGGGCACGTGTGTGGCTGGTAGGCTGAGAAAATCATCCTTGGGCTGCTGGATTTGGAGGGAGAAATATACTGGGGAAAGTGCTATTTGTGAAAAACATCACATACTATAAAAGCAGAAGTAACACGGTAATGGTCAATTTGATTTTTGCTTGATTTTGACAAGTTTGATGTCTTGAGGAGGTCAAGATTTTCAGGTAGATAGACTTGTATTTATTTAGGAGTGTCCATAGGTAACCAGTTTCCTCAGCTATTCTCCTGGGTGTCACTGCTTGTCAGCCTCAGCACTTCTGTGCCAAGTCCTCTTGAAGTACCAAAATATGTCTTTACCTAATGAGGACCTAAACACCCACATGCAAAAATCATCAACTCATAGAATCGTAGAATGGCTTGGGTTGGAAGCAACCTTAAAGATCATCCAGTTCCAACCGCCTGCCATGGGCTGGTGGCCACCCACGAGAACAGGCCGCCCAGGGCCCCATTCAACCTCTCCTTGAGCACCTTCAGGGATGGGGAGCCCACAGCTTCTCTGGCCAGCCTGTAAAAAAATATGTAAAAAATATTTAAAAATAAATAAATAAATACAAAAAGCAGTCTCAGACGTTCAGCACAATAGCTTTGTGTTTATTATGGCCGTGCATCACAGCAGGTTGAGTGAACAGGCCTACGTAGGGACAGGACTGGTGGTGTGAAGGTCACCTTCAAGGAGTGAAATGAAAGGGAGCGAATGATAGAGAAGGTTTGGCTGCAGTGAGGATGAGGGAGAATCCCATGCATACAGGGATGATTATGGGGGTGTGCAAGGAGGAGCAGAGGCTGGGGTTGTGAAAATGATGAGAAGAGACTTATCCTGTGTGAGAATGCCTTAATGGCCTAAGACAAATAGATGGAAAATGCATTCATTTGCTTGGGTAACTTCATAGGGAACTATTAAAGAGGAAAAGATGGATGCAGGAGATGTTCTTGACTTCACTTTTCCTTCTAGTCTGAGCTCTGCTAACACCCACTCTATATAACTGCCTAATTCTGTTTCCATTGATATAATTTTTCAAAGAGCAGGAAAAATAGGCTTCCCCACAAGCAATGTAACACTTTCACATGTTGGACCAGCAAGCAATTCCTAGACTTTTTATATCCATTTGCAAAAAGAGATTCCAATTTTCCATTCATGCCTGGCTCCACTCAAATTAGCGCTTCTCTCTCAAAATACCTCAGCAGCAAGGCGGTGCCTCCTGCCGCGATGCTGTCTGCCAGCAAGGAGCATCTGTGGGGAATAATTTGAAGCTGCAACAGGTGTGAAAACCAGGAGCATTTGGGCTCTGGTGTGTGTTAAATTTGTTTGCAGATTTGAGGTAGAAATCCACAAAGATTGAGTAGAAGCCACCCCCGTTGTCATGATTTATGCTGCACCAAGGCTTTGCGCGGCTGGTGATTGATAGAAACATGCAAACTTCAGAGCTTCCTGCAGCTGGACCCAGTTCACAGGGGGGAGAATTTTGATTAAAAAAAGAAAAAAAGGGAGAACAGCAGGAATGGAAATAGGGAAGAAACAGCATTCTTCCATGGGGAGCTGCTGCAGCCATGGGGGACTTTAGAAGTTGCAGCTCACATCAGTAGCATTTCTGCAGCTGAAAGAAAAGAAATGCATGTGCCAGCTCTGCCTATGTGCTAACAGTTTGAGACAAATTGAAAAGGGATCTGTTTTCTGTTTTTTCATCTTATTCATCAAAACTCACTGCCGAAGGGGATGCACTGGTTTTGCAGGGATTTAACTGGGAGAGGATTAGGTGTTTTTCTGGTTTGTGTTAGTTAAAATTCCAGGTGAAGAGCCACAGGTCCAGCGTGACACTGATAAATGTGCTTCCATGTCTTATACCTATAAAGCAGGAAGCAAACTCCCAGCTGTCCCCAGCCCCTGAAGAAGGGAAACTGCTGTGATGGCAGTTTCCTTCAACAAACCTGTGTAAGGATGGTCATAACTGCAGTGGTTGATTTTGTACCAAAATAAAGGTGCTTTTTTCTTTTTTTTTTTATTTTTCCTTTGCCTCTTTAGATGTCTCTAGCACAAAAGAGAAAGAGAAGGGAGAAAAGTAAGGCAGCCCATACCCAGCTCCCAGATGATGGTGAGGTCACAGAATCATTAAGTTTGGAAACAACCACTCTGATCATCTAGTCCAGCCATCAACCCATCCCCACCACGCCCAAAGACTTCGTCCCTCAGTGTCACATCTCCACGCTTCTTGAACACCTCCAGGGACAGTGACTCCACCACCTCCCTGGACAGCCTGTGCCAGTGCCCAAGCATTCCTTCAGAGAGGAACGTTTTCCTAATATCTTTTCCCTTACCCAGACATCTGGCAGTGTCTCGCCATGGTTAGTGTTGCCTTGAGAGGGTGTAAGAAACATGTTCCATTTAGATCTAGCACTGCTGAGAAAATCAGAGTAGACAGGTGGGGAATTCAGTTTTGAGATCCAGGTAAGGAAGGTCGAGAATGGAGGTTGGCATGGATTTACTTATATAAGAAAGAAAACCTCTAGTGAGTTTTGATCTCCAGACTGTATTAAGCTGTTGACCATATAAGAAGCAGTACTTTTTTTTATTCTTAACACGAAATAGTACCAGTACCACCATATATATAATTCATTAAAAGAAATTTAGAGTGAAATAATTATCGTTGATCAAGGGAATAGAATTATACTTTAAAATTTATATATACAAATCTCACATCAGTGAAAATTCAGTTAAGAACGGAAGAGACCAAAGGTTTGCCCAACCCCAAATCCTGTTTCTGTCAGTGGCAGTAAATGCATGCACAGGGATGAGAGAGTGCAGCAAGATTTATGCACTGTTTAGCTCAGGGGAATATCAGATTTTTAAAATTTATTTTTTAATTTAATAAGCCCAAATGTATTTCTCTTCCAAATCACTTCCAAGTGCCCTACAGTGCCTCACTCATCCCTGTATCCTTCATCAGGGAGTTTCTCAGGCCTAGGACCTGCTGCATGAAGACCTGCCTCCTTTTCCTCACTTAGGAGTTTGTTCCCATTTGCTTTGCTTGATGGCCCTTAGATCAGTATTTTGGATCATCCTTGTTATTTCTTGAATGCTTTCCATCTCTAATGCATCATTTTTGAGACAATATGCACAAGAATTGCGCAGAAGTACCAAGAGCTGCACGTCATGCAATTTGTTTGACCCTAAAGAAAAGGCAGAAGCTTTTCCACTGTGATAGACATATGTGGCCTTGTGCCAAATCATACCACACTGAGGGATTACAGTGCTGCAAAATCATGGAATAAATTTGCCTACTGTGGCTTGCCACAGCACTGGTCTAAACATGTGCCTCAAAGTTCTGTATTGGTTATTTGGCTGGCTACTCTTTCATTGCCTGTAACAAGGAAGAATCTCCAGTAGAAAATAAGGTGATCCTGCAAGCGATGCTGAGACAGTTGTCATGCATGTTGTGAAATAATCTTTTATTATAGCACCTCTTAAAAGACACTGCTAGTGTCATACTCAGTGGGGAAAAGAAAACTCGAGGTAAGTCAACAAAGGTGAAGAAAGGAAAGAATGAAAATAAATCGCAAGGTAGAAGAGAGTGGGAGACAATTTCCTAGAATAAACATTTGATTGGTGGAAAGAGCTGAACGTATTACCAGATTTGTTTATGGCTGGGCAAGGAGCTCTCCTTCACAGCCCTGCCAGCAGAGCATAGTGCCAAGCTTTCATGTTCCTACTTCACCTTTGTTCCTACTTCACCTTGAGGTCCAGCTTCAGTCTTACACATGATTTGTCAATGCGTAAGGTTTGCAGTAAGTCACAAAACGAAGACAGTTGGCTTCAAAGTCAGCAAGGCTTGGACAAATGTATAATATCCAGCAATTCAGCCTGGAAAAAGCGTTCAGAACGATTTCATGTAGTCAAATGTATTACCCCCGTAGTAAATGCTTACTCAGCTAGCTCATCAGTCCTATTCTTGTATTTCCAAGTGAACAAGAGCCCACTTCTCAAACATGCTAGTGCTGGTGGCTCCCTGGCAGGCAGTACTAGCAGGAGCTGGCCCACCCTACTATGATGGGCTTCATGCACATGAGCTGGACCAAGAGAAGCTGCTCTCACTGCAGTTCATTATTGGTTTGACTGGTGGACTAACTCATTTAACATGAAGTTTTACTTGGAAGACGTGTTAGCCAGGGCTCTTATTAGTAATTTGGAAGTTTATTTTACTTTCTTATTTTCCTTTTTTATAGAATATGAACTGTGACATTAAAAAAAAAAAGTTCTTACTTTCTCCAAACCTTTTTTTTTGTTAATATTACCAAGAATATGTGTACATATCTTCGGTTTTCCTTCTTCCAGGCTTTAATTTCAGGAGCATCGTTTGTGAGTGTTCACTATTACCTTTTGCATTTAGCTGGGTGGTGGTTTCATACCAGTGGGCAGCTCAGCTCCACCACACCTCTCCCTCATCCACCCTTCCTCAAAAGGTCGGAGGGAGAAAATCTGATGGAAAGAAGTTCTCAGGTTGAGATAAGGACAGGGGAATTCATGTAATTTTTTACTTATTGCTACCTGGGGCTCTCCATGGGCTACGGCTTCCTTCAGGCCACCTCCACTGATGCAGTGTGGGCTCTTCCATGGCTGTGCATGGAGACCTGCCCTGTGTGTTGCCCATGGGCTGCAGGGGGACAGCCTGTTCCTCCATGGACCTCTCCTGGGCTGCTGTCTCTTTCTGTGCTCTCCCAGAGGTGCACCCGGTGTTGCTGATGGCTCAGCTCTGCAGGGCAGTGTGTCCTTTTGGGGTGTCTGCAGCTGGCTCTGACCTGACATGGGGCAGCTGCTCCCCCTGCACCCCCCTCTACCAAAACCTCACCGCATAAATCTAATAAAATCTAACTGAACTGGGTAGCATACATAAGATACGGCCTTAAATTAACCTTTAACCTTTTGTTATCCAACACTATGGAGGACATACAGGTTCTTCTAGGGATCCTTGTCTGAATAAGGATTGGCCACACGGTTGTCATTATAATTAGAGATTTTTTATTTCATAAAAAGAAATTAAGAATCAGCATAGCTTATTATCTACAGGAAATTATCTGCCTTATTATCTAGGAGGCTGAAGGGAGACCTCATTGCTCTCTTCAAATACCTGAAAGGTGATTGCAGTGACAGCAGGGCTGGTCTCTTCTCACTGGTGACAAGTGACAGGACAAGGGGAAATGGCCTCAAGTTGCGCCAGGAGAGGTTTAGTTTGGATATCAGGAAAAACTTCTTTACAGAATGGGTTGTTTAGCACTGGAACAGGCTCCCTAGGGAGGTGGTTGAATCACCATCCCTGAATGTGTTTAAAAACTGTTCAGATGTGGTGTTCAGGGACATGATCTAGCAGTGGGTTGTTAGAGTGGTATGGTTAGGTTGTGGTTGGACTGGATGATCTTGTAGGTCTTCTCCAACCTTGATGATTCTATGATTCTCTTGTTGATTTTTTTTAATGGACATGCAATTGCCATCCAGATTAGATCTGGCTATGAGGAACAGAAGAGAGTTTACTATAATTCCACATTTTGCATTTGCTTTTCTTCTTTCCAGGACAGAAAGCTGAGAAGATATAACCAGTTTTCTGTTGCAATCGTTTTTTTGAGGGAAACAATACTGGACTGTATTCAGGAGAGAACGATACTGAAAATAGCCTGCTTTTACCAGTTTGAGGGACACTATCACCTTAATCGAAACAGTGTGTTTTGATTGCTCCATCCAAAAAGGTTAGGTTGTAGTGGAAATAGGCACCGTCCGAAGAAGTATGAAGACTACAAGAGAAGCACGTAAACACATGATAAAGGGCAAGATTGCCCTGAGTGACATAGAAATAATGTAAGAAGGGAGAAAATAAAGGAAAACATGAAGAGGTGACAGTTTTTTCATTGAATAAGAACAAAAAATATTGTTTGGTTTTAAAACCATTTGCTGAAAGTTGTTAACGTGTTGAGAACCCATTGAGAAGATACTTTTGAACAAAATATTGTGTAGGATTCAGGAAAGAACGAGTTGTTCTTTTGACATATTCATATTTACTCCATTGCATTTAGATGGATGTTCACATGTTCATCTCTTCTGTTTCAGTATCTGCATCAGCTTGTTTGCCCTTCTAGCTGCAAACCACTGCTAGTTCAGGACTGATAGAGTGCAGGGTAGGAGCAAAGCACAACACTTGTTCCTTGGTGAGAACGGGAATGATAGCAAGAATAATATGGAGCAAGAAATCCAATGGATCACTTTTGTGATTCATGGTGGAGCTACCTGTGGGAGCTGGGCCTGTCACTGCAGACAAACAGGTTTGAGATGTCCAGGGAAAGCCATATATATAGCTAACAATAATTTAATTTCCTCATTGGCAATTCATTTTAAAGCAGCTCATTTGGATGTTTAATTACAAACTGCTTCTCCCAGTAGCTCTTCACTTGACTTCGGTGTCTGTTCTGCTTCAGGTGCCACTCCTCACTAGATCTGCAGCCAACATTATATCCAAACATTCATTAACAGCTCTTTGCATCTATTGAAAGCATTTCCATCGGCTCTGTAATGCAGTGCCCTCTTGTGACCAGCACACAGTAACCAAAATGGGCAGGGCATTGGGTTTAGTGTCTTTCCTTGATTTTCAGAGGTCTGGAGTCAGGGTGATGGCTGCAGCTCTGCCACACTCCTTTTGCTCTTGGACTTCAACACAGTCATAGACACGTCCAAAATAAGGAGGTGTAAACGGGATCTGTGTGTGTAGTGAGTATGCTTGTTAATTCACAAAGATCTCATTCCATTGGTATTGAAATTTCGATACACTGCACGCAATAACAGTGACAGGAAGAAAAAAAAACCCAAGCATTCTATGTGTTCTTTTTTGTCGTGGCCACTAACAAGTGTAATTGGGCTGGGGGAGAGAGAAGAAGCCAAGGAAATGCATGGAGGAATAAAGAAAGCAAGCTGTGAGGTCACATTCTAATGAAAATTTATTCATGGATTCCTTTTTTTTCTCAACGTCAAATGGCTTATTCCATTCATGTGTAACACACAGGGTTATATGCTCCCTTCTGTGAAGGCAGCCTAGATGAGGCCAAGAAGAGAGAGATCACCAAGCAATGCTGCAGCTCTAAAGGGTGCTTGGAGCACAGATGCCAGCAGGGAGGTGACAATGGCTGTCACGTCAGCTGGCAGCTACAGTGGCAATTGCTCTCGAGGGCTTAGACTCCAGATAAACTCAGTGCCACTGTAGCACCCATTCTGGCCACTGCACAAGCTGGGATGTGCTGTTGCATACTACCCATTGTCTGCACTTTGTTTTGCTGCTTAGACGCGTAGTGAGATTATAAACCCATATGGGGTGTGGATAGAGGTGTTCTGGGACTATTTCCTTGGAAATGAGTTGTCTGTGGTTAAACTGCCTTTGATCTGTGCTGGTTTGTGGCACTGAAGGACCTGGTTTAGTGAACGTGGTGGTGGTGACAGGTTGATGGTTGAACTAGATGACCTTAGTGGTCTTTTCCAACCTTAATGATTCTATGATTCTGTGAAAGTGGGAAGTTTCTGGCAGGAAATTGAAGGAATGGGTGTAATCTGGCATCTCCAGCTGTCAGGACGTGGTAACCTGGGATCATTCTCCTTTTTCCTGATGTAACTTTTATGGCTTGAAGAGCACACAGTATGAGCACAACTGAACTGAAACAGAAGATGGCACAGAGTTTCAGATTTTTCTGTCTTGCAGCAGGACAAAGCCAGCTCAGGGTGCTGCAAGATCCCTGTGCTGAGAGCAGACAGCAACAAGCTGCACATTTTTTGCTATTTTTGGTAGGATTTTACGCACCTTTTTTTTAAAGGGATGATTTGCCCTAGCTGGAGTCAAAATGCAATTTACTCTAGCGGATTTCTCATTCATTTTTTTTTTCCTAATGGCAGTCTCTCTTCCCTTTTTCCATGCATGCATTATGGAAGCAAGTAGAAGCTGGGAAGAGAAGCTGTTTGCAGTTGAAACGCATTCTGTTTCTCACATGGACTTCAGCTTTTCATGCTTATGCCACTGAGCCATGATCTGTGCCTGCAGAGTTCCCAGATTGGGGCCCTTTGAAGTGAAGTTCAGTCTCACAAATGAGAGGAGCTGCAGAATTGTAGCTGGTTTAACATTTGGGACTGGAATTTCAAAGATATGCAGAGACTGGGTCTACAGTTTGTTTCCTAGGCTTTCTCTCAATGAGAATGAATAAGCATTTTTTTGAGTTGAGATCATGAAATATTTGGGATCATATGGAAAAAAAAAAAGAGAGAGAAACAGATTGATGTTATGGTGTTATAAACTCCTTTTATAGTTTTAAGTTTTCCCAAGGCTCAGCCTTCTTTGAGCTTTTGACAAGTGATTTACAAGCCTGCTAGAGATGCACCTTGATTTGGGAATTTATCTGAGCTATAATTGTGTTTTATTTTACTGGCACTACCGCCAAAGCACTATATTGGTGCACTAACTACAACTGTATTGAAGTGATGAGCAATTAAAACCATTTCTTGCATAATAAGGCACATTCTTTCATGTTGTACTTAATGTACCAGTGCAGTGCGTTACGCAGCATTTTAGCTACATTGTGGTAAATCACCTATTTCAAGTTTCTATTTCTACCTCTCACGTTAAAAAAAATGCTGGAAACAGTAAAAGAATAATGATCCATAATGCCAGGAAGATAAAAATGGGATTTCAGTTGTCTCCTGGAATTAAAGGCTGTAGCGATGTTAAAGGCAAGCTGTTCTCCATCCCCTGTTGCTCCCTTGCATCAGCATCACAATATACAACAGATTGTAACTTATTTCTGCACTGAGCTGTAGCAAGGCTGAACAAAAAGGAGCTGCTGGTAGAGGGCAAGTGGATGAAAGACATAAAGCAGGCTGGTGGCAGAGGGCTGTGGTATGTTGCAAGTGCCAAGGTATATATAGGGCCATCCCCATCACCAGGGTTTGGAGATGGGGTTTCATTGCCATTTGCAGAACCGTAGAATCATTAAGTTTGAAAAAGACCACTAAGATCATCTAGTCCAACCACCAACTCATCCCCACCATACCAGCAACCACATCCCTCAGTGCCACATCTGCATGGTTCTTGAACTCCTCCAGGGGTGGTGACTCCACCACCTCCCTGGGCAGCCTGTGCCAGTGCACTGTCACTCCTTCTGAGAAAAAAAAATTCCTAATATTCACCACATACGCTGCCCTCTCTCTCTGTTCTCCCAAAGTCAGTTCATTGCAACATCAGGGGATGGGAAGTGCTTCTTCTTTTTCTCTTTGTGAAGCAGCTCAGTGCATAAACGGGCTTGCTTTGTGCTTTGAGGAGGGGATTTTGATCCAGTTATTATGAGTACATGTGATAAATATCAAATAGGGGCTCTACAGCGTATCTTGAAAGAGCAACAGCTCATAGTATTAAATGAGTCGTCATAAAATTCTTCTTTTCTACCTGAATTTGGGACTGTGTTTGTCTGGACACCCAAGTAGGCTTCTGCTGAGAGGCTGACTGTGCTTTCATTTTGCATTGCATTCTCTGCAGTTCTATTTCACAGCAGCTAAGAAACATGCATGGCCCTAACATTTGCTGCCTGTTTATTCCCATGTTTTGCCAAGGAATGTACCACACCAGTACTCTGAACATCAATCCCTGAGCACAGTGGGCTACATCTGGCAGGTTTAAAGGTTTTTAGGGCCTTGGTGCAATGCACAGCAAGCTGTTCCCCTCCACTTGACCTATTTCTTCTCACTTGTCACACAGAAAACACTTTTTTTTTCCAGGAAATCCTAAGCCTCCCATAGTTTACCTTCCATACCAGATGTTTACATGGAGTTTTTTGTTGTCTTTGCTCCATGTATAAACCTGTTGCTTTGCCTGGCACTTTAGGGCTGCTTCATTCCCTCGTGGGTGGGTTTGTGGGTGGGAATGTGGCAGTCCCAGCAGCAAACACCCACCACTGTCCTGCCTGCTTCTGGGTGTCTGCTTCTGTTGTGACGCTGTTCCCATGGTGCCCTGAATTTCAACCTAAACAAGCAGCCACCCTTGGTCCTGCAGATGTCAGGCATCACTGCAGCTGGCATTTTCTTCCTGCATGCTGCAGCCTTGCTGTGGGTAATCTGGATTTGCTTTCTCCCAACAGAACTTTCTCTTTGGCCCCAGTGTCTATGCTGGGGTGAGGGCTGTGGGATTTTCTTCTTCCTTTTCCTTTTTCCTTTTTCCTTTTCCTTTTCCTTTTCCTCTTCCTCTTCCTCTTCCTCTTCCTTTTTTTCTTTCTCTTTCTCTTTCTCTATCTCTTTTTCTTCTTCTTCTTCTTTTTCTTTTTCTCATTTTTTTCTCTTCTTTCTCTTTCCTTCTCTTTTTTCTTTTCCCTTCCCTTCCCTTTTTCCTTCCCCTCCTTCTTTTCCGTTATTTATTTATTTATTTTAACAACTTAAATTCCACTTCCTCATCCTCACATGTTTTTCTGAATGAATATGATTATAGTACACACTTTTACCAGTTTGAAAACACCAGCTCAGTCTGTAAAACCATCTATCCCTACTGCATGCTTCCTTCCTGTTACCTCATGCTGCCTGTTCACTACTGGGCAGTTGTGCCTGCTTGATTCCTGCCTGGGAGCAAACAGCTACTGCTGAGCAGCATCCCTGCAAGGGAACACCCTGACTGCTCTGGGTCATTGAAAACCCCACAACAGTCTTTTTTTGGGAAGAGACAAGTTGAAAACAGTGGGCTCTTCACTCATTTCCAGCTGCAGCAACTGGCTTCATCAGGTGGAATACGATGTGGTGTTTCCACTTGCAAAGCTCAGAGAATTCTTTCAGGTTCCAGCCCCGCTAGAAAGGATTGCAAAGTCTCTTGCTACAGCAGCAGGGGTGAGAAATGACTGAAAGTGCCTGGTCCCCTCTGGGCAGTCCCATAACAGTGACAGCCATGCACGTGGCCCGCTGCAGTGCCACCTCATCTCTGCCCTCTGGACATGGTGTAATTCATTTGCCAGCCTGTCTGGTCACACTACTATCCAGAGGCTAATCTGTCTGAAATGGCTCAGAATAACTGCAAGGTTTAGGTTTCCCTTATTCGCCAGTCTCCCTTCATCTTAGGGATTGAGAACAATAATTCCTCCGATGCTGACTTTCATCAGATCGAGACGCACTCAATTATCTTTCATGTCCAAAGCTACAACACTTGAGAACAATTGAGAAGTTGCCTTTCCCTCTAAATCTGTGGCTCTGAATGACTAGAGCTCTCCTATCAACCCTGATATTACCTTCTGCCTTTCACTAACTGTTCTTTCTAACTTGCTGCACCTGATTTTTGTAACTTTTTTTTCTGTTGTTCCCTCTCCAGTAAAGTGATAGAAAATTACAGTTTCTTTAGGGGTATTTTTTTTCAGAGCTGGAATTAAATACTAATTCCCCCCTATCTTTTATCAGTGAATTCTTTCTGCTTTCCATGATCTCTGACAAATAATGAAAATTCTCAACAGCATGCCTGCTGTTCTATTACCTTACAAACCAGCCTCTCTCTTCTAATAATGTATTACAAGGTCTCATTGCAGAAGCCATACAGCCATAAATACTTGAGCAATGCAAATCTGTAGCTGGATGTAGTTCCTTCAGCTTCCTTGCATCTGCCAGAAGTCAAACTCATCCTTCTAGAGACCTGACCTTCTGGTTCTCTGTGTTGAACTATCTAGTCTGGTGCTCAGTTTGAACCATGTGAATAGGAGCCCTCTTGGATCATAGAATCCTAGAATGGCCTGGGTTGAAAAAGACCTCAAAGATCATCTAGTTTCAACCCTCCTGCTGAGTGCAGGGCTGCCAGCCACTAGACCAGGCCAAGTACTCCTACAGTCCAGCACTGGGTTTCTAACCATGGCAATAGCTGATGCTACATTGGACTTGAGCCTGACCCATTTGTAGTCATCCGTAGATTCTGTCATTCACAGATTCTGTGATTTTGTAAGAATAGAAGCACTGGATTATGGATACTAAATAATTATCCTGCCCATTTCCTTTAATATCTGCCAGTTTATCAGTAGATTAATTTTTGTCCATGAATTTCAGTACTCTTTTTTTTTTCTTATGTTATGGCAAATGATAAATTCCTTCTTGCTCTCTTGGTGATGTTCCAGTGTTTAGTTGGCTCTTTGAACTGCCTTGGCTTGTTGAGCTGACAACTTGAGGGCCATCCATGATGGCCTCGTGATCTTTCTCCTGTGCTCCAGCTGGCACTTCCAGGTCCAGCAGTGTAGCAGCTCCAGTGGGCAGGCTCCCAGAGCCCCTCTGCTTTTCTTGATGGTAAAACCCTGGGAAGGGCTGAAGAGCTTTACATGCCTGAAAAAGCAAAAACAGCCTTCAAAACTGGGGACCTAATATCATTCATCTCTTAAAAAATGGAATTATGGAATCATCTAGGTTGGAAAAGACCTTTAAGATCATCAAGTGCGGTTATCAACGAGGCTTACCAAGTCCCATTGCTAAACATTGCTTAATGTCACGTCCACACATCTCAAATACTTCCAGAGATGGGGACTCCACTCTCTCCTAGGCAGCCTGTTCCAATGCGTGACCACATCTCCATGAAGAAATTCCTCCTAATGTCCAATCTAAACCTCCTCTGACACAACTTGGGGCCATTAAAGTCAGTATTTTGTCTTGTATTGACCTAAATGAGAGGCAGCACAAGCCCAACAATTGCAGGGGATAGGAGCTCCTGGGAGTTTGTTTTCTCTGCATGCACTTTACCTGCAGAATCTGGGAAATTCTGACACTGCAAATACATCATCACTCATGAGCTTCCTGATTGCATTTGTTCCATTTACCATTTCAAAAAAGAAAAAAAAAAGAAAGAAATTGCTGAAGCTCCCATCCTCCACACTGACTGTATAGCAGCGAGGCTGCTTCGTTATTTCAAGTAATCACTGCTTTCTGCAATCAGTCACTTCTGTAAGTGTGACTACATGTCTGTGCCTACACTCTGGATTCCACCAGGCAAACATTTTCCTGGAAGTTGAGAGAAGAGGAGGAGCCGGTGGTGTGACCTCTGCTGTTGAAGAAATCCATTATCTAATGGAATAAATGGCTTTATGCCTGAAAGTTAAAATTTTCAGCATCATTTACACTGAACACCAGCCCCAAAGAAAGGTATAAAAAATGAGAAGCAGTGATGACCTTTATCAGCTGTGGAGACAGCTATAAATCAGGCTGCAAATACTCATCAGCTTGCTGGACAGAATTGATTACTGACAGAAATTACTGCATTTCTTTTTGTCTTTGATTGAGATATGTCCCATCTAAATAAATGTTCCTTCAATTGAACAAATCACACGTTTCAAAACAGAAGTCCAAGAATATCATTCATTGATTCTCTGAGGACTAAGATAGTGCGATTTACAGACCAGCTAAACCTCACAGTGTTTTGCTTGGAGTGTAACGTAGATCAATTTGTTCCTCTTTTAAGCAGAGCGATTTTTCTGTTCATTAATTCAGACACTGTGTTGATGGCTCGTATTGAATATAATAGCGAGATTTACTACCCTAACAAATCAGCACTGCTTCGTTTGTTCTTCCCTATTCGTATCAGAAGTATGTGCAGCAGATTAGTGCCTGATTTTAAACTCATTACACTGTAAGAAATAACGAAAAGGCCTTTCATTGCCTGATTCCAATGACAGAGTAACTTTTGTGCAATGATCTCGAAGTTTCATGCTTTATGGAAGTGTTACTTTTTGCAATATCTCCAAGCAGGAGCTTAGGGAGGAATAGAAGTGTAGTAGCAACAACACTGGGAGCAGTAACGTAATTTCCATCAGATCAAGTGATGCTCAAGAAAGGATCACTGAGTATTAATAGGCCACAGACTCATTGACTTTATAAGATGCTTCTCCTGTGTCTTGAACTTCAAGCTGAGGGCGAACATTCATGGCCAGGTTTTCCTGTAATTAAGAAATATTCTAATGGTGTTACAATTATCCAGATGCCTTATTGCCTGTATTTAAAATGAGCTTTTTTTCCACCTAGAATTTAGAATGTAATTGGAAAACAACTGCAGTTGCTGACATGGGCTGATTATTAAAGCAGTAATCTTTCTCAGAATGCTTGATAATGAGCTTAGTTATTCCAGTTTTCAAGGATACCTGAGAATACAAATTTGGACTATATGTTTTCCTCTCTTGACAAATGATGCTTCAACCTCAATGGCCTAAGAATACATATAAATGAGAAATGTGTGTAGAGTGCATTAATATATTTTATTGTAAAACTGCAAAAATTGTTGGCACAAAAGTTTTTCTTCAGGACCTGGCACAGAAGCTGGAAGCTGAAGTTGTAAATAAGTAGTGCTGGATCAGACCCCAGACATCATCTGTGCCGGTGTCTGGCTGGGGACACAAGCAGATGCTTAGCAAAGATTTTTAAGAGTACATTTCTCATGGCAATAATTTGGAATATGCTTCTGGTCACCAGAAATCTCTCATTCAAGGACTTTCCAAAAAATGTCTCCCTTCCATTTTTCTAATTCCTGACAACTGCTTTACTTTGGGACCACGATGTCCACTGCTTGCTTACCTTCTGTGTGAGGAAGTAATCCCTTTTGATTGTGTTGAACTTGTCACTGGCTGGTGTCATTTAATGCCTCCTAATATTTGTTTTGGAAGAGGCAGGGAACAAGTATTCCCTACTTATGTCCTCAATGCTTATGACTTTTTGGAGGTCTTTTCTCGTTCTTTGATCAGTCCATTTACAGATTGAAAAATCTTACTTAGTTTAGTCGTAAATCATATGAAGCAATATTTCGAAGTCCTGAATATAATCAGGAAATCTTATGAAAATGCCGTATTCTTGGACAATGCCAAATAACTAATGACAACATTTTAATGCCATCATATCCAAGCAGGAACTCTTTTCATTCCTCTGGTCTCAAACGCAAGCCTCAGTCTAACTCAGATCTTACCATTTTATTCGGGACTAAAGGTGTTGATAAAATTTATGTCATAATCAGAAGAAGGAGATAGTTTGAGAACTTTGCCTATGTCTCTGAAGTTCTACTGCAGTGATTCAAAGTCTCTAACAGCTTGTTGTCTGTCTTGCAGCAACAGTTTAGCCTCAAAGAATCTGCTTCACCTTATTCTCAAAATAGATTTTTTGGGTAGGACCCATCAGTTCTCTATGTTAGTTTAGCTAGGTTGCTCAGAAAGTAGTAACCCTACTCCTGTGTCAAGAAGAGCTGCTGAATCCTTTCATGGCAACATGCTTGTGACTTCGGTTTTATCTTTTATCTGTGGGGCAGTGCATGCAAGCACTTATCAGACCTGAACTTCAGTTTGTGACATCTGACAAGATCACAGCCCTCTATTGTTGTAATGTTTTTTCATCCTGAACCTTCGACCTGCCACCCAACCCTCATTTGGAGTCTCTTTCATACACCTATCCCAGCCTTTCTGTAGTAGGTTTTGAGCTCTGAGAGCTGGAGACTGCCTGAGCTGCTCCTGCTGCAGGGTTCTTGTCCTTGTACAGACATCCTGAGTGCTGGGGCAGTCCCAAAGTGCAACGAGAGCAAGGTGATTTGTCATGTTGCATGTGAAAATAGCCATTTCTTCCCATGCATCTCCTTCTGGTATTAGGACAAGTGGCAGAGTCAGAAGATCAGTACAATACCAGCTTCAAAAATATGCTGTGTCAAAAAGTGGGTTGCCTTTAGCTTCCAGGGATTTTCTAGGCATCTGGCCTAATGAACTCCCATGGAGATTAGGGATCTTGGAAACCTTTCAGTGTAAGGCATATTTTCTGACCTTGTTTTTCTGCACTAACAGTACAATGATCCACATACGTACATTCAAAACAGGGCACCTGCTTGTATTTAGCTCTGTGAGAATGTGGCAGAAGAAAGAGTTGACAAGCACTAACTGTTGTTTGATAGCTATCCGGGAAGCCACCCTAATGTTACAGCAATGGCTGAATTAGAAAATCTGTGCTCTTTACAGGAAGGCTCCCAGCAATCCTCTTGGACCAAGTGCATTGCCAGGTTCTACATAAACAGACAATTTCAGACTTCCTTAATGATATTTTCCTTTTCTCCTTGCAGATAATGAATTCATTTATAGAAACCAGAATGGCACAGTGATTCTGAGGAATGTGGAAACTAACAATTCAACAGTATTAATAGAAAACAAAAAAATTGTAAGTATTTTCTATAATGAGCATAATTTCAGTTTTCTTGCAGTTGGATCAGAAAAACAGAGAATGACTTGAGTTTCAACCATGTATTGTCAAACAGAAGGAATATGCTGGTAATGCTGTGAGCTAAGCAGCAACTGATAATTTGAAATTCAGCTCTAGCTTTCATTATTATACTGCAAGCTCAGTTTCTTTTGTACTCCAGGAAAGTATCATATAGATATTTGAAGTTAGTCTTGCATATCACATATAATTGAAAGATACATAATTCTGGTCTTTGCATGCTTAATAGAAAAGACAATTTATACTATTTACTGCCTGTTGGTAGCATTCTCCACATTTCTCCATGTAAATGCTTATTTTTTAACTTGTGGATTTACTGATTTTTCTTGCCTAATGTTTGCAATGTAATTTCAGTGCTGTTAATGAATAGTGATGATGAGTAGAAATGGGTTGCATATGGGAAAGACCCCAAGAAGTTATTGGGCCAAGAAGTTAGTAGACTCTTATAAAAATGACTGGAAACAAAATAAATTCACAGCTAAAACAGTGTGTTATTTATAATAATGAAGCATCGTTTTTTTGTAGCAGATGAAGTCAACTTTGTGTAAGAAGGTAGACCATTAAATGTCAGTGTTTTCAAAATTTCCTTTAAAAGCTAATTCCTGAGGTTAAATATTCTTATGTTTGCTCCAGCCGTGAGATACAATTCACGTTGTCCTGGTAAAATTGCATCACTTCTCTCAGATTTTAGTCAGCTTGAGTGTTTGTTCATTGTTTGGTTTGTTTTTGGTGTAGTATCATTGCAAAAGTCCAGAAGTAGAGAATAGCAAACGGATTATTAATGACCCAAGGTCTCCAGAAAACAGTCTTGGAAACTGTAGGCTTGACTTGGTCTCAAAAAATAGAAGTAAATCAACAAGAACATTTTAAAACTGGATTCCAGGTTGACTTTATTTTGCAGTAAAACTGAGTATATGACACATAAAAAGCTAGAGTACAGTATTTTTTTTTAATGAGACAAGGAATTCATCACTGAATTATTACTGCAGGACCCAACCTTAAACTTCTGATGCTGCCATTTAACTTTCATCCTTCACTACACCATGCAAGCAATCTTTTTTTGAACAGAATGTAACCCCTTTCTTCTGCTGTTCTGTTCTTTTTTGCTTTCATTCTTTTGTCAGCCTACAGGGCCATGACTTGAAGTGTCAATAACCTAGGGCCAGTAGGGCCAGCGCAGATGAATGTTGTAAAACATATTCTCCCTAGATATAATGAGTCAGTGCAATATGCTGGCTAGAACCAAGATCTGTTGATCTCTCACTTTCTCCAGTTTGATGTAATGGTGATTCTTTTATCTGTTATATATTGGATTTTCTCTGTGAAAAGTGTTTTCACCATGCTGTGTGTAAAGGAGTGGGCTGTCTTCCATTAATTTGAGGATCTGCTGAAGTCAGGCTAATTTCATTTGTCCTTTTAGTCTACTCATTTTTAATTTTTACCATTCACGAGAAAAGTGCAGTGTTACAAGATAACCCTATTTTTTAATGCCATAGCTTCCCTGCTGCCTGCTCTACCCTTGCTCCTCTGTCATCTAGATAAACAAATCTGCAGAACATCACCTCCACATTCGTCCCAAAAGTTCTAGTGTAAGAACTGCCATAATACCTCTTTCTGTCACATTGTATTTGTCCTCTTCCTTGCCAGCCTTGGGTCAAAATCACTTCTGCTGCCTTGGAATGTTTTCCTTTTTCTGTGTCAGTAATACATCAGCAAACAAAATGTGCCTTCACTCTGAGCCACAGTGGCCCATCGGTCTCCTCTGCCTTTGGTTTTGTCCCCTCCACTCTGCTGAGGTCTCTTTTCATGGGATGCTGTGTATTTCCCTAAAGTCCAAATTCCCCTTTCCATTCTGCTACCGGAGAATATCTCAGTGACTTGAAATCAATTTATTTGGTGAGGGGACAGGATATAAGAGCTTAAAAAGACAATGGATGAGTGGTGTATTGGCAGCACCTGTCTTTGGTGCTGTGTGTATTGGCACTGTATGTTGTGAAGGAAACTGGAAAGGAGAAGGGACGTCTGCACTGCACAAATGATAAGTGCGGCAGGGAGAACTCGTGATAAGTCTGAGATATTCTGGCATCCCTTCTCATTAGCAAGACTCTCGGTGCAGCTTTTACAGAGTTCAGATCAGGGTGCACAAGGAAAGCTGAGTCACCACATCACACCAAAAACTTTCTTGACTGAGGAAAATGGCATTCGGATTCCTCAGTGTTGTCTTAACTGGGTAGTTAAGACAGCGGTGTCTCCTTACTGTTAATTTGTTCTGGCAGGTATTTACTGCTTGCTACCTTCAGTACCTCGGCCAGTGACTGCAGGGAATGAGAGGGAATTAAGTTGCTGTTTACCACAGTTTTCCTCTATCTGCTGTCCACCAGTCACTGTGCAATAGACTTGGAAGGAAAACTCTTTCCTGGGGTGGTGGCTGCCTGGTCTGCATCATAGAGTGGATAGAGTGGTTATCTTTTCTCTTATGGAAACACACATTTGCCTGCATACATTTTGTGTTTTGTTTTGTTTTGTTTTGTTTTCAAATTGAGAAGAAATGTTATTTTTCAAGACTAATTACTGATTTTCAGTAATTTTCATCTATATAAGGACAGCTTGAAAATTGGAAATAAAAAAAAAAAAAGCATTTCAATGTCTGGTTTATTTTCTAGGTCTCCTTAAAGGCCGTTCGATATGAAGTGTCACCTGACCGGGAATACGCCCTTTTTGCTTTTAATGTTGAACCAGTAAGTAAACAGATGTAATTTCTGAATACAAAGCCAGCGGTGGCCTCTTTTTTTTCTTTTTCCTGTTTATTTTTTTTCCAATTCTATATCAGTAAGATGATATTTTAAATTAATTGCATCCAGGGAAACAAAGAAAGAAAACTCGCTTGGATACTCTGAAAGCATGTCACACTGCCATCTAGTAGAGGAGAAAGGTATAAATTACAGCACAGAGGAAACACTGTCATTGCCAGAATTTTATAGGCTTTGGGAGGAGAGTTGTAAGGACATGTCTTTGCTACAAGGATTTCTATTCCTCTTCTGTGTAATTTTTTTTTTCAGTCACACTATAAATTTCTTCCCAAGAACAAAAAGCAACTGTCAGTGTCTCCCACAACTGAAATAATACATTAATTATGGTGTCACCATTCCCAGTGCTGCAGTTAGGGCTGAGCTATCACTTCCATTATAAATCCTTTTCTTCAGAGGTTTTGGTATAAATCATTCGTAAGAAATCACCATTGGGTTACTTCTAAGTTTTAGATTAGGGCAATTCTTTTCTACCAAACTTCAAAAGAGAAAAGTATAGTGAGTCATTTTCAAATAACTGAAGCACCAAGCGCGAGGGAAGCAGTTCTTAGGCATGAATAATACTTATTTTCTTTTAAAATTCTGCTGGTGTAAGATCTGAAAAATTTGAATGATGGCTATGCTGTATTACTTGGATAAACTGTAAGCCCCATACATCCTGTTTCCATAATTTAGAATTGCACCAATTCCTCAAAATGAAAATAATTCATTCACTAGCAACCGTGAGTCCTTTTCCATACAATAAATCTAGTTTGAGCTGCTAACTAAGGGGAAATTTGTGGGTTCTTGGGGCAGTAGAGTTTGTCACCCTGTTGCTCATCTGATTTCTCTGCTGTCATCATTGGAGTTATTCCTGACTCACAGTAGTGTAAAATTTGGGAGAACCGTGCCCAAAGCTAGGAAAAGGTCAAATAAAACTGTATTGTAAACTTCAGGAGTAACTCATAATCCCTTCCTCAGGAAGGGAAAACCCAAAGTGGAAAGGGGACCTTTGGGAAGAAGATTTCAGGGTGTGACTAGGTATGTATTATGTGTAAGAACACAGAAAATTGCTCAAGGGTTCATATGTGAGTTCATGGTAGCAAGAATTCCTGAAACAGTTTTCTGAAGGAAAACTAAACTAAAACATCTATTTTTTCTTTTCCCTTTAAGATCCATGCTTATAAAGAAGTGCACTAAGAGAGGGTTGGTAAGCCATATTGGGTCACTCTTTGTATTTATCAAAGTTGCAATAACTGCTAAATTGTGCACTCATCTCTCTTCTCTCTTGATATGTGGGCTATGGCTATATAGTAATGATTGAGCTTTTCACATTTTCTATATTTCAAAATGTGTTCTTGGCCAAAATTCAAATTACTCTGTTTTCAGCAACACGAGAAATTGATTAGCAGAGCCTTGGGCAGTTGTCCTTGTTGCAAAGTCAAAAAGAAATTTCAGGAAATACGTTGTCAAAGGACGTTTGTTTGAAGTTTAATTCTACAAATACTTTCAAAAAGAAACTTCTTGAACCTACTGTGTATGTTTTTGTAAAAGATGTCTGAAAATATTGCTTTTTTTTTTTCCATTTACAAGTGCGATGTGCTACCTTTTGTACGTTTGTGAATATAAGTGTGGCACGCTTTTGGCTGGGATAGAGTTAGTTTTCTTTATAGAGGCTTGTATGATGTTGCCTTTTGGATTTGTGATGGAAATAGTGGTGATAGGATACTGTCATTATTTTTACACATTTGCAACATTCATGCTGCATTTTCATGTATACCTGATATCTTAATATACATCATACATAGGTTGCTGTTTATTTCCACGGAAACTACAACAGCTACAAAGAGTACAATTACACTGATAGAGCAAATTCTCAGCTACAAAACACTGTTTTCCAACATAGTCACCAGCATTAGCCAATTCATGTCAATGAGCTGATCGAGATGCTCTTCGTTTTGCGTTGTGACAGCTGTTCATGGCTGACTGGAACGTGGCTTGTCTTTCACACTGCTGAAATGCACCACCTCACTGTGCTCACATCCACTGTTTGGTCTCCATAAACGCTCAGCAGGCATTGATGAATGTCATTGGATGCCATTTTTTCCGCATGGAAGAATTTGGTTCCACATCTTTGTTTCATTGGCACTTCCATGTCAGATGCCGTTGTCAGACTGCTCCTCTGCTGCCATCTGTCACACGGAAACAAAATGTAATGGAATATTGTGAAGCAGGTTCAGCCTCTACTGCCATACCACCAACATCCGCCTCTCACATCATGGGCCAACATAATGAAATAGGAGGCATTACTTTCAGAGCAGCCCTCATATGGGGAGGACACTCGGCAGATAGCTATGGGGCTGCTCTGGGTGCAGTGTGGCCAGCCAGGCTGCCAGCTTTCCTGCTCAGCTCATTTCTCCAGTGCTTCTATTTCTGGAATTTCAGTCTTTCAGGCAGCAGTATTCTGTGTAAGCTTCATGCTGATAGGGAGCTTTTCCCACCTTGACCACAGATTTATTTTGAAAGGTCATCGGGAAGATGCCAGGGTTCTTTGTCTCTGAAACAAGACAAGTCTTTCTCTTGTTTTTGTTTCCTTATGCTGTAACAAACTGCAGCCTGCAAATGAAATGACAGCGTGAAGTTTTGGGAAAGAACTGGGGGATAAATGCAGCCATAGGGAAACTTTGATTTCAAATTGTCATTCACCAAGATGCATAGGGAGGCTCTACCCACAGTGCTCAGTAATTCCAAAACACATAAGTAAATTGGGATTGAGCCACAGCATCCCAACAGAGTGGGCCACGGTTGTGCCATCTGGGACCTGGTGCCAGGACAAAGCCACCAGCCATGGGCTTGAGTAGATTTCTGTGGTAGTGTAATTTGTGTGCTGTGTAATGGTCATAAAAGTAACAGAGAAAAGTAAATGAGAAGAAAATTGATTTTCTTGAGTGACATGGTGAGACTTTAAGAAGAGAACATTTAATTGAGTTTGTTATGAATAGCTGTCGTCATAATGCAGGAGAGGGAATAAAGTGGCCCGCATTCTTCTTAAAGTTGTTCATTCTTCTTTTCCAATTTACCAGTCCATTACTGAGTGTGAGCTAGTTAAGAGCAATTACGTACAAGAAGTCCTGGCTGATTAATATGCACCAAACTGCTAAGTCTTCCGAACAACAACAATTAGGGCAGTGAGACTTTTATAGCTGATACAACAGACGCTATTACCTATTTTCAAGTTAAAGGAATGCATTTTTATAATGCTGAAAGCTGCAAAGAATTAATCATCATTATAATTAAAGCAGGTCCAACTACTTTTTTTTTAGAATAGTTTCTGTGATGGGCTTCGTATTTCCTTCCATCCTGCCTGTTGCTGTAGGCGTCACGATGACTTACAAGTGATTGATGGTGTTGCCTTTTGGGTGGTGCTTTAGGCAGAGATTCATTGCGGTTCCTGAGCCAGAGGCAGGTATCCTGCTGGGGATTTAAGCAACAATTGAATTTTGCTTCATTAAAGAGGTCTCTGCTTGGATGGAGAATTTGGATGGGTTTTGGAGGAACAACTGAAGGATGAGAGAGGGGCAGAGGAGCTGAAAGAGGTGGCACCAAGGAGACCTCAAAAGACCTGTCCCAAACCCTAGACTTTGTACTGAGAGAATGAAGGAACTAAAAAAAGGTTATTTTTCCAAAGCAGCATATTATTATAGTTGTTATGTTTTTTAGTATTTGTCCAAATGTGGTTGTTATGTAGAATGAGCAAGCTTTGTGGTTGTCACTCCAATTACAGCCTCATCATTGCTTTAATTAAGCATGTAAAAATTAAAATAATATAATACTTGTTATCTCCAAAACACTAATAGGTATAAACATTAATGACTTATCCAAACATCCTTTTGAGTTAGGTGAGCACTATTATTATGATAAATATGCCTCTGAAAATTAGATGCTGTCATAGTTATCATCAGTAATACTAATATTTTAGCTCTGAAAATTTATTACTTAATTGAAACATTTACCAGTGCTAGAAATAGTTCTGTTTACACCTGTTTTCCTTCTGTGGCAATAAATATAATTCAAATTTACTTTCCATTC
Source organism: Numida meleagris (assembly GCF_002078875.1). Taxonomy (NCBI): domain Eukaryota; kingdom Metazoa; phylum Chordata; class Aves; order Galliformes; family Numididae; genus Numida; species Numida meleagris. The sequence continues at coordinate 6,823,196 of NC_034410.1, forward strand.
CAACTCAACTTCATTTTCAGAAACAGTGATAGTGTACAGTGTTTTGCACTGGGTAAAGTGAGCACAGTTAGAAGAGTTCCATAAAATCAAGGTAGCTGTTTTAGCAGTTTGTATCATTTTTTATATCTGTGTAAACCAGTAGAATTTTCAGAGAGTTTTGAGCAGAAAAGCTTATGATTTTCATTTTCATACTGTTTTTTTCATATACGTGCAGAGTTGAATCTTTGTTGCTCATAAACCAAAAGGCTCCTCCTCTATTGCAAAGCTGCAAAGTGAACGGGTGGTGCTGAACATTATCAAAGGCCGGTGGCTAAATCTAGTTTCCCAAGTCATTGACATTTCCAAGCCTAATGCACTGTAACTGTTTACTCAAGAGAATGTTCTGTCTGGAGAAGAAAAGGCTGAGAGGGGATCTCATCACAGTAGAACGAGGGGCAGTGGGCAGAAACTGGAAAACAGGAAGTTCTATACTAACGCAAGGAAGAAGTTCTTTACTGTGAGAGTGACAGAGCACTGGAACAGCCTGCCCAGAGAGGTTGTGGTGTCTCCTCCTTCTCTGGAGATATCCAAGACCTACGTGGACACTTTCCTGTGCAGCCTGTTGTATGGAACCACTTTAACAGGGATTGGACTGGATGATCTGCAGAGGTCCCTTCCAACCCCTACAGCTCTGATTCTGTGAAAGTGGGGGACTCCTTTTTTCTGAATTGCCTTGTATTCTTATGTCCTGTTTTGAGTCACATTACTTCAGGAGCCAAGATCAGTACAGCAGATATCCTTGTTTAATAATGGGCTTTTTCTCTTGTTTGTAGTGACAAAGATAAGAAGTGCTCCAGCTCCATTTACATAACAAAAGCTAGGAGCTGTGTGTCCAGAAGTATTGTATTAACAAGAAAGTCCCAAGAACACAGCTGAGGTTAATTTTGTAGGTGATGGTTTACTTTGGATTTGAAGCTGAAGCAGCAGCTATTATTTGAGAAAATTTGGAACCATTCATTTATTTTAAATGGAGAGCGTGTTGTGATTTCTTTTAATTACGACTCTGTTCTTCTTAAAATACCTTTTGTGAAAGACTTCGTATCTTTTCAAATCTCAAAACCGCCATGAATAAATTCCCTAAACTGTCATTTTCAATGTGGGCTGAATAGCAACAAGATAGACAAAAGAAAATTTTCAAAGGCATCGGAGAAGGTTGATTGCAGATCATTTCTCCACTTCCATTTACTTTTCTGCACTGTCAGACCTGGATGTGTGCAGCACACCCAGGACACCGGTGCTGTGCAGTCACCTTGGATTAAATAAACCACAGCTGGAAATAAACAAAATCTGAGCAACTGGGACATTTTCCTAGGGATACATGTCTGTTCAGGTAGCAATATCTCTGTCAGACATACTGATGTATCAAGTTCTTCTGTTGCTTTAATTGGTTCAGCTTAATTAGTATTTTATTATCTTCTGTAGCAGAAAGAGACAGGGAGGTTTGCCACAGCTCTGGAGGGATTTATGGATTTTTAGAACTATTAGGGAGTTGTGCAAACAGTGTCTGCTCAGGTGTCCTCATTTGTGCCTTTGACTGCTGAGCGCTTGCAATCAAAAATCTTTTTTTTTTCTGCTGCACACACTTCAAAAATTATAAATTCTCACTATGGGAGGATGGATTCCCATTGTAATTGAGTAAACATATTATCACATGGTGAGAATATTTGTTCTTACTGCTCACCAGTGATCACTCTGTGCAGTTTCTCATAGATGGTGTGCGTGGAATAGAAAGTTTTTGGATGCAGGCACAGAATGGTGGAACACTAATTAGTAAGAAGTATAATCCTTCAGCTCCCTTCAGGAGAAACCACAGCGTAACCAACATTTCATGTTTGTAATGTTCTGCACCAGTTTTGGACTAACACAGGGGAAGAAAAGTGGTCAAGCTTATTTCTTATTTTATTTGTTTTGGAGGAGTCTTGTGGTTCATTTCAAATCCCTACAAAGCTCTTGCGGAAAATGTGTTCCTTTGTGTAACCTAAATGGTTCTTTGCTCTTAAAAGCAATCCTTCTGCTTTGACATGGTGTAGTCTAATTAAAGAAAAGAAATCCAGCTAAAACAAGGAGGTAGATAGGGGCTGGGTGCTCCTACATGGATTGCAGGGACATTTTGGTAGTTGAGGTTCCTGCATAGTGGGGACAAGAGGAATTAAGAACTTGTCATTGTAAAAAGAAAAATGAGTGGATGGAGGCTTCCTGTGCTCATTATCCAGGGAAAAAATGTTTTCACCCCTTAAGTGTAGGATTGGATTCTCTCTGCAGCATCCTCAGGAGGTACTGTAGGAGCAGGATCATCTCAATTTTGAAGGTGGAAGGTGGGGATTTGTGCTTATATGAGTAGCCATTATAGTTGCTTGTGGTCTTGCAGTCCTTTCCTAGAGCAAATAACAAAACTGCTTAGGGATTTTTAGCTATGTTGTTCCCCACTATCAGGGAATATTTTCAGCAGAAATGTGATGTATATGAAATGATCATCTAAATACATTTGTAAGAGATGATGTGATGTGTTTGTCATAAATGCCAGACAAAGCTCTGCCCAACAGGTGCAATCCCCAGCCCCCACATTCCAGTTTTGCTAGTATCTGCTCCCTGTTTAGCAGTGGTTTCAGTAAAAATGCACCAAATATTGTTTCTTACTGAGTCTCTATTCTAGCCAGTGTCGTTTAATGTCATTATGACAACAAAATACTGACTGCAAGGAATGGAGAGCATTAAAACCTGAGTGTGGTGACTTCAGCTGCTCCATGGGTTGACGATTAGACTAGAAGATCTTAGTGGTGTTTCCAGCCTTAATGATCCTGTGATTCTATGATCATGCCATCAGAGCTTTAACTATTTCCTACTAAAAACAAAGGATTAAACTATTGCTTCTCTTCTAATATAAATGCATGGCATTAGGACTAACTTTTAAGCCTCGTGATTTATGATGGCAGACTTCAATACAAATTGCACAGATGTGACTGAGTACAAAATAATACCTCAAACTAAGTCTTGCTCATGTAGCAGAGGCCAACAAACTGTATCCTACATTTATTCAGACACAGATACACATCAGTGAACTGGAAAACAAATGCACTGTTCCAGGGAAGAGCAGAAAAATATCAAAAGTCTGAAATAATTATCCTGTCATGCAAGAGTACATAGGTATGTTATGTATCAGTATCAGCTATCAACAGTCTTCCTCTGTAAGTATTTTCTTTAGTAAATGAGATTTTCATCAAACAGTGAAGGGAAAATTAAAAAAAAAAAAATCAAGGCAAAACAACATGATAAAATAACCTTTTTCTATGCTTGGACAATATTACGTTTTTCATTCTACTTCATTTTCTGAGTGTATAGGTGATCTAACTTGAACAGACAGACTAGCAGAGAATAATGTTCTAACAAAATTCACAAAGCATCTTAAAAATAGCCTGAAATTTATTTTTGAATAAAGCATAGGTAAGATAAGTGTACAAGGTCTCCAAGATAGTCAAACTCAGATAGACAGCAGATATATCACTGCAGTTTTCTTTCTTGTACTTGGTCAGGAAACTATCTGAGTGAAAGATGGGGGAACCTTCCATGCTTTAACAGCAGTGAAATAGATACAGCTACATAAAACTTATTGAAAAACTAGATCTTAATCAAGAGCTAGGATCCTTGCAACATCTAGGAGCTTTAGAATTATAGACGAGTGAGTTCCTATTAGTAGCGTAATTTTGCTTCCTAAGTTTTAAGGGACGATAAAAAGCCAACTTACATTGCATTGTGATAATTATAGATAGATGTTTTAAAATGTTAAGGAAGGAGATACGTTAAGAATAGGATACAAAATGGGAAAACGGCATTAGAATTAAAAAATCAGAAATAATTCAATTCTGATGTCTGTGCAGGGACATGGGAAGCAGTCCCAGCTTGCAAGAGTTTATGATCTATTTCTTCTTATTTCTAATCTATTTTATTTATTTATTTTAAAACAACGAAATAGGAAGAAAATATATTTAGTGCCCTCTTCTGGAAAGCCAGATCTTGCTAGGCATGGCGCCTCAATGAAGTCTCTGTACTCAGAAATGCAAGTCTCCTGATGGAGATGTTTTCCTTTTTAGCTGTTACATGCCTCAATCCAGCTCTGTGTTTACGCTGAACAAGTGCCTTTCATCTCTTCAGCTGCCTGCAGAACTGTGTTTTTTATCAGAGCTGTGTTAAAACCAATCATTATCATTCCTCCTTGGGCAGCTAATGACCCAGATTTGGAACAGGGAATTTCTATGTATTTTTCTTCTATTTTCTACCTGAAAGAAAAGAATAAAGAAAGAAAGAAAAAAAAAAGAAGAAGGAAAAAAAAAACATTTTCCTAGAAAAGAAAATGAATTCTAGGGCTTTTTAAGTCTTTAAAATCAAGAGCCCTCAGATTTTTGTGTGCAAGTGTGGAAGAGTACTGGTACAGTGATGCTGATGGAGGCATTGCTGTGAAGAGATGTGCAGCACACAAGGAACTGGGAATGTGCTGTGCTTCTTTCTGCCTAGTTTCCTGTCCCCTGACTTTCTGAAGAGATACCCACCATTGCCACCATCCACTGACCCCTCTAAAGATGTCTGCAGATGCCAAGCATGACAGACAAAATGCCCTGCTGCTAGAGGTCTCTTATGTGATACCAGTTGATTTTTCTTTATCTCAGAAAATAGAAATGTTGCCTATGGTGATTTAAACCCACGCATGCATCAAGATACAGCTCAAAGTCTTCTGATCTCATATGGAACTGGAAAATGAATCTTTCACTGAAAAGAGAGAGCTTTTTTTGACTAAGGTTCCTGGCATATCTCTCAATGCTTTCATTCTCCTTTCACATCCACTTCAGCGCTCTTCCCCTTCTGCTCTCTAATGACATTTGAAGGTCACATCTTTCCCATCTTGGATTCCTTTATTTGAGTCTTCTAAGACTGCCCCGAGCCGATTAATGTCATAAAAGCTTTCAGTGAAAGTGCTAACTTCTTTGTAGCATTCACCCTCACAACTGCTAGAGTAAGAAAGAAATTTTGATATGGTAGGAGAAAATTTTAATAAAAGAACTTGTGATGCTCTACACCTAAATTGAATTATTTAAAAGTGAATAAATGAATTAGATATAGTAAATATTCAGCCCATTTTCCTGGCTTGGTTCTCATGTAGTTACATGAGACAACAAAGCTGCAGTGTTTGGATTGTAAACACCACAGAGAAGGATTTTAGAGTCTTCCTCACATTCAGCCTGCCCAACTCAAGAAGTGTTTCATTTAAAGAAGACAGTATCTAATGTTTCCTTATAAGCTTTGATTTCTCATACTGTCCTTCAGCACCCAAACTTGTACCTCCAAAGTCAGTGAGAGTCAGTGACGTAAATATCAATGTGAACAACACAGACTCCCCAGCTGCATTAGCTTCCCTGGGCTGCCTTTGGAAGTAGTGTTCTGTGGGATGTGGGCCTGAGGCTAAAATGAACACCAGAGGATGATCAGAAGAACCATACCCCAAGCATGCTTTTGGGATAGTTGTCTGGGAAGAGGGTGCTGCTACATGAAGTTGTAGGCGCAAAAATGTGAAGAATAACTAGAGAACTCAATGGCAGAGACACCCTCAAGGAAGACAGCTGTGAAGACAGCAGCTCCAAGCTGCCAAGAGCTTGAGGAAGTGTTATAGGGAAGGATGACCTTATCTATGCTACCTCTGGTCTTCTTTCTGAACCTGCACCAAGGTACTTTTGGAAACAGGACAGCAAATTGGATAGACTCTAGGTCTAACTTAGTACAGACCAGTATTATGACCAGTGATATTTCAAGAGAAGCACAGTTGCATGTTTGTGAGGCATTGTACAGACTTGAAGGTTTTATGTTTACCCAGTTCTGGGAAGTTGTTGTCTCCTTCTAAAATGTTTATGTGGTTGTAGACTACTTTTGTACTCTTACACTTATTGGGTAATAACGCCACGTTATTTGTTTCTCCCTTTTTTTTCTCTTCCTCAGATAGAAGTATTGCACAGTATGTTATAATCACAACATTAACTCTGTTCTTGACAATTTTATTCTCATTTCCAAATTTCTGAACAGGACTTCAAAATAGGCAAGTGCAATGTTTGGAGAACGTGCATCCAATCTTTCACTAAGATCACTGTAAAGCAGGAGGGGAACCTGGGTGCTTCTACAATGTTATGTGAATATTGATAGAAGTTTTAAAAAAGATCAAAACCAAAACGAGTTCATTATTCACAGCCCTCATTCATATTTCTTAATAATTGATTGCAAATGCTGCCTGATATCCTGGGACAGAGCAGCAATGAGTGCACAAATGCTGGTGCAAAAACACTGTGGAGTGTTTTGTAGCTGCCATTTTGTTTAACAGTAAAAAATGGAGCAACTGCAAGTGGTTGCTCATGCTGCTGGTGCCAGTGGAGCACTGTGAGGGACAGGTGGCTTGGGAGCAAAAGGAGGTTTTTTGTAATTGCTTGGCAGGGCAGAGCTGTATTAGAGTGCAGCAGCAGTTGGCAGATTGGATTAACGTTCTCCTAGGGGCGAGATCTGGCACACGAGCTGTATGTTAATACCTGGAGTCTGAGTTGATTCTGGAGCTGCACTTGTAACAAAAAGAGCATCCACTTTACCTCTGCCGTGTCACAAAGGCATAAATACTAAAGCTGGCATCAAAATTCCCTTTTGGCAACATCAGCAGAATAAGGCTGTCATACATGTAATTCAGATGGATATCTTTTAATCAAGAATTATTATCATGAAATAACACAGAGATAATCAGTTTGTAGAGTGTGAAGTAGCAGCATTAACCTACAGCACTGCAGTCCATCTATTTCTGTAGTGAATGCAGCCATCATACTTTATTTGTGATTATCTTGCATGCTAGAGATGATACTATTTGTGAAGGAGTAATTCTTTGGTTTAGTTGGTTCAGAGAGCTTTGGGCTGGGAGCTGGAAAATCAGCTAATCCCAATTCACACACCCCATGCATCTGTGGGAGAGATTTACGTGTTAACTGCGCGTGTTGCCTCCAGTACATGACACTAATACAAACGGCTTGAGTTTGGGTGACAAATGCTTCTAAAAAACTAGACCCTGTGGCATGGATACAGCATCCCTTCCTGATGTCACCTTGATGTGAGATTACCTCTGCTCCAAGGAAGCCTCTCTGGCATGGGTGGCAGGAGGGCTGGCCATCCACAGTACTGTGCGGCTGCAGAGCTGCTGCAATCATCCTATGCACAGCAAGGACAAGCTTACAGCCTTAGGCTCCTTCAGGCTCATATTGCAATGATTTAATTTGCAGCCTCAGAGAAAATTGAATGAATCATCGAAAGATTTAAAAAAATAGAGCCATGCAAAGGTTTTTCCTGATGATCTCTCATGTTCTTTCACTCTCCGTCCCTTTTACAGACTGTGTCATTCTCTTCTTCCAAAGCAACTGGTAAAATTTCTTCTTAGTTCTGGATATACCTAATTGCTGCTTCTTGATTTTTATATGCCATTGGGTAGCAGTGGAGCAATGCCTTATTCACACCGGTGTAACAGTGATGAAACTCTGACTGCTTAGTTCTCCTTGAGACATCAGTTGCTATATGTTGGCAGCATCATTTTATGCAAGCACAAATAGACTGCTGCATTGGGATCCTCCCAACAGAAAGGATTTCCTTGCCTTTTCTCCACCATAATACATGTATTCCCCAGGTATAGATCTTGGTGCTTTTAGTTCCCATGGAAGAGAGACAACTATAGCAAAGGCAACCAGCTGCCAAATGCTCTGCATGTCCATTGACCCCAGAGACCCCTTCTTCTAACTGCCCTTCCTTCCTAGACCTATTTCCCCCGTCTGTGCTCTTACCCAAGTTCCCCAGGCCTCCCTAGCGTGGCACAATGTTGACTATGAGCGCTTCTCACAGCTTTGACCCCACTGCATGTGGGGCTGATCATCTGGATGTGGTGTAGGGGAGGAGTAAGATCATCCTAAATCAGGTGCTGGGAACAGCTGTGGGTTGTTTGGCTGGCAGCTGAACTGGTGCGCAGGAAACACTTGATGATAGCATTTCATTATGGTATTCCTAATTTATTAGAGGCACAAAGAGAAATGAGCAGTGCTCCTTGGAAGACTGTAGCAACAGGCTGGCACACAGCATGAGATTGTGTTAGAGGTACATTACTTGGGAAGGGTTGAAGTATAAAGGGATAATACACTCTAATACAATATAGGAGAGTTTGCTGTTTCAGACAAAACCGAAGTAGGTCAGTATCATGATGAATTTGGAAGGTGAGAATGTTGAAAATATCTCAAATTATATGTCTTTATTGAGTTGTTTGGTTCTGACAAAATCAAGCCTAGAGTACAAAATACAGGTATGGATTTATTATTTATTTCATTACAATGACACAAAAGGAATAGATACTGTGGTTTTTCAGAGACTAATTCAAAGGTGGTTACTGTGGAGTGCCTATTAACCATAAAATGGTGGTTATATCTTAATAAAATAGTTGGTCTGGGGAGAATTCTGACTACCAATCTGTCTCCACCAGGAGAAAAATAAATGAAAAGGCCATTACCTACCTGCCCACTAGCCATGACTCAACCAGAGATAGCCCTTTGTGCTCCAAATCACAAATATGTGGGAGAATCAAGAAAAATGTAATTTCACCTGAACAGATTTCTGAAAGATTATAACTTGAACAAATAATTGCCAAGAAGTTAGTGCTCAGCTGTAGGGCTTGGTTTTTCTTTTCAGCCATTTGGAGGGCAGGTTCAACCAATTATGAGAAATGAAAGATTTCTTCTCAACAGAACAGATGGGTCCGTCAGTTTTCAGGTTGCCCAGACACAACAAAACCAGTAGCATCATGAAGGATTTTTATGAAAGCAAATGATGACTCACTAAGCACAAATTTAATCTTTGATGTTAACTTCCATCAAATTTACAGAAAATTCTCCAAACAGGTACGGTGACCTGCTCCAATTCTGCATGGGATGCCATAAAGCAGTATGGCACAGACATTAAGGGTCAAATGCCAAACCTGCTTTCACCTGCATAGTTTGCATCACAGCATGAGTTACAGCTTTGTAGGGTTCCGGGACCTTTTTGAAAGCTGTAGTATGCAGTTGTGTCACATATTTGGGATTGTTCGATTGGGCTGATTTCCGTACGTGCATTTGGGGGATTGCCTGCTCATAGCACAAGTAGGAAAATGGGCTGCATAATCTACTTACAGCAAATGTCTTTTGAGAGATGCCTTGTAGGAAACTCTTCTAATGGATCTGGCAGTTCCTGTTTCACCAGCCACTTATGCTTTATTTTTACTGTCTTGCTGTAGTGCATGAAAGGGAATAGATTATAAGGACAATTTGGGTCAGTTAAGAATCCTGAGGGGATCTATTACTTGGAGATATACTTTATTGTTACAGAATAAAATGTGGTTCCTTTTACCCATACTACTACTGAGGGATTTATGATGAATTATGTTAAAATGCTTTCTTGCTGTCCTCACACTTCAGGCAGCTGTTGTACAGTATTATTTCTAATGACTAGAGATCATTTTTATTTAAGGGTGCTGTGATGATGTTTTGGATGTAGTGTCTGATTTCAAAATGTGAAGAAAACACAAAGTGCTAGAAATTAAATATTAATGCTTTGAACTGCATTATAACACGCTTTATACTTCTAGCCTGCTCTGTGACTGTTCTCTTTAAAACTCCTAGTTTCATTATATATATATATTTGTGAATTTTCTAGGTAATAATTCAATTTAAGTAATACTAGGGCATGAAAGACCAATTGGCTCTAAGGAGTCATTTAGAAAATCGACAGAAAATATGTTTTATTTCTGTATTTATTAAGTAACAAATAATCATGAGATCAGGACAGCCATTCCATCCGAGCTATATCTCATATCAGCAAACTCAATATGCTGAGAGATAAGACCCTAAAATAATTATTTTAATAGAACAGCCTGTTGGAAGATGGAAGAGTTGGGCTGATTTGTGAAGTTTTTGTCTAAATCCCCCCTTCTTTGCTTCTAACCCTCTTCGTAAGGAGGCCTTTTCCTGCCTGCACATGTCTCTTGTTTGCATTGATTCAGCACCTTGTCATGCACACATAAAGAAAAGCCTTTCAATGAATGGAGATTGTTGTTGCTAGCAGAGCATCAGCCCACAGCATATGACAGAAACCAGCACAGAAGTTGGAAGTGTAAACTAAACTATCTCTTTTTCTGATGCTCATGGTATATCCTCATCAGACAGCATATCCTTTTCATATAATGGAACTAGATTTCACAATTTACTTCTATTAAAAAAAAAAAAATCCCACATTTCCATCTAAAAACTTTCCCAAATGCTTTGTGAGTTGCACAGGCTGTGCCAGGTTGCAAATGATGATGAAAATGTCAAACTTTTAGAAATAATTTAAGAAAGATGAAGACCTTGACGTGTCTAGGTTGTGCCGTGTGACAGCAGGTGAGATGTGGGGGGTAACAAGGGCCCTGTCTGTCTTTTTGGGCTTATGTCGAGTACTGCTGCAGGCATCTGGGGGCATGAACAGGAGCTATAAATTATGATTTAAATGAATAGTCACAATGAATGAAAGAGTCTAAATCCACTGTATTTTAAATAGCTTCCACTTTCTGTTGAATAAGCCCTGCTGGACTAGAATCTGTATCCTTGATGATCATACAAGGGCTTTCAAGGAGAAATTACCATCCACATCATACTTTGCTCTGATATGCAACAGAAATTACATCTTCCAGTTTGTTTCTGTGGCTTGCAGGACCCACAATTTATGTGTTATTTTGGAATTTGGTGGTGAGGAGAAAGAGGTCTCCACTCTGCTGCTGTATGTATATGCTGCAACATTTGCATTCCCTCTGTCATATGGTCAGGTCCAGGTTTCTTTTGCTGATTGCACAGATTGAGGTCAGTGGCTTCACAACAAAGTGTTGTAATATATAATCAGTCCTGCATTTTTCTGCATTTGAGAGAGAAAAACAGACAGAGCCATCTCTTAGACCCCGTATGATTTCAGTAAAAACATGCACATGTTGCAGCAGATAGTGTGGATTGAAAGTAGGCAAGATCTGTGCTATGACCTGGGCTGAGAGACCCAGTGGGAGAGTGCTTCTGGCACTATGGTTTTAGTATAATGACTTCGACAGCACTCATTGATCACCACTGGCATAGAAGTTTTGGTGATCCAGTTTTTTATAATACCTAGAGCCCTTTGGAGCAGTCTGAAACCTGTTGACTTTTGCTGGCAGGACAACTTGGCACAGAGGGTCTATAAAGCAAAACATTGCCAAAAAAATCTGCTGCCTTTGAATGTGCCCCTCTACGGAGAGGAGCTGTGTGCTTCCGGTATGCAGCCAAAAATTAGGGCTAAGATAGTCAAATCAGCGCAGTGAACTCTCACTGCACCAGTTGAGTAGACAGAAAGAATACCAAGAGTTAACACTGCTATTTTTGTTGATTAAACCTCAAAACCAGACAGGTTAAATGAAATAAATAAGAACTTTCAAGGACTACCCAGTCTCTGAGACTTTGGATTTCAGAAGGATGCTGATCCTGTGCTTTTCCTTAGTGTAGGATTCTCCTACTGATAAATGAATAATGGAACTTAGCAGATATTTTAGTCAAGATATTAAGCAGATATAGTCATCATCTGAACAAGTTAAAATAATTTCACTTGGTTTGTGTATCTAAGAGGAAAGCACCCATTCCAGTTTTCAGAAAGACATTACGTGGAGTTCCCCCTGGTTCCCTGTCTGCGTAGGGAGGTTGCTCACCGTACATTTTCCAAAGACGTTTCAAATAGTTGGGATGAAAAGGACTTTGGAACTGAATGGGCTGATGTCCTTAAGAGCTCAAATGATCAAACATCTCAGGATCAAACATCTGATCCTGAAATCTTTGCTCATGCAAGTCGTTGTTTACATGAGAAAACCTACCAACTTTAAAGGTTTATTTAAGGAAGGACTGTTCCTGTGAATGAACTCTGTGAGCTAGAAGCCTTTGAACACTGAAAGGTATAAGTACAGCTAATGTGAGATATTTTAGAGTCTGAGCAAAGACCTGAGAGAGGAATGACAAATTATATTCAGAAAATAAAGGTATTCTTTGAGACTTCTGCAACTCTTTTTTCAGTCTGCTCCTAAACCCTCTCAAAAAAAAGTAATAAATCTTTTACCTTGGTCTCCATTAATGGCTCTGAGACAGCTTTAAGCCCTCCAGCATGGCTGTGGGGACTCTATACCACAAGTGGGAACACGAGCAGATGTCCTTCTCACAAATTCCCTGGCTGTTTCTTTTCCCTCCAGCCTACTACGTTTCTCCATCTTGTCCTGAAGCTTTCTGTTCATATGTATTTTGGAGGCTGACTTCTGATTCTCCCTGCCCAGTCCTCATTTTATATATTTATACTGTTTTCTTCATCCTACTGCCAGGATCTTTGAGGACAAAAGTTGCTCAGTGTTTATTGGCAATGTACTACTGAATGTTAGGAAAGCAATGAGCACAAATCTATCTTCCCATACCTATAAAATTATTTTAAAATTGGCAAAAATGCTTGCAGATCATACTAGTATTTCATCTTAAGACCCTGTGTGGCTTTCAGAGAGTCACAGAATCATTAGGGTTGGAAAAGACCGCTAAGATCATCTAGTCCAATTGTTGACTCCTCACCACCATGCCCACTAAACCAAGACCCTCTAAACCATGTTTTCTAGTTCTGTAGACAAATTTACTCCTCCAGTGCATTCTCTTTAAGGAATTGTAGCAGTTTTAGAATTTCAGCAAGGCAGAGAGAAAACCTAAGGCCACAGGCTTCAGCAAGGTCTCTATTTTCAGCATTATAAGCTTCAAGAGCTCTTTGGCTTTGGTGTGATTAACTGTAGATGAGATAATGGTAATTTATTTCATGCAATCTGCAACAGGTGAATCTGAAAAGGATGTGTACTAAAATCAATGCTATCTTGCAGTGAATTCATTTGTGCTCCTAGATCTTCCCTGATACCAACAGATCAGAGACTGACCTTGTTAGGGGTAACTTTATGTATCAGCATGCCTAAAAAAAGGATTTGATTTTGGCATGTAACTTGATCCTTGTAAGGAAATGAATGAATTGCATGGATGAAGGGAGTAACATCAGTCTGGTATTAGTCTCTGTTTTCACTTCTGTAGTCTGTGGTAGATTTTTATTTATTTTTTTTTTTATTTTAAAGGGGGGGGGGAGTTCATGCAGTGATGTAAGATTCAAATTGTAACAGAGAAGTTGGTTTTAATATTTACAGGGTGATATAACAGATGTTTCTCTGCCTCTCTATTAAGTCCCCCAGAAATAGATAGGATGAGTTATAGGAAGTCCTACGTACTTGTCTGTGATGCAATGGGCCTGGGATAGTGACTGCTGAGGCTTGCAGCACTATCCAGGACACCTCATGGTTTCTTGGCATAAATAAAAAAATAACAAGAAAATTTAAAAAAAGCTCTAAAACAGAAGTATCTATTAAAAAAATAATAGTAAAGATCAGATAAACTTGATTTGTGAAGCAGGCATTCAAGAAGTCTCTACTTTGTCCTCTGGGATGGAATGGTTTGTGAGAGCTGCTGACTTGAAATTTGAATTGGAAGTCAAATCAAACAATTTTAATATACTTTCTTTAAAGTTTATTTTAACAGGACAGAATTGCAAAAGTAGGTGTTTGCATGAATGTGTATAAAGTCATTCTTATTTAAACTTTCGTATTACTGTCCTCACTGTTGTGTTGCTCAGCACTGCCCACCTTGCACAACCACAGATCTCTGTTGTGGCCTGCTATGGAGAAAAATATTTTGCTAATTCTTAAAGCACTGACCTTGACTCTGGCGTTACTATTTGCTACTTATTTTGTAAGTAATAAACTCTCCCTGTGAGATGGCCTGCCATACAAACTGATGAACCCCTCCCCAAGGCCCAAAGAGTGCAAATTGATATGAAGATGCAACTTAGCTGGTCAAACAAACGTGAGGTCAGTTCTGTGTCCAAAGTCAATAAGCTTTCATTTCCTGCCTCACTCTGGACCTACAACCTGCTCCGAGATCACCCGCTGTCACTCCCAGTTTTATTAATGCAAGAATAAAGAAGAGAAATACGCATTATGTCCCTGTTGTGTTTAGTTATAATGAGAGAATGTCTCCAGCTGACCAAGGTGTCCTCGTTAATGACTGTTCTATATTTAGCCTGTGCGGAGAGCATGTGCCCCCAGTTCAATCAAAGATCTGGTAGTCATGGTAACGACACTGAGCATCTGGATGTATACCATTTGCCAAACTGTAATGAAGTGCAAGACAAAAAGAACACACAGTAGTATTAGGTGAATGAATGCATTGTTCTTTTCTACTACAGATAGTGAATAACTGCTCCCTAGCCATAAACGATGGGTTTTGTTTATTTATTTATTTATTTTCAGGAAAAGAGCTCTATTAATGGAGTTGGCAATTACTAATCTATTTTTTCTCTTCTGTTTCTTTCTTAATTTCATTTTGTAGGTGTATCAGCATTCATATACGGCGCATTATGTCCTCAGCAAAATTCCTCATGGGTAAGCAGTTATTCAATGTTTTCATATTAAAACTCATCCATTAAGAATTCTGCAAAATAATGCGTGTCATGCCCAATGGTTTCTTTGTGACAGCCCTTTGCAGAGGTCTGGCATTCAGCTGCAGCATCCGCTGTGCTATGTATTGTACAGAAGATGAAATAGTCTGGAAGCAGAAGTACTCATCTTCCCTGGAGCATCAGACTACATGAATTTCATATTCCAGTTTTCACGGTTTTGGCCAGAACGTAGATGTGCTGGCGTCTGACTGGGAGCCATGATTGGCCACTCACCAGAGCAGCGTTGGAGGGTGTCGGTCCCTTAAACTTAGCCACAACTGAGGCATCGCCCTTCAGTTTTAGATCTCTCAGCAGATTCCCTTTACACAAATGTTCTTTCTAACATTCCAGCTGAGAGCAGATAGAGCCACAGTGTGTTCACAGGATCCCACTGCACTCGAAGTTATACTGAAGCCATAAGCCTTTGTGTTTATTAGTTTATCTTTTCAGAATGTGTAAGTCTGAAAACAAACAGTAATCCCCCATAGGCTTTACAAAGCATTTCTAAATTTCTACTGAGTGTTCACTCTATCTTATCATTCAGACAAGGAATGAAGATGTCAAACAGGTCTGGACCCGATACTGATCCCTGGGCTACTCCATGCATTTCTGGCCTCTAGTTAGACTTTGTGCCACTGAGCACTGCACTCTGGGCAGCCAGGTTTTGATACACCTCACTGTTTGCTCATCCAGCCTACACTTCAGCAGCTTCTCTCTGTGGGTCTTACGGGGGGCAGCATCAAAGCCCTTACTGAAGTCAAGGGAGACAATATCCACTGCTCCATCCTCATCCATCAGGCTGATCATCTTGTTATAGAAGCTGATCAAATTGGTTGAGTATGACAAAAATAGGCATCAACTAGCTTGAGGAGATCCTTTATCTTTGATCAGAGGCAGTTTTTTAAATCCCTCTTAATCAACTCTATATCCATGACATCGTAGATAACCCCCAGCTCCATCCTCATCTCCCTGCAGCTCACCTCTCATTTGTCTAGAGTTTAGCCCATGGTCCCTATCTGATTTTCCCTTAAAATATTCCTGTTTGTTTGAGTGTTTTTTTCTTTTCCTGATAATTTAAGGACTGACCCAAGTGGCTAGGAGTGGGATTACATCATATCAACAGGACACACATAGGCATATAATGATTCCTGGTGTTTCAGAGCGATACTTCCATAGCATCAGTGGAAATGCGTAAACTAAATTACTCAAATCATTGTCAGCGAATACAGAGCTAAAAGCTATGAATCTGATGCCAGGTTGTGTGTTTTAAGTATCGCATTGGTGATAGCTGTGAGGGAATGGTAAAAAGTAACAATATAGTTGTACTGAAATATAATTCCTGTATTCACTCTGCTTGTTCACTAGGTTATCATTTCTATACATGATGGCTAAGCCAGTAGCAGGTGCTTTGGATCCTTCTAATAGCTGACAAAACCTGCGAAGGTGCACCTGTTCTGTACATAGGGCGATCATAGAGACACCATATAACTCAGGTTGGAAAGGATCTCACAAAGTCCAACATCCAGCTCAAAGCAGGTTGCTCAGAACTTCGTGTGGTTGGGTTTTGGAAACCTGCAGGGACATGGATTGTACAGCCTTGCTGGGCAACCCATCCTACTGCCTGTCATCATGGGTGAAATATTTCTCCTTAAGTCCAGGTGATCTTCAAGGATTTGTCTCAGCACTCTTATCCACAGACACACATACAAACACACACAAAAATAATAACAATAGAAATAATAATAATGAGATAACAATAATAGTAATAAAATAAAAATAAAAGCTGAAATAACTGTCTTTGGCTTCCACCTAGCAGCCACGAAGCTATATTTTCTATAGAAAAAGCTGTACTACGGACATGTTTTGAGATCTCTGAGCCCTGGAGCTCATGAAACCCTTTTCTCTACAGCTTGAATCTTGTTGAATCATCATAAAAAAATCATAAGCTCGAGGTTAAATTGTTTCCATGTACTGGTGGAACATGGGAATTGGGAGATTTCTCACCACCATCAGCGTTCTGGTGTCCCAACGTGACACATTACAGACTTCTTCACTCTCTTTCCTCCCTGTCTCAAGTCTGATCTTCATTTTTGTCTTCTGAATTTAACTTGAAAACTCCATCGTGCTGGCCAGTATATGTGATATGAAAGGATGTTGAGCAATAGGATGAACACACAGCATGAGTGTATAAGCTTTGCATGTTAGGTAAGCCTGGATAAAAGTAAAATTACTTGGCTGATGCACAGTTCTATTCCAGAAAAACTAAAGGTAGAAAACAAGTTTCTTACATAGTATATATCAGAAATGCTAAAAAATAACAATGCAGAAACCCAGGCAGTATCCTACTACTGTATGACATTTCTCCATCCTGACAGTGAGCTTCTTGTCCCCCCAGCCTCAATTATTTTACACAGTCAGATATGTTTTGTCTTTCTCTCCATGTTTGGTTGAGTCATGCTGCAGAAAGTTGGAGGGGTAGATCTGTCGGAAGAGGCATACTCAGTATGCTAGGAAGGTTTGGAAAGTGAGATGGTGCTGGAAGGCATGCAGCTTTATCAGGCATTGGTGTCCCCACAGCATGGTGCTGTGTTGGATCAGGCAGGAAGAAAGGTGGAAGGATTGCTGTGTTTTATGTTGTGAAAGGTTTGTTTTGGAAAGCAGTTTAGGCTGTCGATATGTATACAGCCATTGCAAACCACGCCACGTAGCAACAATTGCATAGATCTTTCACGTGATTGTAGCACAGGACAGTGTCAGAAAGCATGGCTTACTAGCATTTGCATGAAATGTGGGCATTTATCATTTGTCTAGGATAGATATATTAGATTAGATATATTTAGATATTAGATATATTTTAGGATTGTGCAAGAAGAGAGAGGGCAGGTATAGTGAGTGGAGATGATGTAGCAGGTGATGAAGTGCATCAATTGACTGGGAAGTAGAGCCCCTGCTGGGTGAAGGCATGAAAATGTCTTCATTGCATATTTCATATTTAATATAGGGGCACTGTCTGATGGATGGGTGGGAGTGAAGTTCACTAGGTCAGGACCCAATGCATTGACATAGCATAAAGTGTAGTTCAGTTTGATGCCCCAGGTTCTTCAGTGACAACAAAATTCATAATCCAGGCAGCGTCCTTGACCTCCTCCAGCTGATAACAGAAGGGGTATCTCTGCTGAGGCTAACGATTAAGGAGGTGGATTAATCTAATCTTAAACATCACTTTTAAAATAATGTGACATCAATCTGCAAGCCTAAATTGCTTTTTGAAGGGAAATTCTAATTCTTCCTTCCATGTTCTATGGACTCCCCAGATTCAGATTGTGCCGGAGTGTTCTATAAGTGTGATGGTCAATTTGAGTACGTCCTCAGCTCATATGTGGACATAAAAAATGTGGGACTGTAACATTTTCCCTTAAGAGCTGCCATGGAGGTGAACTCCCCACATAAGGAGGAGTAGCACAATTTAGCTCTCTACAAGACACGTAGTATACACCAGTGACATACACACTGAGGATCTTATCTAAAAATGAAAATAAGGCTGAGGTAGAAGAAATAGCAAATAAACCTGCAAGGATTCTGTGTGGATTTGGTGAAGTACTGGAACAGGCTGCCCAGGGAGGTGGTGGAGTCATCATCTTTAGAGGCGTTTAGGAAACGTGGAGATGTGGCACTGAGGGACGTGGTTAGTAGGCATGGTGGGGATGGGTTGATGGCTGGACTAGATAATCTTGAAGGTCTTTTCCAACCTTAATGATTCTGTGATTCTATGATATACTTTATTTTCTTTTTGTATTTTTTTTGTAATCCCAGCCTTCTCACAAATTCATAGATTCATAGAAACCCCTACAGCTTGCGCTTCCGGATTTATTTAGTTGTTTGTTTGTTTATTTATTGTGGCCTGAGGTTTTCATATTTCACAGGGAAAACAAGCTAAGGTCTGCATTCTCATTTTCCTGGGCAGAGGACTCGGGGCATGGAGAGGAGTTAGGTTCCCTGCATGGCCCCCGTTTTGCTTTGGCTGCTTACCCAACAATGTGATGCTGGCCCCGGGTGCCATCTAGTGGAACAAGGCTCTTCTCTCGCTTTTCATCCTCCCTTGCACAGGCGAGATGTACCATCACCTCTGTTTTTCTCAAGTTTAGATACCCGCTGATAACTGTTTACAGCTGTCTGCTTGATAAATCCTTTTGCAAAGCTCCTCTTGTAACCCTGAACTTTTACTCACTGCATTGTAATTTCCATCGAGTTATAGTTAATGCCATTGCATCCCTACACTCAGATATGCAATAGACAGCTCTCATGTGAGGTGCAGGGAAAGAGCAGAGAAAGATAATAGTAACTATTTCATAATATTATTTCGCCTAACTCAGGAAAATGAAAATTCACCTAATATGATGTAGGCACAAGCCAGCAATGTGCTTATGAAATCCAGCAAGCAAAAATTGTCTTAGGCTCTAGTGTTTTTTAAAAACAGTGGTCCTACTAAGTCCAATAGTAGTGGATGATACTAGTCATTCACAGCCTGTGCTGGACTGGGGAAGAGGCTTGGATTGTTCAGTTTTCTTGATCAGTTCATGAGACCGTTCCCCTAACCCTGCTGCAGGATTTCCCTCACCAGTATTAAGGTCACTTCCCACCACGGCTTGATCTGGCACTTTCTATGCAAGAGCTAACTTTGCATCCCACAGGGTACCTCTATCTTTAACTTTAAGCTGCAGCCAGAAGTAATATAATTAAAAAAAAAAAAATCTGTGTTGTTCTTGCATTTCTCAACATCAAGACCAGCGTAAAACTCGTGCATTTCCTTAGACCTCCTAGCCCTCAGCTCTTTCTGCACAAACCATTGCCCACTGAGTACAGCTGAGTGGCAGGGATTAGTATTGACCCCTCAAATGAAGTCTCAGCACAGTGTTAACACATCCAGACAGTGCGAACCAATGGGAGCTTGCATATCTGCTTATAGGGATCAAAGAGGCATTAGCAGTTATTCCCACTCCTCACTCATTTTGTATATGGGGAGGAAGGAATTGTAAATAGCTACTTCTACAAAGGATTAATGGAATTGTAGACTCCATTAAAGTTGGAAAAGACCACTAAGATCATCTAGTCCAACTGCCAACCCATCACCGCTATGATTTGCACTCCTTCCCAGATTTGCACGGCATAATCAGAAGAATGTGGTAAGTAGATCACAGGAGCAATGTAGAGTTTGGTTCAGCTCTTCCTACATACACTTCAGAGCATTGTAAATTATTGCACTACTCCCCACACTGAATTACCATTAACTTCAAGAGAAGTCCCATGTGTGGAGTGGAGTGCGAAATATACATCGGAGATCCACCCAAGCTGTAACAGGAGGAAGAACTCAGCCCATTTTCAAAGTGATGGCCATAGATTACTGTAGAGCTCTCACTAATGTTCCTGTCTAATCCTTTTATACAAGCTATAGCCAGGGAAGAAATTAAGGCCCGTAAAAGAGAGTTCATTAGACTTTGTATATACCCTACTGTTAAGCACTTTGAAAGACAGCCAAGTTTTCCTCACACTTGCTCTTATTTTCCTATTTACAGTAAAAGGTAGAAAACTTCAGAGAACTGGCCACACTGGAGACATCTTCCAGTCTGACCAAGTCTCTTCTGTTTTGTTCTATAATATCCCTTCTTTTCAGAATTCAAACATCTCTGCACAGCAAGAATCTTCCTGTGCTTCTGTCTCCATCTGCGAAGCAAGGAGAGAAATATTGCCTACCCCACAGTGGTGATATGCAATAATTACTGTAGAAGTGCTGCACGATCTCACTCTTTAACATTTATAAACTTGTACTAGAGCCCACGTTTTATTTTAAGAGAAAAAAGCACGGTAATTAATAGTCTGTTTTCAGCTAATTAAATTTTGCTTATAGGAGCTGCATATTTTTCCCCTAACAATGACATAGAGGGCTTGAAACAAGCTCTTATAAGAGATAGGTGAAAACAAATAGTAATGTGAAATTTTTTGAAACAAGTAGAAAACAAATGTGTTATGCAGTTTGTGAATAGTCTGCTAATGTTACATCTACTTCTTACTCCCTCATTCCCAATTGTTTGTATCATTTCTTGAAGTGCTTTCCATAGCAAGTCCAGGAACCTCTGCTTCATAGAGTGGTGATTCTTGTGCCAGACTACAAATAAGAACATACTCATGATCAGATATGCTTATCCCATTGTGTTTGACAACAGAAGACTGGACAAGTTATCTTGGTATTTTGATTGTGGAGCCTGACCTTAAATCCACTGGAGCAGATAAGAATCTTTGAGTTTACTGGAATTTGGCTCAAGTCCTCATGGATCTGTTGGGTTCCTTGCTTTTTTAATCATCTGAATTAAACACTAAACAACAGTGCTTGAACAGTAGTTAAAATACATGTGTTTCTTGCTTGGAAATTCATTTTGTACCTTTTTAATAAGAAAGCTCCAGCATTTCCTTAAGCAAAGCCTTTATTTGAACATCACTCACTTCCAAGTGGTGGCAGGTCGAAAGCAGCTCAGTCTTGGAAGGCTGTTGTAGCCTGTGCCAGTGGGAGGAAAATCACTTCAGCAGCTCAACACCTTATCATTTCCACTGGGGATTTGCCATTTGTTCGCCCATGTTGGTCACTGCACAGCATTTTTAATTTGAAATGTTTCTCCTTTGTGTAGGCAAAGCAATTCTTTACCACACGATTCTCTTTTCTAGAGTTACTTGTGATGTGGGTGGACATCTTAGAAACCATACATAGCAATAATAAAAAGGAGCAATCCCCTGATGGGAGGATTTGATATTACGAATGAGAGTAATGACTGGAGAAACTGAAGGGGAAAAAAAAAAAAGAAAAAAAGAAAAAAGATCTTGAGTAATTAATATTTAGGTGCATATGTTAGCAATTTGGCAGAGAAAAGCCCAGCAACCACCTTCCTGATGTTACAGAAAAGGTCAACAGTTTATTGTTCATTGGGAAACTGAAAAAGAGGAAAAAGAGGAATAAAGAAGAAAGATTTGAAGTGAAGTCTCCCGTGGTGTTTGTCTGAGGCAGCATTCCCTGAAAATGGAAGTAGGATTCCTGTTAAATTCTGTTCTTGAATAAATTGTGCAGGGTCACAAGTGAGAAACTCAGTTGAATTTGGAAATGTTTGGAACAGAAGAACATCATAATTTTAAGAATGTTGTTACCAACATCTAAGGGCCATTTCTATTGTTTGCATACTCAGGTAAACATAGGGATTTTGATGAGTTGTTTGCTGTCCTCCAGCATGGATTAGATTAGATTGGATTAGACCATTAGAAAGACAATCTAATGCTTTAGGTTTACTTAATTCCCAGAGCAAGTTTGTGGCTCTTTTTATGACATGGGATTGATTTTTAAAGTGATATTAGTATCATACAATATTTCACAGGTCTAGTGACAAAACTACATTCATAGGTGCTTTACAAGCAGTGGCAGACTATAATCAAACAGATCTCTTAGCTCCTATTCTCTGCTGTATCTGACTAGATGCTAAATCAGAGCCGCATATGCTTTAGATTTCCTTGCATTTTCTCTTTTATGCCCTAATTCCATGGAATTCATTCATCTTGGACAAAATGCTGGGTGAGCTAAGCTGTTTTTAAGTCTTGTTAAATGATTAGTATTGATTAGTATTAGTATAGATCTGCATTTGAAATTAGTTGATTCATGATTAGTATTGATTAGTATTAGTATAGATCTGTATTTGAAATTAGTTGATTCAGATTGGTTCTATTGCTTCATCCAACTTTTGTTCACTGAAAAGCGCTGTAAAGAAAATATGAATATCTGTGCCTACATGCATTAAATATTTAATAGTGGATAAAACTACATGAATGGCAGAGCTTTTTCCATCTGTTTAAGCACTTCTGTTTGAATTCTGAGATGATTCTTTTAGTTGCACCTTCTGATAGTTTAATTTCTTGATTGTCTGTTCTGGCAAGTCTTTGATTCCCATTTGTAATTATGTTTTCCTCTTGTTGAGAGTCTCTGTAAGACTGTGTATCTCCTGGGAAGCAATTTTCTTAATGATACCTGTCTCCTATTCTCCTTGGTGAATACTGAAGTAAACAAGTCATTTAATTGTTTAAGAATGCCTTTTTGCTCCATGAGAAGTGGCAATCTTGTTTCTTGGAAGTCTTCCTTTAAAGGCTGTTGATGTGGTCTACCTAGACTTCAGCAAAACCTTTGACACTGTCTCCCACGGTATTCTCCCGGGGAAGCTGGCAGCCCGTGGCTTGGACAGGTACACTCTTTGCTGGGTAAGGAGCTGGCTGGAGGGCCGGGCCCAGAGAGTGGTGGTGAATGGAGTTAAATCCAGCTGGCGATCGGTTACGAGTGGCGTTCCCCAGGGGTCAGTGCTGGGGCCTGTCCTTTTCAATATCTTTATTGATGATTTGGATGAGGGCATTGAGAGCACCCTCAGTAAGTTTGCAGACAACACCAAGCTGGCAGGAAGTGTCAATCTGCCTGGGGGTAGCAAGGCCCTACAGAGAGATCTGGACAGGCTGGATCTCTGGGCTGAAGCCAATGGGATGAGGTTCAACAAGACCAAGTGCCGCGTCCTGCACTTTGACCACAACAACCCTAGGCAACAGGCTACAGGCTTGGGGCAGAGTGGCTGGAAGACTGTGTAGAGGAAAGAGACCTGGGGGTGTTGGTCGATGCTCGGCTGAGCATGAGCCAGCAGCGTGCCCAGGTGGCCAAGAAGGCCAATGGCATCCTGGCTTGTATCAGAAATAGCGTTGCCAATAGGAGTAGGGACATAATTGTCCCTTTGTACTCAGCACTGGTGAGGCCCCACTTCAAGTACTGTGTCCAGTTTTGGGCTCCTCACTGCAGGAAAGACGTTGAGGCCCTGGAGCGTGTTCAGAGGAGGGCGACGAAGCTGGTGAGGGGTCTGGAGCACAGGCCTTATGAGGAGCGGCTGAGGGAGCTGGGATTGTTCAGCCTGGAGAAGAGGAGGCTCAGAGATGACCTTATCGCTCTCTATAACTACCTGAAGGGAGGTTGTAGTGAGCTGGGGGTCGGCCTCCTCTCTCTTATAACTAGTGACAGGACGAGAGGGAATGGCCTCAGGTTGCGCCAGGGGAGATTTAGGCTGGACATTAGGAAATACTACTTTTCTGAAAGAGCGGTCAGGTGCTGGAATGGGCTGCCCAGGGAGGTGGTTGAGTCACTGTCCCTGGAGGTGTTCAAGAAACGTTTAGATATAGCGTTGAGAGACATGGTTTAGTGGGGTTATTGGTGGTAGGTGGATGGTTGGACTGGATGATCTTGTAGGTCTTTTCCAACCTAGCTAATTCTATGATTCCATGATTCCTCTCTTTCTCCAACCTGTGATTAGAGAATCTGTGGTTCTTTGTTCATAAATGAACACGTATGTTCTACTCCCTTTAATTTCTTTTTGCAAATTTCCTTGAGTTCGCTTCTTTTTTTAATTCACCAACAGTTCTTAAATATCAAGTTTCCAGTTGTTTATAACCTGTCCAAATTTCTTCTTTACATGGTGTTTTTTCTTTTCTTCTTTGCAGAGAAGAAGAAATCTATTTAAGCTGCTGTCTGGTTTTTTATGCTATTAAAAGTAGATGTGAAGACACCAAGTTCTAGTGTGGAGACAGATAGTTAGGATAGGTAGCTTTTTTTTTTATAGCTGACAGTGGAAAAGTCTTACAGTGATATGAGCTGATGTGCTTAGGGCTTGTCTTTCAAGATATTCATTGATGGTTTGATGAAAGTAATAGAAGATATTCCTGCCTTCCCTATACTTTCTTCAACTTATTTTCATATAACACTGCAATCTTCAAATGCTTTCTGTATTTTCCAAAGTTATGTCACAATTAAGCAAGAGGGTTCAAAGTTTTTCTCATGAACTCACTCTAGCTTATACATTTAGGTTGCATATATTTAGACGTGTGGGAGTGTTGTTTGGTGGAAATCGTTGCATTGTTGTTCATATCGGCAGTATATGCAAAGAATTTCCATGCAAATACTGTTGTTCTATATTGGAAATCAAACTAAAAAGGTATTCAAACAGACCCAAGGATGAACATCCATACCACAGCCCAGATTTTGACTGATTTTTTTCACTTTCAGTCTTCTTCAGTCTGGCTGTATAGAATATTTTTCTTGAAGAATTCTTGAAATCAAAGGAGCTTCTCACTCAGTTAGTGGAAATTATTATTTTGTTTTAAGCTGCTTTTGAAGCTATTGTTATAGAACCATTTGTCATGTTTGTGCTCAGAACAAGACTCAGTGCCAGTGAGAGAAAATGGTCTTTAGAATAGGAAAAAGAGGGAACACACAAACTGAAAAAATTCAGCTAAAAGAATGCAATCTCTTTCAAACTAGTTTTTCATTAATCGCAGTATTTCTTAAGGTCAAAAACAGGCAAGCTGATGTGACTGATTAGCTTGTTTTATTCTGCATAGATGTTTTGATCTGAGTTACACAGAAAAAATGACTTGCTAGATGGCATGCTAATTACATTCAGGAACGTTTCTTATTCAGACTTTTTAAGTAATGAGTACTCATTTAAAGAAATGAGTAAATTTCTCTGTTTACTAGTTCAACAATCTTTTGTGAACATTGTGCTGAAATCATCCCTGTGCCTGGAACACCGTAACAGCCTCTGTTCCAGACACTGTCATCTTAACGTGGAAGAGTTTATACAGCACCTGCTCCTTCCTCTGTCTGGCCTAAAACAACACTACTTTTCCCTTCTTTCCCAGGCTTTAAAATCAATCATCTTAAGAGATGAAATAAATAAGAGCGACCCTTTAACAAGCCCTTGCCTTGCCATTTCTTTGCCTGGAAAAATTAAGAGTTCTTTTCCACAAGGAAACACTGAAAGTGGTGTAATGATGCAGTGAACCTATTCCTTCATGTAAACCCGTAATAGTAGATATACAGGCTGCCTTCAAAACAACCCATTTTCAAGCCAGCATCCTACACAAATGAGCCCACAGGGGAAGGCTTGGGTCCAAACAAGGCCTAATGATGAGAGTCTGTGAGAAGCATTGCCACTTTGGAGAGGCTGAGTTGCTCTGTAATTTTGATTGATTCAAGAAAATATACGGAAGAATTTTAAGCAGAATGTTTTGGAGGAAGGCCATAGCTATGAAAAGCTATTGCTTTTCAGCAATAATATAGGTCCCAGAAGGAGATGGCTGGTTAGGCCATCATGAGACTCCATGTATGCAGTGCTTGGGCAGTGGGCGAGTGCTCCTGACTTTTTGGTGTGCATTTGGTCTGAGACCCTTCAGGCTTCTTTAACAAGGAGAACTGCAGGTCCAGAATAGGATGAGATAACCTGAGGTGTGTTTGATAGCTGCTCTCTGCATGTGTGTTTCAGTTTGTGGATCATGAATAGCTTCCCTGGGGAGAGTGGTAAAGGGTTATGGCCATCCCACTGTAGAGGCTGTGTAGGCACGTACTCCTCCTGCTATAGGTGATGTGGTGGTTTTGTAATGGAGTTTTTTGGGGCTACCATGGAGGGATTTCATGTTTTTGCACCCAACATAGCCCATGTAAGCATGTAGGAATCTGCTCTTTCATGGTAGAACTTACCAGTAGGTGAACTTTACCCTTATGCCATTTTCAGGCTTGCTGACAGTCTGGTCTCACCTGGTCACTGCTAATACAGCCTACACGCTGATCCAGTTTCTCTGAAGCCTTGCAAATCGTGGCTGGCTCTCAGGAGCATTTCTAGGGGAAACTGGGATCTTAAACTGTTTCTATATCCCACAGTGGAAAACAATAGTTTGGAGTATGAGGATAGCTGTCTAGCTAATACCTCCCTGCAGTGGTCTACATCATGACTTGGGCATGCCTGCTCTTGCACATTCAGTGTGTAGGAGCATTCAATATAGAGGAAGTTCATAGTAGCTCAATTTGTAAATCAGGCACCTTCACACAATATGCAATTCCATCAGTCAGCCTTTCTATCTGTACGTTTATCAAACAGCGAGTAAACAAGATTAGGCTACAAGAGAAATTTCCCAGCTATTCTGAGCAGTGCTAAGAAGTAATTCAGCAGATGCAATGATATTTTTCCTCAGAGAAAGGGAAAATGACTTTTCTTTTCATGTCTCCAGCAGAGCTTTTTCCTGGTAGACCAAATGGAGGGCTTTTACCTTGTACCTTGTCTTTCACCTTATGAGCCACCAAAGCTGGTTTATGCAGCTTTTCTCATTACATTAGAGTTTTCCTCTTCTAAAACATGATGCAGTGAGCAGAACTGACAGGACTTGTCTGGGCTCTGTTCTGAATTACAGGATGTAATTGGTATGTCTGTCGCTTAGCTCCACCTGGGTTATTTGAAGCATTACAGGTTTCAGTTCTTACAATTTGTCTAATCTGTTTATTTGGCGATGATATTTCCCCCTCTATTTATACTATTTATAGTATCTTGCTCCTTTTCTTATTCTGGGTGAAAACAAGCGAACAAACAAACCACCAACAAATAGATAATTCATTTGTCAAATAGTGAATAACTTTTTCTCCTGTGAGAGGTCTTTATTTGATGCACTAGTTTTCTCTCTTCTGCACTCAGATGTTACTCTCTGTTGGGATAGTCAACCAAAGAAATTGAGTCATAACAGGAACAGCTGACTTGAAGCTTAAGTAGCTGATGCATACAAACCAGAAAAGATACAGAAGTTGTAGGGCTCCTCCTGTTGTGGGAATGGGACTTTTGTGGCTGTTATTAGTAGGAGTTCAGTATGACAGTCACTTATCTTACAAAAGTGACTTTAAGCTGCCCACAGAGACTTACTTATATTGAAAATCATCAGAAGAAAAGGCGTAATTATATCCCACCAGCATCAGTGCTGAGTGACACTTTGCCAGTAGAGCCAAAAGCTATCTGGGTGATACACACTGACTTGAAGGGTCAGTGCCTCAACAAACCACACGTCTCTCCACATCTGCATCAAACCTGTCATCATGAGTACTTCATTGTTCAATCAGCTCCAAGGGCCTCTTCCCAGCGCCATTATGGGTTATGGTTTATAACCACTCTCCAGCAGCAGTGCAGAAGTTCCCATTCCAACCAGATCAGTTATGGAAATGGATACCGTATAATTTGGTATCCCATCTCATTTAGGATCTACCCTGATTGTAGTTGGCTTTGAATAGGAGTCCACAGGAAAAACACTTTTCACATTTGAAACACGCTGTAAAATGCATTCCTGAGCACTCCCCTTGCTGCTGCCTTTGGACATGCATCCATGGTGCAGTGGGAAGGTGCAGCCATGGGAGATCTGATCTGAATGGGCAGAGCTGGAGCATAGCCATGGCACTGCACTGCTCACAGACCAGGCAAAGAAAGAATTTTGTTAGTGTCTAATTATTGCTTTCGGTTTTGTTCTGTTTTGAAAATCTGGTCTGGAAAAAATTGCCTTTATCTGAGTAACAAATGCTGCAGAGCAGCCTTTTGCTCAGGGGCTAGGCAGACTTTGACTCTTTTCTCTGTTTTTGGGCAATGCTGGCCTCAGATTGCCTTGTTAATTTGTATCTGTAGACAGCTAATTCTCTTACTTTTTAAAGCCATTTGAGTTCTGCTAATGAGACATACTGTATACTGACTTTTTTTTTTTTTGTTTGCTGACCATTACGATACACATAGTTATAGTAATGCGACTTCAGAATATGAAATGTAATTGTTTTTGCTGAGTATAAATACCATCAATACACTGGAAGAGTTTTGCTTTCTGTGCTATGATGAAATGACATTATGCTGCTCTGACATTTACGGGGAAAAAGAACCTCCTTTTTCTATGCTGCATTTGCTGTGTCTTACTGATGTTCTGCTGCAAAATAAAGGTAATAGATGAAAGAACAAGAAAAGTATTTTGATTTTATTTTCTAAGAGACAGAGATACTTGGTATTAGCAGGAGCTTTTGCCTTCGAAGCCAGACTGCATATCAGTTGTTATACAGCTGGAAAATATGCTTGCCATCATGTACAAAGGAAAATTATTAGGCAGGAAAGCTGTGAGATGATGAAGAAGACATTATATTTTTCTTGTGGCATTATGTTTCAAATACATAATTATTGTTTATCCTTAGTAGATATCATCAGTATATACAATTACTGTGTTTACCATCCCTTGACTAATTCTTAAGGTTTAGGGAAGTCAGTGGTAAAACAAATGTTTTTAACATCATATTAATAGAAAACATAATTTGTCAGTCAAAACTTTGATCTTACCAATGCTTGGTACTGTTGTAGTTCTTATCATATGATAAGATATAAGCTGAATATATCTTATATATCGGGCACTAAATGTTAGATGATTCTGGCTGAAAGATGCCTAACAGAGCGTGGTGGATTTCCAAAGCAGAGTGTGCACCAGCTTACATGAGGACATACTTGAAGTTGAAATTTTGTTTTTCTCTTTTTGCAGGGATCCCCAGAATTTGTATCCCCCTGAGGTCAGCAATGCAAAGCTTCAGTATGCTGGTTGGGGTCCAAAAGGGCAACAGCTGGTAAGAGAAAGAACAAGTGTGCAAATGAATTTAGAGACTATACTGCTGTTGATCTGAAGTAAAGACAGAATAATCAGCTCATGACTAGATTCCTGAAATCCATGTGGTAGCTATTAGTATCTTTGTGGAGTTGTTTTCTCATGTAAATTATTTATAAAATTGCCAAATGTATAAATGTACTGCAAATTGTGTCTAAAAATGCAAATAAAGAAGATTTTATGAAAATCCTTTGAGAGGAAGCACCTGCTTCTCCTATTGTTGGGCACAGGACAGATTTATAAAAGAATGTATGAGCTAGTGAGTATATCATTGCTTCACAAGGGTGTCTCCAGGTGTGCAAACTTAGCACTGGGAATATTTCAAATCTAGAACAGATTTGCTCTTAATTTGCCCTGTAGTTGTCTGCAGAATAGACTGAAGTAGAAGTGTGTTTGTAATGGAAATGCTAAGTCATGGCCTGAACCAGTGATTGAGTACCTGGTGGGAAGGCAGGGCCAACCCAGAGGAGCTGAGGTGCATGCAGTGCCCCTGAGTGACCCGAAGGGGTGGAGCCAGGATCCACCCCTTCCCAGACCTCATTTAATGATTGGCAGGGAAGGCAAGGGTAATTTGCTGGAGGTCCCTGCATATCTGAGGCCTTCTGAAGGTAAGCAGATTCTTTCCTTTATTTTGTTGCCTGTGGCTGTTGTATTTGAGCAAATCCTCACTTGCTGCAGCCTAGGACTTTGCTACTCTGCTGTTATTGAGGCACTTTCTATTGCATTAGAGCGTTGAAGAAAGTTTTCAGAGTATGAAACAACAACAATAAGCACTATGAATTGTTGATGTTCTTTCGTATTTCATGCTACCTTTTGTGCTGTAGCAGTCCTGAAATCTCCACTGTTTTCTCTCTTGGCTACTGCTATCTTGGATTTGCTTGTTTTTCACAGCTGGTTGCATCCCCTTGTTTCATTTCCTGGTGTAAATCCCATAGGAAGGCTTTGCATATGCCAGGCAACTTCTATTTTCTGATTTGAATTTTACTACCTCCTCCAAAGTAAAAATAAATAGGAGCTTTAAAATAGCCAAAAAAATCTAGGATCTTTCTCCTGTCCCTAGTACTTTCTTCAGGGATTTCTTTTTCTGTGTTCTTAACTATGTTGTTTTCAAAGTTTGTGATTTTAAAAAACTGCAGTCATTGCTGTCTCTGTATCAGGTTGGAGGAAAAATAACAGGTGTAGGAACAAGAAGGTCTCTCCCTTGCTCCATCAAGAAAATGAGGTTGGAGAGAGTCATTGACCTCCAATCTTGTAGGAATAGAGATAAGGCAATTTTTGCATCTCTGCAAATTGACTTCTGAGAAGCTTATTTTTCCTCACTTCACCCAACTCCGTACCTGAGTTTTGTCCTCTAACCTGTGCCATTTCAACTTCCTTCATCTGCTGCCCGACAGATCCCTGCTGAGCAGGTTGTACCAGGTCACAAGAGGTTGGGATCTGGTACTGACCAAACTCTCATATTCGTCTGTGAGCACCAGTGTGTTCTCATGTTCAGGCTTTTGGTTATTGATAATTTACAATCAGCTGATAACACATGACATTAAGCATTTAGAGAGTGCCTTTAGGGCATAGCAAAAAACAAAAAAAACAAAAAAAAAAAAAAAATTTCTTTACTGTTTTCTAGCTTTTTCTTAAGCCCAACAAACTGAGCTTCACAACATAAATGCACACAATATAACAAAAGCTACATCTGCTAATGGAGAGATAATACTGAGCTGCTTTGCTGATTTTTCTCCAGTTCACGAGTTCCTTTCTTTAGTGTATTTTTAATGAATCTTATATGCTTCAGCACACTGAGTCACAGCACGATACTGATTCATGTTTCTGTTAGTTCTACCAAACTGAGTTGGTATACTTAATTTTCATCTTAAAACAATTTAACTTTTTTCATGCCAAAGATAAGACAACCAACCAATCTACTTACTCTGTTGCCTCTTCTATCAAGGGAATCTAACTATACAGAAAGAAAATATATCAGAAGGGACAAATTATGTGTCCCTGCCTATAGCAGGAAGATTGTAACTAGATGATCTTAAAGGTCCCTTCCAGCTCAAACCATTCTATAGTTCTATATATATAAGAAAATAATATCTATACAGTTCAGAAAAATTAAGCTTTAACTCCCAGCTTCATCATCTTATACTGAAATAACTGATATTACTTTCCACCACTTTTCATTAAGAATACAGTAATATCTTAATTCCCTCATACATACAGTTTGGTAAATATCCCTTCAGTGGGCTGCGTGGCAATTTTTTTTAAAAGTCATTTCAAAGATTCATATGACTCTTGAACTCTATATGAGTCTTGGAAATATTGTGCAACAGCAGATTTCTTCTCGATGTTCCTGTTTTTTGGCTTCTAAATACTTAAATCTATTGGCTTGTAATTCAGCAGCATTCACTATTCCTGCATTGATAATCAGGACAGGAGAAGAGACCCTAATTAGTAGTTTCAAGTGTTACCACATTAACGCACGTGCCTTTTGATCTCTTCCTCACCAGTGAAATACAAGTATGACTGGAGCTTATAAAATAAGCAGGCTTTCATGTGCGCCAATGTAATCTACTCACAGCTAATTATCAGTTGAGAATTGCCAAAGTAAAAGAAGACTTTCTTTAAAAAAAAAAAATCTACAAGTATTATAAATGAGATAAAGAGAATATGAATACTCAGTCTTCTGTATTGACTAATTGAGTTACTCAGAATATAATTTCCAGTGAAGTTTGTTTCTCCTTCTGTGGGGACAACACAGAGTGCAAATGCAGAGAAAAACTGCATTCCTTTCAAGTTTGGTGTAAATATTTGCTGGGTTGTGTTGAAAGAGAAGGCAAGAGAGATAGAAATAACATGTTGGCTCCCCTTAGTCAGAACCAAGCACATCAAGTCCCAGGAAAGGTGGGAGCAAGAGTTGAATGGGTTTACATCACCTTGAAGATACGCCCACTTTTCAGGAAACAGAATGATTTCCCATGGCCATCTCCTGATTCTTGCTTTGCCAATGCAAAGGAGAGGAAGGTGGGAGAGTTTATAGCCCTGCAGCTTTCTATTTCCATTGTATCTTCTGTTTCATCCTTCTAAGGAGAACTTTTGGTCACCGTATCTGACCTCCTGCTTGCTTGCCTAATGATAAAAAAAAAAACAGATCTGCAACAGAAGAATCTGAATAATTTGCATTCTTTTTGGTTTAGAATAAACAGAGGAACTTTCCCAGGAGCAATTTTCTGTTTATCTTCTTTTGTCCCTACTCATTAAATTATATGCCAATTTTTGGATTATAAACTCATCAGAGCATGGTTCTTGACTTCTCAATAGCCTGCAGAATGCCACACATGCTGACAGATCTACATAAATAGCGGCAGATATTGGAACTGAGAAAATTGATGTCAGGAAAGCCTGCACTTCTGGCACCTCGAAAAAATGCTTCTGCCTTTCTCAGATTTCAGCCCAATTCTTAACAAAATAAAAGCCTGACAAAGCTGATGGAAGGATCATGCCCTTACCTGCATTGAGCTTCTCAGTATGGAAGAGGAGCCCTCAACTTCAGTTCAAACATTCTCTAAGTATGGCTGTTATTAATGGGATACTTCTTTGCTTTTGTCCTACCACATGAAACTTCATGTGCCTTTGCAGAGTGAAAAGCACTGTTAAATTTGAATAGCAGTGCAATATATTCACTTTCTGTGCATGTAATTGGCTGTTCAAGGTACTGAAAAAATTCACTGTTACCAAGATATGCTCAGCAGCCCAGTCCTCAGTATGCAGTGGCATCAGCCCTGTGACCTTCAGCGTGTTCCTGGGTGATTTTCAGTGAATGTGCTGTATTTCTCTCAAGCAGCATCAAAGAATGATACTTTGCAGCAATATAAGGATCTTGATGTCATGACAGGACTGCACAAAATGTGTTGTGCTCCACCTTTGCCCTGTTCCATGTATGGTTATCTTGGATTTCTTTTTCTTATCTTGACGCTTGTGACCCAACTGAAATACACTTTTCTCCTTTTGGAGTTTCAGTTCCATCACAAAAAGCATCTTTCGTTAATTGAGCTGACTGGATTGTTTTAATGCTTTCATGCTTTATAGCTTTGCATTTTTAGAATGAGTTTCTGCCTACGTGCAGAGGGATCGCATGAGGTTTCCGTACAATATTTCCCTTAGTATTGTCCGTGCAACTTAGAGTTGCTATCAGCCTGAACTCAGTTCTCATAGAACGTGTGAAAAAGACAGTCTTGGGCTTCTATATTTATCAAAAAAAAAAAAAAAGAGAAAAGCACAGAGTGCAGAGATTTCCTTTGCTGGTTTGCCTGAAGGCTGGGAATGCTTCAGAAGCAAGACCCTCTAGTTCATGTTTTCAGCTGAAGTGTGCAAAGAATCCCAAAGCCCTGAGGTTTTCAGGATGCTTTTGTCTAAGTTACTCCAAAATGAGCACATCTAGGTTCAGAATGTTTGCCTCAAGGACAAGCTTGGGGTGTACGTGGACACTGTTGTCATAAAGCAGGTGCAAGCAGTAGGACTACTCTAATAATGCACAGTGAGTATTTACCTGCATTGCCAACACTGAAGTGCAGCTCACTGGAGTTGTTAAAGTTGTTAAACTCCAGTTGTCAGAGGCAGAAGACTTTCTGCTGTGCTGCTATTTTCCCTTGTGTAATTCCCTGCAACAGTCTGACGGATACTAAGATAACAGTGACACATCAGATGGGGGGGGGGGGGGGGGGGCGGAGAAAGCAGTTCTGCGTGGCTTTAGAGGCAGCAGTTAGAACTCAGAAAATCTCTCTTGTATCCTAGTATTTATTCTTCAGCAAAGAAAAACGTATTTGAGGTTATCCTGGCTGTTCTGTCTTACACTGTTTCCACTATCTTTTTATACTATGTAAGACATGCAAGAAGAAGATCATAATTGCATTTAATTGCTGGATTTTTTTTTTGCCTGCCCTTGCCTTTATTGCAAACCCAGAGAATGGTCAAAATGGGTTCCTCTGGCATTCAGAGCCAAGAAACCTTTTCCAATGTCAACACCTTTGAAGCAGGAGCGCCTTTTATTCTTGCAGATTATACAGCAATCAAGTGTATAATTTGTTCTAAAGTAGTAAAAGTTATGTATCACAGCAGGTGCATTAAGAAATCTCCATTTCAGTGAAATGCAAATGTCAAGGAAAATGAGGAACAAGTCTTTCAGCCTCTGCCATGTTAGGGCTTTGCAGCTGCCCTCAAACAATGAATTACTAATGCTGGTAAACAGCTTGTTGTTATAGGTATTGCTGTCAAAAAAAAAAAAAAGAGCAATGCAATTTAGAGAAATATTGGAGTTCATTTGTATGTAGAACATTTGAATGATTGGTCCTGCCATACAGGGTCACAACCAACTTTGCTTTTTGTTATCAAATAAGTTCAACACCTACCACAATGTCTTCCTAACTAGGATATCTCGATGCAAAATGCTGGTTAAGTGATGACACCTGAAACTAAAATGGTGTGACTCCTTTAATTAACAGGTTGTTCCTTGCAGGAATTCTTGTCTATCATGCCAGCTTAGTTCCAGGCAGAATGTCTACACAGATAGCAAGTGAGGAAGATTTCCACAGGAGGTACTGAGTCATTTGTTATTGTTTGAATCCAGTAGGGCCTGTGAACTGCTGAGTGTATAATTGCTGCAGGTCTATTTGTTTCCACTATTATTTCACAGATTTTTTTACATCGTTGTTTTTAAGCTGCGCCACTTCTCTCAGTTCTTATTTTTACAATGGCATCTGAATCAATATTTAACTGTGATCTGCTGTACGTAATTATTCTGGCTTGGTTATCTTTGTTGCAAGGAAGAACACGTTTGTTCCTTTTTAATCCCTGTGTATGCCCAATTCACAGTTAAAGGACAGCTTTTTGCATGGCTCCCATGTTCTGGGAAAAGCAAGAGTTACAGAATAACCTTTGCTTCATCCCCTTTCCCAGTGCCAAAATCTTTAGGAAATCTGCAGTGAGATATATTTTATGGAGACACACATGCGCCCGCACACACACTCTGAATATGGGGACAGTTTGCTGTAGTTAAAGATTACCGTTCCCCTCTTCTCCTTTTTAATCAGTGGACACCACTGAAAAGGTGTTGTGCTAGTTTGTGAGCTCTGCTGAGCTATGGTTCTGTCCCTTTCCATTTCAACGTTCTTGGTGCTGCATTTTCACCAATGACAAAAGAATATGACATTTAAGACAAGAGAAAATGTTTCAATAGTCATTACTGGCAGAAGTTATGGGTACTATAAATAACATGTTGGCCACTTGGTGGACATGAAGGATCTCAAAGAAAAAATTAAATAAATTGATTTGCCATAGAAGTTCTACCAATAAATCAGAGAAAAATCTGCTTCTCTTACATGTAAATGTGAAAGCCATACAATGACCTACTACTGAGGGCATTTCCCCTGGAGGCCACCACTGACATAGACTTATTCCATGACTTCATAGCCATTACTTTGTTTTCTGTTTTAGTAACAGTATGAAGATGGCAATATATTCCTCCCTCCCGATGGACTTACAAGATTAAAACATTAATTATTGTGGACACACATGCATGAGTATGTACCTAACAGAAATGGATGTGTTGATGGATCTGCTATGCTTAGAGTGTTTTCTTTTTTAATCACAGAGCAATTCACTATCTTGTTGCACTATTGGACAAGTATTGAGTTTATTATGTTACTGCAGCTCGTTTTGTGCTTCTGCAATTGCACAAAAGCACAAAATTCCTGATAGTAAAACACTAGCACAGGTTCAGTTCCACTGAAAACAGTTCCCTCCTTGAGATCTAAAATGTTGATGTTGCTTTACTTTGCTTGAGTCTGCGTGTGTTTCTGGCATCCTGTTAGCTGTGATTTGTAGATGCAATCCATCGAAATTATAAATCTCTTTTTACTTTGTAAAGAAGCAGTCATAAGTAAAAGTATGCTTTAGGACAGAGCAAGCGGTCTCTTAAGTTTGCGCTGCCTAGACTGCTTGCACTGTGGAGCAGCTCACCTTTGTTTGTGTTGGTGATCTCACCTTCCCCAGACACTTGTCTGATGCATGAAAAAGCTTCTAGAACAATTCTGTTAGGCCTTCTAGTATGTGCTGCTCAGCTCCTGGAATAAATGCAGATGGTTTTTATGCCATACTAAACATTATATGAAAGAGGCATATTATGCTGTGTAAGGACATTGGGTACCTGGAGGAACCCAGCTGCCTGTTTCTTTATGCTGGCGAGTAATCCATGTGCCCTCCTTAGCCAGATATTCATTCTATAACACGGTAAAATAGTTAAAATGAAACACTGTATCATCTCATATTAAATAATCTAATTTATAGTGAAGCCCTACATAACCATCAGTGATATTAGGTTACAGAATACAAGATAATCCATCAAGCAGAACTTAAAAGCATAAAAAAAAGTTCCATACTAAATGGTACATTTACTGATATGTACTTTAATACAACAAGGCAGCTATAAATTAAAATAACTCCATTAGAATCCAGGGCAAAGAATTCCAAGCGGACGTGGTTCTCTTTGTCGGTGTGAAATAAATGCTCTTTCTTCCCTGAAGAACAAAAAATAGGACAGCATATTTTCCTTAAAACATCTATTTTAACGTCTTCCAACCCATAATAATTGCTTATTTGGCCAGACTCTAGCAGATTCTAGGTGTAATTAGGATCTGTACATGTTATGGACTAGCCTGCTCACAGAGTGTAAATGCAAATAAACTGTGTTTGTAATGGTGCAATGTCAAAAATGTAAAGAGGCTTGTAGAAACCTGAGAAGAATATTAATGTAGTTAAGGACTTAAGCTGGAAGAATTGAGACAAAAATCTCTTCTGTGCCCAGTTTAAAAAAAAAAAAACAAAAACAAAAACAGAATGTGTCTCTAGATCATAGAATTCAGTCATTGCTCCTGTAGTTTATTGAATGGGACTTCATCTAGCATTCCAGTTTGGGGTAGTTTTAAAGACTATATGATCCTGTGGTTCTTACAGACTCTTCTTCTTTCCAAAGGATACCTTAATATCTCCCACAGAAAAGGTCTACAGATTTCACTCAGTGCCATTCCCAGGATCCTCCAGTGATTGCAGAATAGCTCTAGAATATCATGAAGCAGAGCTTTTAACACTTGTGCAAACTGGTACATCTCCTGGTTGCCGCTGGGACCTAGTCACTTTGCTAACTGTATAATCAAATCAACTGTGTGCAGCTTTTCTTTTGCCTTTTCCTGTAATTCTCGTGGTCTTCCTTTGCAGAACTGGTTGCATTTTCTCTCTTTACGTGAATTTCCTTACAGTCACTCTCTTAGGCTACTTATATCAGATACGGAGCCTTTGATCCCTGAGTCAAAAATACAGTTTTTGAAATGCCTATGAAGCAGCACTGTTATGTGCATCAATCTGTACTACTGCATTCTCTGGTCATAGTGGTCCTCTAGGCTGTTTTCAGCTTCTCTATCTTGAAAGCCTTCCTGCAGAATCTTATTAATGGTGGGGTAGTCCTCGCTTCAGTCTACAAGTGCCACCTTTGGCCTTTTCTAGGAAAAAAGTGAAGTAAATTTTACCCTTGTCCAAAGTAAACTTTATTGATGTGCTGCATACCTTCAGAAAGTATATCCTCTAAATCCTTGCCCTGGGAGTAAGTTATCTTCTTTCTTCGATTTACAGCAAAGCTAAACCCCTAAATGAAAAATTGAGCCTGTAGCCTTGTCAGTAATTTATCAAAATTTCTTTCTCTGCGATATGTTGATTAAATGGAATAGTTTCAGTTGCTCCTCATCAATCTTTAACAATGATGTTTTGGTTTTGTGATGAAGAAGTCAACTTAAAAATTTTCTTTCAGTTGTCTATTGTATTTGCTATATGTCTCTTTCCTAACCTACAAAATTGAACTCTGATGCTGGAGAAAGAAGATGTTTTGAAGACATTTGACTCACTCCTATTATCCCACCTGCTATCAAGATCTTTTTTTTAATAGCTGCCATAGAACTCTAATTAAAATACTCTCTCTTATTATATCAGCTGACTAGCGAGGGACAGTTCATGCTTTTATTACTCTTTTTGAAGAACTGATGAGTTGCTGTAATCATAACATATGCATTAAGAACAATACTTGTGATAAATGTAAACTTTGATGTTTGACTAGCTTCCATTAATGCACTTTTTCATATTCAGATAATCATTATTCATTGAATAATGCATAATCAATCAGCAACAAGCTTCAGGAACTGATTTTGCATTGATCATGCGTTTTTCTGCTTCAGTTGATGTAAGAACTATGATTGCAAAATGCCAAGACCTTCTCAGTGCAATGCTTGTCAGATTTCCGTGATATCCCAAAGTGAGAACACAATTATAGTATCTGCTTCAAGATGCTGCATGGATGCAGATAGGCATGCTAATAATGTGTAGTAAGGACAAGTTTTAGCTTGGGCAAAACAGCAGGGGAATCTTTCTCTTGACAGTTGTTCATTTTCACACTCCTCAGCTTCCAGATGTTGCATGGCAGTAGCAAAACAAAACTGGTTTGAGGGGGCCGTCTTCAAAATATCTGAATGGAATTAAAGGGAGCATAGAAACTGAGGTGGAGGGAGAGATCTCCCTGGGCGCACATTTCCAGGAAGAGCTTGATAATGCTCCAAACTTCTTGTGTCCATGACCTGCCATTTCCAATCCTTGCTTGTATGCTGTGGCTTTGTTACTACCCTCAACCAGTTATTTAGTATATAAACAGAGGTAATACTTCCTAGACACATCAAGATGCTAAAGCTGTCTTGTTTTCTGAGGATTTCAGACCTAAATGATGTGTAACACCATGAAATTCTTAAAAATAAACAAGTATCTTACACTGAGAAGT